>NW_006779813.1:1292335-1338111 GCF_000442215.2 Lipotes vexillifer | reverse complement strand
ATGTGGGATCTTCCCGGACCGGGACACGAACCCGTGTCCCTTGCATCGGCAGGCGGACTCTCAACCACTGCGCCACCAGGGAAGCCCCAAGCCAATCATTTTTTAAATTTATTTATTTATTTATTTTTGGCTGCATTGTCTTTGTTGCTGCATTCGGGCTCTCTCTAGTTGCAGAGAGTGGGGAGCTACTCTTCGTTGCAGAGCGCAGCCTTCTCATAGCAGTGGCTTTTCTTATTGCGGAGCACGGGCTCTAGGCACGTGGGCTTCAGTAGTTGCGGTACACGGGCTCAGTAGTTCTGGCTCCCGGGCTCTACAGCACAGGCTCATTGGTTGTGGTCCATGGGCTTAGCTGCTCCGCGGCATGTGGGATCTTCCCGGACCAGGGATCGAACCCGTGTCCCCTGCATTAGCAGGTGGATTCTTAACTACTGTGCCACCAGGGAAGTCCCCAGCCAATCATTTCTGAATACTTAACCTGTCTCAGCCACTAAGCGAAATTCATTACATTTTACAAGTATGATCCTAATATATTTTCATTCATTATGACACTATCAGGAAAGCACAAATATAATCCCCATTTTACAGATGAAAAACCTGAAACATGAAGAGGTTAGGTAACTTGCTCAACATCATACAGCTAGTAAAGGACAGTGTCTGAATTCAACATGTCATGACCCTGTGCTTTCTATTCTTTACACAATTCTTGTATAGTTTACCACAGTAGTAAAAAGGTTTTCATTTTGGACAACAGACCTCAGGGGGACAGAAAGGAATCAACCACAATCACACTTATTAGTAATAATGCATAGCCTGCTTTTATTATTTTTTCAGTTAGTTATTTCTAATAAATGCAACAAATACCCATAAATGTATTTCCCAAAACAAAAAGCCAGAACTTTGACTCCAACCTCCATCTAACTCGGGTGTTCAGCAACCCAATACCCAAACTCAACTGATCTGAGGTGAATCTCATCCTAAATCCTATTATCATAAATCCCTCAATTTCTTTTAAAGCAGTATTATTGCATCTATATGCATTCCTTACAAAGTATGTAGTTTTTCCTTTGGTTGTTTTTAACTTTGATTCATCTATGTTACTTCACACCTCTGTAGTTCACTATCTTTAACTGATGTACAACATCCATGATGGGAATACTCATTATTCCACAATCTTGGCGATGGGCATTTGGGCTCTGTCCTGTTTTTGGTTTTGTTTTTGGCTTTTCTTTTTCAGTATGATGAACAATGCAGTTATACATTTTTAAATGTGTCTCCTGTTATTGGTATCAAGTTTCTCTTGGGTATATATCCAGGAGCAGAACTGCTGGGGTAAAGGATACATGATGTTCAAGTCTAGGAGATAATGTCAAACCACTTTCCAGAGAGACAGCACCAGGGTACACTCCCACCAGCAACACTGACATCCTGGTAATCTTCATCATTTCCAATACCTGATGATATCAGACTTTAAAATTTTCCCCAATCAACTAAGTGTAAAACTGTACTTGTTGTGGTGTGGACTTGCTTCTCCCTGACCACTAACAATGTTGAACATCTCTTCATTTGTGTACTGGCTGAATATTTTCTTCTTCTGTGAAATACCTGACTCATGGGCCAAATCTTTGCTGGAGAAATTGCCTTTATTTTAGCCTTAGTTTTGGTAACTTTAGAGTTAATTCTAGATCTAATAGAAATAGGATAGTAACCCCATTTGATCACAGCACCTAATAACTGCTTAGGGATTGACTTAACTGCCTTGAAGATTTTCTGTTGTCTTTTTGCTAAAAATCGTTTGATTTTTTGCTAAAAATCGTGGGTTATATTTTATAACCACATTCAGAGGATCTTTTTGCATAGTTAGATGATATGCAAAGAATCCGTAGTTTTTAGGATCGAATTTCTCCAAAGCACATGAATTTCTAGTGGCCAGAAACAATGACTGCTAAATATTTCACATATCAAAGGCATGGTGCCTGATTCAAAGGTTTACTTGCAAAGGCTGACAAGTGGGGAAAGACATTTGCCTTTATAAGGATGTCATAAGCAGCCTTTCATTTGACAGGAAATTATCAGTGCATACAAATGCTGGCTTAAAGCCTGGGGATACTCAATTGTACCCTACTCATTATTCTTTATAATTCCAGGTGCTAGCGTCCACAGCTATTGTCCAAAGTGTTACAGAAACAAATCCAGTAGCAGGAAGCTCAGACACCTGTTAGCACTTGAACCACAAGCAGTACTTGTAAGACAATGCATATGGATGCCGACAAGAGAGCAGCAACTGTAGCCACCTCACTAACACAGGAGGGAATTACAACTCCATGGGTAGAGTAGACACGGTGGAGCTGGAATGAAAGACCTATCTGCTTAATAATTAACACACACTCAGGACACTAGCCAAGCTCGCTGGGAGGTGCAGCAATTCCTGTTGGATGAGCTCTCCATCAGGAGATTTCTGTCCCTAACTATCATGGAAATGGACCCACCCGTCTACAGGCTCAGAAGGTGTGAAAGCCAGAGTACCCCTCGCTCACCTCATGACCCCGCACTGTGAAGGTCATAGGAGCCAGACAGAGTAACAGAGGACCAGGTCTACAAAACAAAAGACCCATAGACCCATCGTGGACGAGTCATTCTATGTCACCGACCATGTTTCATTTTTCATGTGGTTCATTTTTAACCAAACCTTTTATTTACCTTATAAACTGCCAAGTTAAATGTATTGTTTAGTAGAGTCACTTGAACAGAAAGAGCCCTGCCAACTTTACAGTCACTCTCCTGGTGTCCTGACTGGGCAGAACAGATAAGTCCTGTTCAGCATAGGATAGCAGTACACTGCTCTGGGGAAGCTTATCACCCACAGCACCCAAAAATGTGTTTCCATGTGCTCTTAACAAAAACAAACCAAAAAAATGTAGTATTTGTTGTAAGATTCTTTTCCACCCATAAAAATAACAGTTGAAAATATTCAGAAATGTATAAAGTTAAAATATTAAAAATATCAATTGTCCCCCAACATAGAAAAAAGAAAAAAGCTACAGATAACTGCTGATTTCTTTCCCTCCTGTTGTTATTTCTGTTTTCCATAATTTACATACAGACACTTTCTTTTTCTTGTTTTCCTGCCTCCTTCACCTCCCCCAATATTCAGATCACATGTTTTTGCATTCCGATTTCTCTTTAAGAATATATTATTAGGGCTTCCCTGGTGGTGCAGTGGTTGAAAGTCTGCCTGCCAGTGCAGGGGACACGGGTTCGAGCCCTAGTCTGGGAGGATCCCACATGCCACGGAGCAACTGGGCCTGTGAGCCACAACTACTGAGCCTGCACGTCTGGAACTTGTGCTCTGCAACAAGAGAGGCTCTGGGACAGTGAGAGGCCTACGCACCGTGATGATGAGTGGCCCCTGCTCTCCGCAACTAGAGAAAGCCCTCGCACAGAAACGAAGACCCAACACAGCCAAAAATAAATAAATAAAAATTAAAAAACTATATGTATATAGTATTAGCGTTTCATTTTGTCATTATTCTTAGAAACACAGCTTCTAAGGATTGCATAATAGGCCATGATACGGATCTCTCAAATTTTATTTAATTATTTCCCTGTTGTTGAACATTTGTTGTTTTACCAATATTGTATCATAAGATACGATGCCACATGAACATACTTGCACAAAAATCGCTGTGTACATCTCTTATTCCCTTCGGGAAAATTCTTAAAAGTAGAATTTTGTATCAAGGGGAAATTTTTTAAGGCTTTTAAAATACATATTCCAAATTGTTCTCCAGAAAGTTGCCTCTATTTATATCTCTTTCAGCAGTGAATAGAGTGCCTCTCAACACAGAACATTATCATTTTAAAATTTCGGATAATTTGATGGGAGAAAAATAATTTCACATTGATTTTATGTGCATTTCTTTGATTATTAGAGACTGAACTCGTGATATTTATTAGCTATTTGCACATTTTCATTTGTCAATTAACTTCGATATCTTTATTCAATACTTTGGCATCTTCCTATTTTCATTGTTGATTTATAAGAGCCTTTTATATAATGATGGTAATAGTCTGTTGTATATGCTGCAATATTATTCAATAACGTTTTGCTACTAAGAATAAATTTAAATTTTTTATAGACATACAACATTTCTAAAGTTTCTTTATGTTGTCAGATATAACAATCTTCCTTTTAAAGTTTCTTTGGTTTTTTGCCTTAGAAAGTTTATTTCCATAATAAGATTTTTTAAAAACCTGTGTTTTCTTTCAGTTGCTTCATTTTAGTGTATAACTATTTTATCCACTTTGATCTATTTTGGTGTGTGGTATTAAATAAGAACCTAGTAAGATTTTTATTCAAATAATTAAGCAATTGTCCTGACATCCTTTATTGAATGTTCTCTCTTCAAACTAATTTGTGATGTTATTGTTATATATACTAGGTGATCTTTTATGATTTATTTCTAGACTACCTTGATTCACTGGGCAGTCTATACCTCTATCAGCACCACACAGTTTTAAATATTATAGCTCTAGAATACAATTCAATATGTAGAAAGTCCCCCCTCAGCTCTTACAACTATTTTCTTTTTTTCAAAAGGTTTTATTCCATTTTTTCCCATTTATTCTTCTAGATGATATCTGTTCTCTACTTTAAATTGGTCCTCTGGTGGATAGGAGATGCAAATAAGAGATTCAAAAAGCATGTTAAGACAGGATAAGTTTATATTCACACCATATTTACAAGCTGAGCTAATGATTTTAAGGCTTTATTCTCCTTTATTGGGATATACACTAAATTAATTATTAATTATTGATATATACTAGAATTAGTTATTTATTACCCACAATAATACAGTTGAATAGTATGCCTTAATAAAAATATTACCAAAATTTCATTTTAGTTAATATCTTTGACTTCTTTCCACTTAAACTCTCTACCAGTGCTGCTAGAAAAAAAGCCAAAGGGAAAGCTTCAGATTTTCTCTTTTGTTTCATTTTTGTTGTTGTTTTTTGACCTTCTTTGGCAGATGTGACAACAAATCCCAAAACTGGCTGATGATACATCCAGAGACCCCTCAGGCCTGCATAATCCTCCTACTGGAAGGCAATGCCCGAGAAATCAAGAGCAGAAATTTTGAAGCCATCTGTCAAGTATTTATTTTACATTATTTTCTTTAGGATTAAAGAAATACGAAACATGAGAATAAGCTATAGAGCTTTGATTGCAAAATCACTGCTATAATAAAATAAGAAATTATAAAATGAATAGAATCAGCTACTAGAGTCAACTAATCACCCTCTCCACTAGGGAAGGAATCGCTCTATAACATCCCATGGCCAATGGATGATTTTGTTTTGCACGAACTTACCCTCAGCAACAGCTCTCTGACCAACCCCAGGACGTTGAAATGAAAACCTAAAAATAGAAATTAGAAACTACTCAAAGAAATAAATCCAAATTTGTTTAAAGGCAATTAACTTGGGATGCTCTGTGATCCCAAATAACAACTCCCAAAATAATTGCTAACATGTTTAGTGTTGCAATATTTGTTGTTCCACAGTAGAAGCTTGTGGATGAGAAGAAACTCGGCCATCACCATCAATACTAGCAAACAGATGGCAAGTAAGGCTCTGAATAACTCTCAGAATTCAAAGCCCAAGACAGAAGCCTTCCCTTGAGAAGTTGACAATCTAATTGCGTGGTCAGGGCACACACAAGCCTCACACAGCAACATAAGGTCACACGGAATCAACACCAAACAAGTATTAGAAGAAATAAATCTTTCACTCTCTATGTTTTGTGAACAAATTCATTTGTGGTTCCAATTTACTTCCTACCCTTAATTCCCTTTTGTTCTGACCTTTGTGTTTATTTAGCTTTGCTGAATTATATGCCTCCGATTCAGCCACTTTACTTCTTTTAGGGCAAGGTGAAGACACTGCTGAAGAATCAATTGTAACGACGGAAGAACAGTTACAAACTGGGATACAAATAGCTCATCCACCGGGTTCCTATAAAATCCCCACACTGGCTCAGGGTCAAATCTTAAAGTCCAGCCTACCACTAGGCTATCTTCCCAAAGTCATCCCTCACCAACATCAGACCCCTTAGCAGCATCATATTCACTTGGCAAATATTAATCCCAACGCTCAAAATTCAGCTTCAAAAAGCTGCATTAAGACTGAAGCAGAGTTCTTTACACAAAAAATAAACCAGGCATCTCAAAACATTTAAAATCAAACAGATGAAAATGTTGCAATATGACTTTTTTTGGACCTCTACTGGGTCTAATTTGCTTTGGATTCACGATTTTTACGTTTTCGAAAGGATTTATATTTCTATGATGTATATGATATCCACACTGTTCCCAAATCAATATCAAATGAAAGGCCTCCCTTGCTACCTCGTCCCCAGCCTACCAAAATAGTGCTGTCTAATCAGGCATCTCTCTGCAGGAAACAGGCCTTCCTACGCAGGAAGCACAGGAAAGGGGACTGGAGACAGCCATCCCAGTGGCTTTTCTGCCAGAAAGGACAAAATGGCTCTCCTGGCAATTCCTGACTCAGGAAATCGCTGAATTAAGTAGTCAATCCACAAAGTAATGTAGCATGTCATCTGCTTCCTGGCAACAGATATTTGGAAGCATTTGTATTTTAATTCAACTCTGTCATCATCGGGGCTAGAACGCCTTCTCTCCGAGGACCTCAAGGTCAGAGATTTTCCTGCAGTTTCTACAGAGAAACTTCTTTTAGTTTCCTCCTTTTTTCCAGGCCCTGGCAGTCTGGCCTCCCCTTTGATTTCTGTTGAGGTCAAGCGAACCCTTGTCTTCAGAGCTAAATATAAGTTGTGTGGGAGTGGGTGGAGACCCCCGCAGCTGTGGTGTGGAAAATACACTTGTGAGGGTGCAAAAGAGGGGAGGTGTGAGGGCATGCCCAGGAGTCGAAGGAGCGTTGTTCCCTCTGGGGGACAGGGAATTGGACAAGAGGTCGGTAACATCCGTTCCGCTTGGTCATGGACTCTCTGTGTAATGCTGTACACATAATTTTGCTCCCTGTTCCTCCACTTCTCCGTTTTGGCAGTGAACTTAACCAAGGGCCAGTCATCTTCTTCCTTTGCAGCTGTTAGAGACAAGTATGTCATAAAGCCATGGATACCCTGCATGTCACAAACCGATAGTCGAAACATGTGCATAGGGGACCTCAGGAGACATATGTTGTGGGTGATAAGAATCCTGCACATGGATAGAGCAGTTTCTTACAGCTGGCGAACACACGTACCCACAAAGTAGCTAAAAGTGAAGCATAGAAAATATGAGCAGCAGGACCGTGTAATTCTTACTGTACACACACATCTGTAGATCTTTACCACTTGGGGAGAACGACGGCTAAATCCAGATGTGGATAACAAGGTGTCAGGAAGGTGATGACTTTTATCTGGGGCAGAGGTCGCTTTGCTCCTCTCTCGTCAGGGGCTCCCTACGGCTTCAGCGACCAGGCCAAGGAAAGTGTGTCCCAATGTCATAAATGGCAGAAAAGAGATCTCAACCAAATACCCAAGAAGCACTGGGTTTGGAGTCTCCTAGAGTTATGACCCATATCTTCCAGAAAAAGCTAAGCTGAGACAGGGGAGACCTTCCACATACCTTATTGCCTTTGGCTCTCGCAGCAATTCAGTGAGGTCAGTAGAATTATCCCATTTTACAGATGATGAAAATAAGACTTAAAGAGCCTAAACAGTATATTCATAGTTCATCAATGCACTAAGGGGTGAAGGTGGGATTCTGAATCTGTCTGATCCCAAAGTCTGTTCTCTTTCCACTGTTTCATGCTGTCTTCCATACACTATTTCTATTATTCTCTATATACTTAAGCTCTTGAATTTGTAAAATGGGGATAATAGTATCTAACTTTGTGAAACTGCTACAAAGATCAAAAGAAATTACATATGTGAGAGCATTACACAGAAATGTAGAGCATTATTCCAATAGCAATTCCATGCAACAATGTTTATATCTCTTCTATACCTCCAGCTTTGTTATTACGAACACATGGGAAAAGTTTATACTGGGCCAGGAATATGGATCTTATTTGGCACATAACTGAAATATCATTTTGCATTTCATTGACTTTAATGAATTTACATATTTTAACCCAGTTCAGCTAGATTTTGAAGTGTTGTATCTCAGAAGTTCTAACAGATATCCAATTCTACATGAATAATTCATTTACTTTTAGTTTATTGCTTCAAAGGTCTCATTTAAAAATCCACCTGTTGGGCTTCCCTGGTGGCGCAGTGGTTGAGAGTCCGCCTGCCGATGCAGGGGACACGGGTTCGTGCCCTGGTCTGGGAAGATCCCACATGCCGCGGAGCGGCTGGGCCCGTGAGCCATGGCCGCTGAGCCTGCGCATCCGGAGCCTGTGCTCCGCAACGGGAGAGGCCACAACAGTGAGAGGCCCGCATACCGAAAAAAATAAATAAATAAATAAATAAAAAAAATAAAAATAAAAATCCACCTGTACTTAAACACTGTCACATTCTTTAAGGACAAACTTGCATAGAAATCATATTATGGCTAATTAAGTATGACTGCAAATTCATGGGCAACTATCAAAAACAGGAGCCTAATGAAATAGAGGGATTTCTCCTAGCCCTGATTTTCTTTCAATTTGCTGCAGTCATCACCTCCCTGTTAGGAAAGGAGCAGAAATACACATCACCAGACTTGCACCAACCTTCAGGAAACAGGAATAAAACACAAATTAAGATGGCTTATATATTATTATAAACAATTTGTTATTCAAATTCACAAAAGGGGATATTCATCAGGCAAACTATCCTAAAAAGCTTCCTATTAAGAAACAAATTCCAAAGTTTAACATTTGAAAACTGCATAATCTGAATACATTTTTGAACCATCTCATGGAATATCAGATTGATTCCACATGTGCAGAGCTTGTAAATAGCTCAGTAATTCCTCCACTGTTTCCAGACACAAACTAATGGCCTCCTTTTCTTTCCCTGGTCGAAAATTAGGCTTTTTTTTTTTTTTCAGGGTCGGGGGAGATTGTGGGGAAGCAAGGATTATAATGGAAAAATGTAATTCATTCAGGACTTCAGGGCAGTATTAGAGATTATGTAAATCTTTTCTTCACAGAGTATGTGCCTGTGAAGAGAAAAGCCCCCCACAATTTCAGGGATCAGCACACAGCCATGTAACAAGCTAAATTTTTGTCTTGTTTTTTTAAAATCTTTGAATTATATTGTGTGCATTTATAACTGATAGAAAAGAGTTGTTTCAGTGAGGGGCACTAAATAAATATAAAAATACTCCCATATTCAGGAGTCATTCATTTCTCTCATTTTGAAACTCTTTAGTTGGAGAAGTGCCAGATCATGAGACACGGGGGTCAGAACACCTGGATTTTTTTTTTTAATAAATTTATTTTAGTATTTTTGGCTGCATTGGGTCTTCATTGCTGTGCGCGGGCTTTCTCTAGTTGCGGCGAGCGGGGGCTACTCTTCGCTGCGGTGCACGGACTTCTCATTGTGTGCAGAGCACGGGCTCTAGGCACGTGGGCTTCAGTAGTTGTGGCTCACAGGCTCTAGAGCACAGGCTCAGTAGTTGTGGCCCACGCGCTTAGTTGCTCTGCAGCATGTGGGATCTTCCTGGAATAGGGCTCAAACCTGTGTCCCCTGCATTGGCAGGTGGATCCTTAACCACTGCGCCACCAGGGATCAAATCCCAGAACGCCTGGATTTGATCCAGATTTTGTGATCTCGAAATCATCTTATGCCTTGGAGTCAATCCCAGCATCATTTGCTCTGCCACATGATTTCTAATGTACAATATTCTCCCATCCACACTCTGGGACCCCGAGATGGTAGTGATTTTTACAGGGTTGTTGTGAAGATTAAACAAGTAATGGCTAATATACTCTGTGTAGAACCATGCCAAGATGTGATACATGCACAGGAAATACTCATTTTTGTTCTTGCTGTCATTATTATTTAGATAATGGTGGCTAAATAATGGGACCTTCAGTTTCAACGCCAGTGCCATGTTACTTAAAATTTCATCAAAATAAAGCTAATTCTCCTGTCTGCTCAAAAAAAAACACACAAATATCTTTTAAATCTTTTCCATTTACTCTCTAGCCTCTGAGCTCCTGTGTTATCATAAATCAGCTTAATTTCCTTTATTAAGAAAGGACAGGGATTCTGGCGGGCCAGTGGTTAAGACTCCATGATTCCACTGCAGGGGACATAGGTTCTATCCCTGGTGAGGGAAATAAGATGCAGCATGCCTCAGGGCATGGAGAAAGAAAGAAAGAAAGAAAGAAAGAAAGAAAGAGAGAAAGAGAGAAAGAGAAAGAGAGAAAGGGAGAAAGAGAGAAAGGGAGAAAAAGAGAGAGAGAGAGAGAGAGGGAGAGAGGGAGGGAGGGAGAGAGAGAGAGAGAGAGAGAAAGAAAGAAAGAAAGAAAGGAAGAAAGAAAGAAAGAAAGAAAGAAAGAAAGAAAGAAAGAAAGAAAGGAAGGAAGGAAGGAAGGAAGGAAGGAAGGAAGGAAGGAAGGAAGGAAGGAAGGAAGGAAGGAAGAAAGAAAGAAAGAAAGAAAGAAAGAAGGAAAGAAATGACAGAACACCTGTCAACCCTATAAAGCCCCTGAAGATGAAAGGAAGTGTTGACAAAGGACTACAGACATCCTCTCTGTCCTTCAGTGTCCTCTGGGCTTATGAAAGCACTTTCTACAACAGATACTTAAATATTATTCACACTATAAACAAAAATCTTTTGAAATTATTTTAATTAGATTTGGGTTTTTTTTTCCATCTTGGGATGGAAACAGAGAGATTTCTGTTCAAAGAAATTATTGTTCCCCTTCAGAAGTCATAGGAAGTACATGGTAACCTGACAGCCCTAGTCCCAGGAGTTTCCTAAGCTGCATTCCTTAAACCAGGTGCTTAGCATTAAGTTTTTCTGACACTGAACCAGGTGTTATTTCAGAAAAATAATTTTCAGTAGACAGAGACTGTTTCAGCAAGTTTCCTTGCTCAGTCAAAATCCATCACACTACTCAACTCTCTGAGAGACCAAAAATCTAAGCACCTGGTATTTATAATAAAGATCTTACTCTGTGCCAGGCACTGTTCCAGATGTTTTATTACATTAAATAATTTAATTCTCTGGGATCAGTCCTATGAGTGTTATTATTGTCCCATTTTACAGGTGAGGATGAAATTCAGAGACATTAAATAACTTGCCCAGGATCACACATAGTACGTAATGGAGCAAGTATTTAAACCCAAGAAGTCTGGCCCCAGAGTCCTCCATCTTAAGCACTCAATTATATTACCTTTTATTTTCCCCAAAATAAAAGCTAATGTCTTTAAAATTTAGGATATCACATAGCATACTTCCACTATAATAAAATTCTCAATACCTCACTTTAGAATGTAATTAAAGGTAATAATGTATCCCAGGAAATCAACTTACCAGTTTAATGAGCTGTGGTTCCAATATATTTCTGTGTATACATCACTTCAGTCAATCTGCAAGTGTTTATTTTCAGCCTATATGTCATCTATACCTATATAGAGATATACATACATAAACAGCCTATATGACAGAGGACATTGCTCAGTCTATGCTTTTCTTTGTAATAAATACTTTTCTCTAGAGTAATCATTAGCATCAGTTACACAGGAGCATGTTCAAGGCCCTTTGTGCTGGCCTTCACAGAGGAGACAAAGTTATATGAGTTAACATTTATACCTCAGTCACCTTCGCCTTTAGAGTTTTCAGTGCCGTAAGTCAGTTTGAAACACAGTGCTGTCTATATACCAGGAAGTTATGTGGCTTAGTCTATCATGATTTTGCAGAAACCCAAAGTACCACAGACATCTGAATGAGTGTTGAACCAATGATTAATTTCCAACACATATTGGAAGATATTTATTGATGAATAGTTATAATCAAATGTTGGAAATAACCTGACTAGCTATTTATAGGCACCAAAGTCCCTCAGTCACTTCTGAGGTTAGGGCTTCCCTTTCAGTTGCTATAAACACAACTTCCTCCCAAGACTCTGTTTATACGTCTGCTTGTCAACCCAGCGCCAGTCACTGGCGCTCCCGTTTTTACTGCCACTGCCCCCTCATCCTGTTTATAGAGCAGAGAGGGTGACCACGGATGCAGAATTATTTTAACTCATCAAAACCCTGGAGAAACTAGCCAGTTTTGTTTTGTTTTAAGACGATTCATTTGTCAGTTGGAGCTTTAGCTTAATATTGCTTTTCCAAGAGTCAGTCACATAAAGTTCATTGGCCTGAGCAAACAAAGACAAATAATTTAAGGCAAATTATATCAAAACTAAATACCTATAGTTACAATCTTCCTTGACTTCCTCAAAGGATAATTTACGCTATCAACTCAGGGCAAAGGATCCCTTTATTTTTAAGAATGAGTCTTGTTAGAATTGCCTTGGGAATTTTTTAAAAATAGGTAGATAGATAGATAGATAAGTAGTTAGATGATAGATAGATAGATAAGTAGTTAGATAGATATAGATAGATAGATAGATAACTAGTTAGATACATATAGGTAGATAGAGATAGATAAGTAGTTAGATATAGGTAGATAGATATATAAGTAGATAGATAACTAGTTAGATAGAGACAGATAAGTAGATAGATAAGTAGTTAGACAGATATAGGTAGGTAGGTAGATAGTCAGATAAGTAGTTAGTTAGACAGGTATAGGTAGATAGATAGACAAGTAGATAGATAGATAGATAAGTAGTTAGATAGATATAGGTAGGTAGATAGATAGATAAGTAGTTAGATAGATACAGGTAGATAGATAGATAGAGATAGATAAGTCGATAGATAGATAGATATTTGAGCCCCACACCAATCAATTAAGCCAGTTTCTTTTTTTAAAAGCTCCCCTTTGATTTTGTTGTGCAGCCAAGATTATGAACCACTGCTCAAAAGTCAGTATCCATGACAAACAAATGACCAAAGAAATGTTTTACATAGGATTGGATCAAAGAGTTTCCTGCTAATTTTCACCCAAACCTTCCAAACAGATTGGCATGAAATGGCCATACTGGTTGGGTACAGAAAGCAGTCCTCCGGCATAGAAGACCGCATTGTGTCCTTGGATTCATTGTCCTCCTTTGACAGAGCCTCACTGTAACTTGGTCCCTTTAAGAATGGGACAAGCACACTAAGGGTTAGCCTCCAGAACCTTGTGAGCATAAAGAAGAAATTAGGTTTTGACCCTTACCGTGAGGTTCCGGTGAAAGGAGAGAACTGGGAGACTCCCTTGAAGTTCAGTGCAACTTCCTCCATAGATCAAAAGACAGCCTTGAAGAGAAGTTATATAATGCCTTCACTGTAAGAAAGAAAGGGGAGATCAGAGATTAAAGCTCAGAGGTCCTATCTCTTGGGATGCCTTCACCCACCCAGGGATCTTTGATAAAGATGTGATGCTGCTGAAAATCAATTCAATTTCATGTTGAGAAAGAGCAGAGCAGTCCCCGACAGCAGGAGCTGGCCTGGTGCTGACAGATAGGCTCTGGTGTTCCCCTATTGGATGGAAAGGATTTCAAAGAACATTTACACTAGGCAAGGCCACTCTGTAGCCATGATGGATGAGGACAGACACGAGACCACGATGTTTCAACACAACACCTTGAACATTGCCCAAACAACAAAAATGAACCAAATCCACATGTCCTGACTAATATGAGTTCTGGCTGTGGATTTACTGATTACAGCTATAGGCTCAGTCTAGTCTCCCTTCCTTCTAGATTAGATCTATGATGATACCAATCACAGAATTACCTCCACTTACTGACAGTGTCCAATTCAAAGCAAAGCCCCATTTCCTCAAACCTTCACCCAAATCACCTAACACAAGCCCCAATTCTATCATTACTCATTTCTGCCACCATCCACAGTTCCCCATGAGGTGTGTTCTCTTTCACGACAACGAGCCATAAACAGATCTTGTTTACCTACAGGTGGATTCTTGGTGGTCTCTTCCAGGAAAGCATTGGCAATGTTTTCTTTAAGCATGTAGTACATGCCACTTCAAGAATAAAAGAAATGTAAGATAGGTCTTAGTATTCAAAGTGTTCAAGTGGGATAGGAAGACCTCTAGGGAATGGAACAGAACCACATGATCAAGGCTATGTGTGCACACTGTCAGAGAGGTGCCAGGCCACTCTTGAAAATTGTCAAGAAGGTGAGAAATAAGCTTTGCTTTGAGAGAAGGACAGAATTAGAAGATGTAGAAGTCAGGCACATGGGCAATGGGATAACATTCCATACTGTTTCATGACTTAGGGACCCAAAAGTTTCATTCTTCTCTTGGTTCAACAATTTCATCTGTTAGCATTTTACCCCATACTTTCTTGAAGGTAAATAATTTGGAAGAAGAAAGGCACCTAATACATTTTAACTTTTCACATTTTCCTTCTGTGTTTTGAAGAAAGAAACAATGTCCAGTCCATTGTTGAGCCAAGTCCTAGAAGCACACTACAGGAGTAAAATAATGCCTGTGTTCTAAGATTGTACTAAATTCATGACACACAGAATTAAAAAAAAAAAAAAAGCAACATGAAAATGTCTCTGTCGACATCAGCTGGGGAGATGCATACGGTGTGTTTGAAGATTATTCAGTTGAAAAGGAGAGTCTTTCAGTGAATCAGGCCAATATAATAACCCCACAACTAACTGCAGTTGTATGACAGTTTTGTTCCTTTTTCTCCCTCTGTGTTCCATTTCAGAGATTAATTGGTTTAGACAATCAGTCAAAGAATACAACCCTGTGTTTCTCTAACAAACCACATCTGCATAGGATTTTATATATTCAGTCACCTGTTTATCCTTTCTGCAGTTCAGTGAGGTTTTTAAAAAATTTTTTAAGTTTTTTTTTCTTTCAAATGAAACTTCATGTGAGCTGTGATGCAAAAGAGAATAAAGGAAGAGTGCTATCGTTGAAGTGGGGTGGACCTGGGGAGACCCACAGTCACACTCCCCACCCCACCTCTGTGCCCTTGAAGGTCTCTTAGAAATTTCTAGAACTTCAAAGAACATGATTCTAAACAACTGCTCTGCTAAATCACCTCCACAGCTCTTGGCTGCTGCCTGTCAGTGATTGAAACTTGTGAACTGGCAGAAATTGAGACAGGAGAGAGGTGAACTGAGATCCTTGGCATGTGAAGAGAACATACATGGCAGAGGCTCATTACTGGCTAGGGCTCAGCTCAGCTGCCTTCAAAACTTCCTCCCACGGTGGAGCCACTAGAGAAAACATTATGGAGGCTCCTTAAAAAACTAAAAATAGAGCTACCATATAACCCAGCAATCCCACTCCTGGGCATACATCTGGAGAAAACTCTAATTCAAAAAGACACCTGCACCTCAATATTCACAGCAGCACTATTTACAAGACATGGAAGCAATGCAAGTGCCCATCAACAAATGAATGGATAAAGAAGATGTGGTATAGTTATACAATGGAATATTATTCAGCCCTAAAAAGAATAAAATAATGCCATTTGCAGCAACATGGATGGATCTAGATTATCATATTAAGTGAAGTAAGTCAGACAGAGAAAGACAAATGTCATATGATATCACTTTTATGTGGAATCTGAAAAAATGATACAAATGAACTTATTTACAAAACAGAAACAGACTCACAGACATAGAAACAAAAAGTTATGCTTACCAAGGGTTCTGGCAAGGTGAGGGAGTAAAAGGACGTGCTCTCACTCCCTCTTGCGAGAGCACTGGAATCACAACTAACTGCTGAACAATCACCGACAGGAAGACACTGGAACTCACCAGAAAAGATACCCCACATCCAAAGACAAAGGAGAAGCCACAGTGAGATGGTAGGGGGGGCGCAATCACAATAAAATCAAATCCCATAACCACTGGGTGGGTGACTAACAAACTGAGAACAATTATACTACAGAAGTCCACCATCTGGGGTGAAGGTTCTGAACCTCACATCAGGCTTCCCAGCCTGGGGGTCCAGCAACAGGAGGAGGAATTCCCAGAGAATCAGACTTTGAAGGCTAGAGGGATTTGACTGCAGGACTTTGATAAGACTGGGGGAAGCAGAGACTCCACTCTTGGAGGGCACACACAAAGTAGTGTGCACAACAGGACCAAGGGGGTAGTAGCAGTGACCCCATACGAGAATGAACCAGACCTACCTGCTAGTGTTGGAGGGTCTCCTGCAGAAGCGGGGGGAGGCTGTGGCTCACCACAGGGGCAAGGACACTGGCAGAAGAAGTTCTGGGAAGTATTCTTTGGCGTGAACCTTCCCAGAGGCCGCCATTAGCCCCACCAAAGAGCCTGTAGCCTCCAGTGCTGGCTCGCCTCAGGCCAAACAACCAACAGGGAGGGAACTCAGCCACACCTATCAGCAGGCAAGTGGATTAAACTTTTTCTGAGCTCTGCCCACCAGAGCACCACCCAGCTCTACCCACCACCAGTCCCTCCCATCAGGAAGCTTGCACAAGCCTCTTAGATAGCCTCATTCACCAGAGGGCAGACAGCAGAAGCAAGAAGAACTACAGTCCTACAGGCTGTGGAATGAAAACCACATTCACAGAAAGGTAGACAAAATGAAAAGGCAGAGTACTATGTACCAGATGAAGGAACAAGATAAACCCCAGAAAAACAATTAAATGAAGTGGAGATAGGCAACCTTCTGGAAAAAGAATTCAGAATAATGATAGTGAAGATCATCCAGGACCTCGGAAAAAGAATGGAGGCAAAGACCAAGAAGATGTAAGAAATGTTTAACAAAGAACTAGAAGAATTGAAGAACAAACACCTAGAAGAATTAAATAACAAAAACAGAGATGAACAATACAATAACTGAAATGAAAAATATACTAGAAGGAATCAATAGAATAACTGAGGCAGAAGAATGGATAAGTGACCTGGAAGACAGAATGGTGGAATTCACTGCCACAGAACAGAATAAAGAGAAAAGAATGAAAAGAAATGAAGACGGCCTAAGAGACCTCTGGGACAACACTAAAGGCACAAACATTCACATTATAGGGGTCCCAGAAGGAGAAGAGAGAGAAAGGACCTGAGAAAATATTTGTAGAGATTATAGTCAAAAACTCCCCTAACATGGGAAAGGAAATAGCCACCCAAGTCCAGGAAATGCAGAGAGTCCCAGGCAGGATGAACCCAAGGAGAAACAAGCCGAGACACATAGTAATCAAATTGACAAAAATTAAAGACAAAGAAAAATTATTAAAAGCAGCAAGGGAAAAATGACAAATAACATACAAGGGAACTCCCATAAAGTTAACAGCTGATTTCTCAGCAGAAACTCTACAAGCCAGAAGTGAATGGCAGGACATATTTAAAGTGATGAATGGGAAGAAGCTACAACCAAGATTACTCTACCCGGCAAAGATCTCATTCAGATTCAATGGAGAAATCAAAAGCTTTAGAGACAAGCAAAAGCTAAAAGAATTTAGCACCACCAAACCAGCTCTACAACAAATGCTAAAGGATCTTCTCTAAATGGGAAACACAAGAGAAAAAAAGGACCTCCAAAAACAATCCCAAAACAATTAAGAAAATGGTAATAGGAACATACATATCAATAATTACCTTAAATGTGAATGGATTAAATGCTCCAACCAAAAGACACAGGCTTGCTGAATGGATACAAAAACAAGATCCATATATATGCTGTCTACAAGAGACCCACTTCAGACCTAGGGACACATACAGACTGAAAGTGAGGGGATGGAAAAAGATATTCCATGCAAATGGAAATCAAAAGAAAGTTGGAGTAGCAATACTCATATCAGATAAGAGACTTTAAAATAATGTTACAAGAGACAAGGAAGGACACTACATAATGATCAAGGGATCAATCCAAGAAGCAGATATAACAATTTTAAATATATATGCACCCAACATAGAAGCACCTCAATACATAAGGCAAATGCCAACAGCTATAAAAGAGGAAATTGACAATAACACAATAATAGTGGGGGGCTTTAACACCTCACTTACACCAATGGACAGATCAACCAGACAGAAAATTAATAAGGATATACAAGCTTTAAATGACACAATAGAGCAGATAGACTTAATTGATATTTATAGGGCATTCCATCTGAAAACAGCAGATTACACTTTCTTCTCAATTGCACACAGAACATTCTCCAAAATACATCACACCTTGGGTCAAAAATCAAGCCTCGGTAAATTTAAGAAAACTGAAATCATATCAAGCATCTTTTCCGACCACAATGCTATGAGATTAGAAATCAATTACAGGGAAAAAAATGTAAAAAACACAAACACATGGAGGCTAAACAATATGTTACTAAATAACTAAGATCGCTGAAGAAATCAAAGAGGATATCAAAAAATACCTAGAGACAAATGACAACAAAAACACAATGATCCAAAACCTATGGGATGCAGCAAAAGCAATTCTAAGGGGGAAGTTTATAGCAATACAATCCTACCTCAAGAAACAAGAAAAATCTCAAATAAACAATCTAACCTTACACCTAAAGGAACTAGAGAAAGAAGAACAAATAAAACCCAAAGCTAGTAGAAGGAAAGAAATCATAAAGATCAGAGGAGAAATAAGTTAAATAGAAAAAAAGAAAACAATAGCAAAGATCAATAAAACTAAAATCTGGTTCTTTGAGAAGATAAACAAAATTGAGAAACCTTTACCCAGACTCATCAAGAAAAAGAGAGAGAGGACTCAAATCAATAAAATTAGAAATGAAAAAGGAGAAGTTACAACAGATACCGCAGAAATACAAAGCATCATAAGAGACTATTACAAGCAACTTCATGCCAATAAAATGGACAACCTGGAAGAAATGGACAAATTCTTAGAAAGGTATAACCTTCCAAGACTGAACCAGGAAAAAATAGAAAATATGAACAGACCAACCACAAGTAATGAAATTGAAACTGTGATTAAAAATCTTCTAACAAACAAATGTCCAGGACCAGATAGCTTCACAGGTGAATTCTATCAAACAGTGAGAGAAGAGCTAACATCCATCCTTCTCAAACTCTTCCCAAAAATTGCAGAGGAAGGAACACTACCAAACTCATTCTACAAGGCCACCATCACCCTGATTCCAAAACCAGACAAACATACTACAAAAAAAGACAATTACAGACCAATATCACTGAGGACTATAGATGCAAAAATCCTCAACAAAACACTAGCAAACAGAGTCCAACAACACACTAAAAGGATCATACACCATGATCAAGTGGGATTTATCCCAGGGATGCAAGGATTCTTCAGTATATGCAAATCAATCAATGTGATAAACCATATTAACAGACTGAAGAATAAAAACCATATGATCATCTCAATAGATGCAGAGAAAGCTTTTGACAAAATTCAACACCCAATTATGATACAAACTCTCCAGAAAGTGATCAGAGAGGGAACCTACCTCAACATAATAAAGGCCATATACGACAAACCCACAGCAAACATCATTCTCAATGGTGAAAAACTGAAAGCATTTCCTCTAAGATCAGGAACAAGACAAGGATCTCCACTATCACCACTATTATTCAACATAGCTTTGGAAGTCCTAGCCATGGCAAACAGAGAAGAAAAAGAAATAAAAGGAATACAAATTGGAAAAGAAGTAAAACTGTCACTGTTTGCAGATGACATGATACTATACATAGAGAATCCTAAAGATGCCACCAGGATACAAAACTAATGCACATAAATCTCTTGCATTCCTATACACTAACAATGAAAGATCTGAAAGAGAAATTAAGGAAACAATCCCATTCACCACTGCAACAAAAAGAATAAAATACCTAGGAATAAACCTACCTAAGGAGGTAAAAGACATATGCTCAGAAAACTATAAGACACTGACGAAAGAAATCAAAGATGACACAAACAGATGGAGAAATATATCATGTTCTTGGATTGGAAGAATCAATATTGTGAAAACGACTATACTACCCAAAGCAATCTACAGATTCAATGCAATCCTTATCAAACTACCAATGGCATTTTTTACAAAACTAGAACAAAAAAATCTTAAAACTTGTATGGAGAAACAAAAGACCCTGAACAGCCAAAGCAATCTTGAGGGGAAAAAAACGGAGCTGGAGGAATCAGACTCCCTGACCTCACACTATACTACAAAACTACAGTAATCAAGACAATATGGTACTGGCACAAAAACAGAAATATAGATCAATGGAATAGGATAGAAAGCCCAGAGATAAACCCACGCACCTATGGTCAACTAATCTATGACAAAGGAGGCAAGGATATACAATGGAGAAAAGACAGTCTCTTCAATAAGTGGTTCTGGGAAAACTGGACAGCTACATGTAAAAGAATGAAATTAGAACACTCCCTAACACCATACATAAAAATACATTCAAAATGGATTAAAGACCTAAATGTAAAACCAGACACTATAAAACTCTTAGAGAAAAACATAGGGAGAACATTCTTTGACATAAATCACAGCAAGATCTTTTTTGACCCACCTCCTAGAGTAATGGAAATAAAAACAAAAATAAACAAATGGGACCTAATGAAACTTCAAAGCTTTTGTACAGTAAAGGAAACCATAAACAAGACGAAAAGACAACCCTCAGAATGGGAGAAAATATTTGCAAACAAATCAACGGACAAAGGATTAATCTCCAAAATATATAAACAGATCATGCAGCTCAATATTAAAAAAACAAACAACCCAATCAAAAAGTGGGCAGAAGACCTAAATAGACATTTCTCCAAAGAAGACATACAGATGGCCAAGAGGCACATGAAAAGCTGCTCAACATCACTAATTATTAGAGAAATGCAAATCAAAACTACAATGTGAGGTATCACCTCACACCGATTAGAATGGGCATCATCAGAAAATCTACATACAACAAATGCTGGAAAGGGTGTGGAGAAAAGGGAACCCTCTTGCACCATTGGTGGGAATGTAAATTGATACAGCCACTATGGAGAACAGTATGGAGGTGCCTTAAAAAACTAAAAATAGAATTACCATATGACCCAGCAATCCCACTACTGGGCATATACTCAGAGAAAACCATAATTCAAAAAGACACATGCACCCCAATGTTCATTGCAGCACTATTTACAATAACCAGGTCATGGGAGCAACCTAAATGCCTATCGACAGACGAAGGTATAAAGAAGATGTGGTACATATATACAATGGAAAGTTACTCAGCCATAAAAAAGAATGAAATTGGGTCATTTGTAGAGACGTGGATGGACCTAGAGACGGTCATACAGAGTGAAGTAAGTCAGAAAGAGAAAAACAAATATCATATATTAACACATATATGTGGAATCTAGAAAAATGGTACAGATGAACCTGTTTGCAAAGCAGAAATAGAGACACAGATGTAGAGAACAAGCGTATGGACACCAGGGGTGAAAGCAGGGGTGGGGGTGGGGGTGGGATGAATTGAGAGATTGGGATTGACATGTATACACTGATATGTATAAAATGGATGACTAATAAGAACATACTTTATAAAAAAAAAAAGTTATGATTACCAAAGGGGATGGGGAGGGGAGATAAATTAGGAGTCTGGGATTAATAGATGCAAACTATTAGATATAGAATGATAAACAACAAGTTCCTACTGTTTAGAACAGGGAACTATATTCAATATTCTGTAATAAACCATAATGGAATAATATGTGATAAAAAAAAATATATATATATAACTGAATCACTTTGCTGTATACCAGAAACTAACACAACATTTTAAATCAACTATACTTCAATAAAAAATAAAAAATGAAAAAACAGTTCCTCTGCGTCCCCCGCTGCCTCCTCTAAGGTATTGCTACACTTCCTCAGGTGCTTCCTAAGTGCTCTTTTCAGCCAGCTCTCGAAAGTCATCAGCCGTTATCTCCTCTCCTGGCCCCTCCCATTACTTAAATCTCTATCCACTCAACGCTCCTTTCACCTCTGAAGCCTCAGCTGGGCACTGCTTTCCCCTCTGGTGGACACCACCCCAGTGGAATCATCCTTGCAGCCCAGCTCTGCAAACATATCAGCTAGGCATCACCTGTACGTCCTTTCTTATGTTAGTCCTGTTAGGATGGAACCAAGTCATACCGCCTCTGACTGCCATATCTTATGGAGCCTTGAGTGAAACAAGTCCTGAAGAGCTCACTTCAAGTTAGAGTACCTTATCATCTCTCTGGATGCAACTTCTAAAGGGAGTCTACTTCGGTTTAGGAAAGCCACCTATGTAGCAGATGTCATGTCATAGAACCTCCCTTTTCTCCTACCTCTCCTCTATTTGGCTCTGCTTGTTTCCTAGGTGACCATACATAGCCTCATCGTTCTAGACACCATACACGTCCTAAAGATTCCTGAATGTATACCCCTAGCCTCAACCACATCCCTAAATCTAGATTCACACATCCAACTGACAATATGATATCCACCCTTGGATGTCAAATTTGTGCCTCAAACTTACATGCTTACAGATAAACATATGTCTATATTCTTCTCTGCTCCCCAACCTCAGTGTTCCTCATTTCAGTAAATGACACCACCTTAGCACCTTAATGGAACTTAGAGCCTGTGACCCTGACTTAGAGAAAACTTGGACGACCACAGGTCAAGATGATTTGTTATGGCAATGTACCAAGCCAACTTTCATCTCAAGTTTTCCGGTAAAACCTAAGGTGAAGGACTGGCCTACAGTGAAGCAACACTACATGAAATCCCCTCCTAAAATAGTGTTGAGAGATTCTGCTACAATTATCCTCCTTTTTTTTTTTTTTTTTTTTTTTTTGGGTAGGAGAATCTGAAAGGTGTTATGAAGAGAATAATGTATTTTAAAGTGTACATTTTATAAAGTGTCTCCTTCTCTAAAAATGATTGTTCTGCCAGGTCTGAAAAGCAAATGTGGAATTTACTTCAAATTGGTTGGTCCACCAACACCAAAAAAGTAAATAAATAAATAAAAATCACAATCATGTTCTAAAACACATTTATCTTCATCAGCACAATTTCAAACCTAGGAGGATTATTTTGGCCCCAACAGCAAGAGCCGCAAATATCATTTACAGAGAAAGAAACTGAGGCCTAAACAAGTTCAGTGTCCTCTCCAAACCTGAACAGCCAGTAAGTGCCAGAGGCCGCCTTTGCACTCAGGCCTGGTGGCCCCAGTGACACGGCTTCCGGCCACTCTACAGCTCTATCACCTACTCAAATCACATTTTCTTTGGTTCCCCTTTTGGTTTGAGCCACTTTGACTTGCACTTATTTAATCAGCTTTTACTTCTCAATCCCTTTGGGGAAACTATAGAAAACTGCTATTTCTCCTGTACTGTTTTTATTATATTTCTAATCCCCTTACAAGGATTTGGCTGGTTACAAGAAATTGGCAAGTTACAAATAAATAAACTCCTGATGGAGTCCATGTAACATGTATACTTCAAGTTATTTGTTCTACTACTACTAATAAAGGTCTAACAGTATACACTGGTTTAAAGGATTTAACGTCACGCCAAACTGAGACATTGTCTCTGCCAGTCTTATGGAAATTTCTATTTGAAAATAGGAGGAGCGTGGAGCTGATATCTCCTTACTCACGGTGCAGGGGCATTTCTGGGGATGCATCTGTGACTTAGTGGCAGCCTGATTAACATTTCCATCTGAGGACATCTTAGAGCACAAATAGATAAAAGACAGCACAAACTACTTTGGTTTCAGCCAAATGGATGGGTGAGGAAATAGTTGAATTACATCAAATTGCTAGTTGGCTGGGGTTTTTTTGCGTGTTTTTTTTCACTGAATTCAACCATCTATGGGTTTTGCTTCTCTAAATCTGTTCCTATGCATAGTCACAGCCTTATTTAGGAATTAAATCCATTTTTCATTTTGAGGCTCTTGATTCCTGATTCATCTCAGTCCACATACCCTGGCAGGCATCCACATAACACACACAGGCCATGCTGCAAATGCTGCTTAGTAAATTAGATGTTTGGAGTGCCAAACACATTTTCTCCATACAAATCGTGTTACAGATGGTGGTTAGTTATCCAGTCCAGACAGCAAATGCTTGGATATACACCGTACAGGTGAATGACAATACTGAAGAGCCTTAGAGATGCTAAGCCTGCTGAGAGATGCTAAGGGTGTACTGTTCCAGGAAACTGGTATGGAGGCTCAGCTCTCTCCCTGGGCCAGTGCTCTGGGGCCCCAGGAAGAACTTTGAAGATGGAGTCAGCCGGCTCCTCTGGGGATTCTGAACTACGTGATGAGAAGTCACAGTTTGTCCAGAGGGTAGCAGCTCCCATAGCAGTGATGCTCACTCCAGAGCGTGGCAGGAAGACGGTGGTGGAAGCAGAGATGCTTCTGCGTGTGGCTGTTCATTCAGGCAGGCTGCTTGCTCATCACGCTAATGACTGCAGGGTACAGTCCACCTCTAATCGAGTCAGGAGCCTGTCAATGAGGAGGAGAGGCTGCCGGTTATTTGTAGGCAACCAGCAGTCTCTGGCCCCTCATGTGTCATTTCAACTAATTACAAACAGATTAACTCAACTCTAGATGTTATTCAAAGGGCAACTAAAATCCTGAATAAGAAAAGTTAACATAAACTTTCCCTCCTGGAAGCACAGAGCTTTAAGAATAAAGAAACATCAATATCTGGTGAATTTCCAAAGCATTATAGATGTTTCCTTTTAATAGCAGTCCGAAGGCAAACCAGGATGTATATATTTTCACCATCTCTTGCATTAGGAAAGGACCTCCACTTCCACTCTTAACAGACTTGTTTAGGATTCAATTTTCCCTCTACTCTGATTTCAAACTATTAAAAACAAATGAAAAGAGCCAGGCTAAGCCAAACTTGCAAGGTTTTCCAATGGAAAACACTTCATGCTCTTTCAGGAAGCCACAAGCAAACCAGGTCTGACAGCTGACCTTGATAGAATTTTTTTCCCCTCTTTTTAGGTGGAAGGGAGGGGGAGAATTGACTTATAGAATAGAAGCATTTAATTTAAAATTTTCCCAGGATATTCTCTATAGCGGATGCTTCTCCATCAGTCTATTCAACCACTGCTGGGAGAAGGAAGAATCAAGAATAATGGGTTTCTGGCTTGGGTGCTTGGGCAGAGAGAGGAGTATGTGAAAATGAGTTCAATATGAGACATATTTAGTTCATTGTGCCTATGGGATATGCACGTAGTTAAGCAAACTGAAATGAATGCCTGGCACTCCAAAGATACATCTAGCTGGAGTCACTTTGAAAGTCATAAGGATATAAAAGTTAAAGTCTGGCACTGATGTGGTTATCCAGGAAAAGAGAAAAAAGAACACAGGGCAGACCTTAGGGAACACCATTGTTTAGAGCAGGGCTTCTCAGACTTGAAGTGCCAGCAGGGGGCCTTGTCAGAATGCAGATTCTGACTCAGTAGGTCTGGGGTGAGGCCTGATTTCTGCATTTCTAATCAGAGCCCAGAAGTTGTTGATGCTGCTTGATTTGGACCACACTTAGAGTAGTAAGGATCTGTGGACAGCAAATACAAAAAATGGACCTGAAGGAGAATTAGAGGAGTAGAATGGGAAAAAAAAACCCCAGAGACTCGGTCTGTGGAACCTGCAGGAGGAGAGGGTTTCAATAAGGATGTGATCATGGGCTGCAAATAGGAGTAGAATGGGGTGTTTGGCAATGGAGAGGCCATGTGATGATCTTTGTAAAGCAAAAGCCCAAAGACAGACTTGAGTGGGCTGAAGAATTAAGGAAGTGAAGACAGTGACTATAATCTTTACATGCCTTGGAGAAGCAAACATATCAGCAGTGGTCCGAGCGTCACCTTGGAGTTTCCCGAAAGAGAAGTGACTGTCCTCCTGTTGGCAAGGTGCCTGCCATGTGGTGCTTTGCAACTGTCACTATTAAGGACCTTTGTACTTTGACCAAGCAGATTTAAAAGTAGCAAACCATTTGTCTGTCATGATTCCTCCCCAGGTTTCTGGGCAGAGGCTTAAACCAAAAGAATTACAATAAATCTAGGCGGGTGGAACCTATGGATCCTGCTCATAAAATTCTAACTAACCCATGTGCACACATGTGCAAGATGGAGGAAACACGTGAAAATGACAATAGTTGCATTACTATTGTGGGACTGCAAGTAACTTTCAAATTTTTCTTAATTAAAAGAAAGAAATAATTTATCATGTACACCATTTTTTAAATAGTTCACAAATATTTTGGATATATAATAAAAATCTCAGAAAGAACCTAAGACGCTTACTTGCTTCTCAGCTGCTTGATACAACACACCGGACAATTTTTCCTTTCCTTTCTTGAATTAACATGGGAACAATATGATACTAAGCATATTCTGTGATGATATATATGAGCTCATTTATTTCAGATAGTATTATTTCCTTCCTATGTCTAGTCATTGCTAAGAAAATAAAGTTAAAGGTTCTATTTGTAATAGAATGAATGTTCTTACTAGATAAATTTTGATAACTCACATTACAATTTATTCTTGGAGTCGTTCCCTTCCTCATCCATCCATTAATACATAATACATTTCTGATTTTTCCTTCTCACTCAAAAGCTGTATTTGGAAATCAGTTAATGAACTAAACAAACCTGCAAAATTGTTTTTAGAGGCATAAGAGAAACCCTTTGATACCATTATATTAACACCAGAACTTTTTCTATTCCAACACAATGGCACATGTTTCTTTCTGTATTATATCTGAAGGTAAATTATTTAAGCAATTTTCTTAGTAATTGGCAGATGGTACTTGTGAATCCATTTATTTAATCACGGACAACTTAATGTAGGCCACTGCATACCTCTGTCTATTCTGTTAAAGCCAAAAGCTTAAAGAGAAATGTGTTCCTGGGAGTCTAAATGCCTTCAAGAAATTGAGTCTAGCAGGCTTACAGTGCCTTCTACAGAGAAGTGGGAGAAGCACACAGCAGGGCCATCCATGGCCTGTGAAAAGCAGTTAATATCTCTCAGCCACAGATGTGTCATCATTCATAAAGCACTACTAAATATGTGAAAAGGTCAAAACAAAAGTCTCTGCTTTTGTACAATTCTGACCTAAATTTATGACTGGAAAACCTTATAGAGAATATTGTACTTCTCATTTTCTATGCTGTACAGAAAATCATTATCATAGAAAGAAAAAAAAAAAAGGATTTCAAAGCAAAGCAATAAATTAGCTGTGAAAGAGAGAATTTATCCTACCATACCCTTTCCCAAACTAAGTATTATTACTTCTGAAATCCTTGTCAATTGGTGAGTGGAAAATGGTGTATCATCAATGCTTTTGTAAGTGCAAGGCCCAGGAATTGTTAACTTCAATGCATCCTCCTTCCCATTCCCTTCCTTTCACTCTGCTTCGACTGGTTCCTCTCAAACACTCCCTCTCTCCCATCCAGATGGCCCTACAATAATCGGCCATGGCTCACGGGCCCAGCCGCTCTGCGGCACGTGGGATCCTCCCGGACCGGGGCACGAACCTGTGTCCCCTGCATCGGCAGGCGGACTCTCAACCACTGCGCCACCAGGGAACCTACAATAATGTTTTAAGATTAGTATTCCAATAATCTCCTGATCTTTCACAAAACAATATTGCAAAACCTTTCTTTCTCTGCCACGTGCTTTACCACACTTTACAGTTCCCAGCATCTTTTTTATTTCCTTGTTTATCCCTGTATAGGAAGGGGGCTTCAAACTGCATGTGAGTTGTATGCTCCAATGAGTTTCAGACATATGGTTGCATGTCTGTGAACTGATGAGAAGGTCTGCCTGACATCTATGTGCATGTGGACCCAAGAAGACTTCCATTCTAAGAGAAGAGTGAGGTATGACAATGATTTAGTTGTCAGAGGGAAGAGACAGTTTGACTCTAACATGGTGGTTACTCCCAACCTAACTCCCTCTAGACTTGTCGTAAGTCTTACGGTGATTGGTAACACTCAAGATGAGAAACCAAAAATCTGTTTTCCCAAGAGTTCTGTTGGGGCACAAACAGCAATGATTTTGTGCCTATTCAACAGAGAGTAACAGCAAAAGGGAAGAAAAGTACTCCTGACACGTCACATCACAACAGAACACCAACCCCTGCAGGACTTATGCTCTCCAGTAGTCCTGCCATATCCTGCTTAGTGGCCTTTGGTGGATATAGAGCTACACAGGAAGAAGATGTTGGAATGGAAAGAGAGGATAAAAATCAAAGAAGCCTCATGGAAACCAAATACGACATATCCAATTCTTCTTGGGGACTCCTAGAAATAGCTGGAAAGATAGAGTCAACTTCACAGAGGTCTAAAGTCAAGGGAAGAAAAGCCAGTAAAAAAAAATGTGTTTCACTTCTCATAGGATTGATTTTCATCCTGTACAATTAATATATTTTGGAACCAAAATTCTCTTGGTTCCTGAAAAGGTATATAGAGTAAATTTCATTATACTTAAATTTTAAGTAAGGCAGATTTGCAATTCCGGAAAGATTTTTGTGTGCTGGTTTCTATACACAGCAAACTAAAGGGGGGAGGGGGGGAAGTATCAGAAGAGAATATTATTTCAAGAGATAAGTAAAGATCAAATGTTTCTTAAAAATGGATGTTTGTTTCACTTTAGGTAAGTACTCGCAAATTTACATTTGTGGCTCAATAGTTATAAATCTGTATGTTATTTATCTTATCAATATCTATTGGATCCCTCTTTCTGACTTAAATTCTCATCAGCCCCCAAAATTCCATAATGTTTTTAACATGGAACTTTCCATTAAGATTTAGAGCCATTTGCCTTTGAATATTCACGGTCTCAGTCCCATCAGAAATGAGAAAGTATGGCAACATAAATATTATATACACAATTTCAATCTCTGAGGAAACGGTGATCTGTTTTATTTTGTCTTGAAAATATTAATATTTTACTAAAATATGCCAATTTATTTGTCAGAAGAAAACTATAGATTCACCACTGAGAAAAGAAATCTGAAAAATCTGTAACACTATTTAGCACAGAGCTACATGGTTATGCTGAAGAACAAAGGTAACAGAAATCTTAAAGACCCTTTTCATTGGACCTCCTTTTGTCTTACAAACAAGAAATGGGCTTATGGTTACCCAGTGATACAGTACTAGAATGTTAGATCTAGTACTAGATCCAGTACTAGATCCAGTACTAGAATGTTAGCTTCCCAACCATCAGCCCAGCGCTTTTCCCATGCTGCTAGAAAACTGAGTCCTTGGGTTTCTCCAACATCAGTTTCTAGAATGATGCCTTAAATGTTTCTCCCTGGGCTCACAGAAGAAACCAGGTTCCTATCTCTGTTTCACTATCCTGCCCAATCTTAAACTTTGCCTTAAGGCATATTCTCTTCTTAGCTATGGAGTTGATAATAGGGAAAATTCTCTTCAAAAACGCAGGAAAGTGAAGCAAGTACTACAACCCATGGTGAGAATCGGGTGCTCACTCATTCCCATTGTTCCTGTCCACGTTTGAGGTTTTATTGCAAATACTTCTTAAGAAGAAGTGTACTCATGCAACCTGGAAGATTTTTTTAACAGCATTTGGACTTTGTGACCTCCTGCCATACTCCATTCTCTTCATAGGAATTGAGTAAAGCAGACATGTCATTGACTAAAGAATTTTCTCTAGGCTTCAGACCTCTTCCTCCACTCAGATAAGTGGACCTATTTCATCTGCATTCTAACATACCATTGCATGGGTAAGCAAACGTCCAGAAAGCTCTAAAGATGTGTGTTAAGTAGGAAGGGGTTTCAATACCATAACATCGGAGAGTGAAGAGTGATCATTGTACTCACTGCCAAATTTCTAGGAAATTGACCAAGTACCTGATTCCATGACCATTAGCTATGAAGAAGGAAGCTGGAGCAGCAAAACATAAAGCAGCTAATAACCTGATAGCAGTGAAAGAAGAGCCAAAGAGAAGACGAGGGATGAATTACAGCAAGGCCGTCTCACTGTATCTGGTTGAGTAAGTGCTAGAATGGGAAATCCCAGATCAAGTTCCATGTTCCATTGGGTTGTGTTACATAGAGTGCCAGGAATACTTGCAGACTTAAGAAAGCTTCTTTCCATTGGCTTTCTTTTCATTTCACAACAGAGGGGAAAGAATACTGTCAGAAAGTGCCTGGGCATCTCTGAATTTGTATAAGGATAAAAGAGGGTCATCAGGCTTTTTATTACTGTGGTGGAACTTCCCACCAAGACCAGTTTTGCAGGTGGTATTTCTAAAACAGCAAGCACTGAGGCTGGCTGACATTCCAAGCTCAATTTCAAGTAGATACTACAACCTCCAGCATTGTCTACAGACCACAGCTGAATTTTGTAATACCCAGAGATTACCAAATTATTTGCACAATTTCTAATTTTTGACATTTTCCACTTCCCTCCCAAATTTTAAATATGTCAGTGCTATTTTTATTCCTCCTCTAGTTTATTTGGTTCTTAAAACTGACGCTTAAAATAATTTTCTTACTGATGGGAGAAAAAGTGAAAAAAGAAGACACTCTCAGATGAATACTTCCTAGCTAGATTCCGTCCAAGGGAGTTATGAGAGGTCCGTGATACAGGACACCTTTAAGTATCACTTGAAGGATACATAGACCCATGATTTATAAGGTCTGTGATCTGTGAATCATAGCTATGTGCTGGCAGAGATATCAAGATGACACTTATAGTGGGGTGTTCCAGGAAAGCACTGGACAACAGGAGATGGGGTATCTGTCCGAAGTTTACTCCTGAGAGAGCGATGCAAGGGACTTTCAGAGGTCAGACAAGGGAGGCAACCAGGGAAACTCAGTGGATTACACAGGTCCTCACTCTTAGAGCCTCCTTGTCCAACACCCCTTTATCCTTGGTTTCTGGCCACTTCCCTAACACAGCCTGGCCTGCCAACAGCTAGCTGAGGCCCCTCAGGGATACACGGAGACAGTGATGCGTGGAAGTTATGGCGGCAGCAAGACCAGGTTAGGTTTCAGTGAAGCCATTTAAGTCTCAATGGAAAGTTGTTGTTTTTTTTTCTGCTCAATAACACATTCATACCAACTGAACAGGAAGCAGACAAGTTCAGTACAAGTTCAACTTCTACTCCACCTCTTCCCTGTGCCATGGTTTAAGACAGGCTGCATGACCTAAACTTAGTTTCACATTACACCCACACATACTTTGGCTCCATTGTAAAGCAAGGTCAGCAGACAGCTTATAAAACATGAAATACAAATCAGAGTTCTTGTGGATGTATTGCCAAGAGATCTAATCACTGGCAAATTCTACCTCTCGGGATTGTAATCTTTGGCTCACCTCTGCTGCCTGCCCCAGATGGCCCATAGGTAGACAGTGCAGGACCAGGCCCTTCTATATCCCAGACATCATGCTCATCACATTCTTAGTGACAAACAGTCTGAGGTGACAGTGTGACAGCAAAAGCAGATGGGAGCCATAGTTTTAGTCATATCCCATATTTCTCCATTTTTTTTTACAAGCCAAGAAGACTGCTGATTATATTTGAAATGAGATGTCAGTGACCAGCAGGGATGTCATTCTAGCATAGTGATGGAGCGGGGGTGAGAGAGGCCAGCTGGACATGACAAATGTCAGATTAGATCAATAGTCAAGTCATACACATGATAAATAGAAATGGCAGTGAAGTATAAGGAAGGCTGTAGATATGTGTATTTAATGAGACCACACCAGCATTTCAAAGGTTCCTGACACAGAAAAGGATTTCTATGGCCAGATAAAGTTGAGAAAAACTGGGTTAAACAAAGACTGATTTCTTTGTGCAGGATTTTTCAGAGCCTTTAGTGTGCTATTGTGTGTTACAGATCTCCAAGAAGCAATTTCACCATCAAACTCTTGTATTATGGACATTATTAACATCTCATGGGACATGTCTCCATTTGATAAATGCTAGACTAGACAGTTACCATATTGCATGATTTCTATTCAATGTGAGGCTTTAAGAAAATAATTATTGACATTTCTTTCCATTCCATTATTTTAGGTTCTACCATTTATTTGGGTAACAATAGCACTAAAGGATCAAACAGACAATGTTAGAAAAACTGATCTAAACAAATGGGAAATGATATAAAGCAACTAAACTTTGATCTAATAATTGACCAATAAACCATCATCCCTATAAAGTCAATGCTTCCAAAAACAGAAAGTAATTTCTGGAAAATACTGAACATGATTCAGTAAACATTTGCAGTGTAAAAGAACATGGAGGAAAACTGCCAAGCAGATCAACTTATATGTAGCTTCAGAAAAATTATGTAGTTGATAAAAGGTTATAAACGGGAATGTGATCATTATACTATCCCCAATAATAGCTATTTCATCATTAGCTCATGTATCAAGATTCTCACTTCCTTTAAATAGTCACTGATGTCTTGAATATTAGGCTTTTGGGCTTATTTTTTTAAATATACCAATATGGGAAAAAGACTACCCCTGAGATTAAAAAAACAAGAGGCCCACGAACATGCTACGTAATGTACTTTCAAAAACTTGAAAATCGGGCTTCCCTGGTGGCGCAGTGGTTGAGAGTCCGCCTGCCGATGCAGGGGATGCGGGTTCGTGCCCCGGTCCGGGAAGATCCCACATGCCGCGGAGCGGCTGGGCCCGTGAGCCATGGCCACTGAGCCTGTGTGTCCGGAGCCTGTGCTCCGCAACGGGAAAAAAAAAAAAAAAAAAACTTGAAAATCTACAAAAGGAAATATGAATAAAAAAACAAAACAAACTTTAAATGATAATAAATTGTTCTCTTGCAAAGAAATGGAAAATGTTTTAATCCTCTTAGCAAAGAAATATTTTCAGAAATGCAGACCTGAATATTTTTCAGAACTTTTCTGTTATTTAATATATTTTGCAAACTGAAATAGATAAGCCCTTATGTAAGCATTATTACCTTAAATAGGTATGCATTGTTAAATTTTAATTAGGCAAATTTGCTTCATCTCTGAAATATAAATATGCTTGTATATTTAGTTACCACAACAATAGTATGAGATTGGGGTGTAGACAGTGAAAAAGAATGCCTGGCTGTGAATTTTTGCTGTTGTTATCAAAAGCAAATTCCGAGGAATTTCTAAACTTGCTCCATGGTATCTTAGAACATGAGAGTCTGACTGACTAGTTCTCTTAAACACACACACACAGACATATGTGTGTGTTTATATGTATGTGTGTGTATACATGTATATATCAATACATACGTGTATATGTGCTCCTTGGTTTTTTCAGTTAAACTTTATTGGAGGTCTAGCTGTATCAATGCATATAAAGCTGCTTCATAATTTTTTTTAGATTGCTGCTTAATAGTCCATTCTATAGCTATTTCACAGTTTACTTAACTGATTGCTTTTGAAAATTTAGATTTTATTGGCTTTTATTTTTGCTTTTGCTATCACAGAAATGGTAAAAAAATGTCTGTACATATTGAACGTTTCTGAGTATGTCTGTATGATTAATTGCTAAAAATAGAACTGCAAAAGCAGAGTCTGTGCATTTTTAAGTTACCTAGATATTGTTAAAAAAGTGTCCTTCAAACAGGTTTTTACAACAGGACAAACTACCCTTAAGAGGGCCTGATTCTCCTTTTCTGTATCTGGCTCTATTTCTGGAATCTAGCCTATTCCATTGGCAAGTACCACACTATTAAATTACTATAACTTTAATGGTTGGCTTTATTTTCTCTAGGGCAAGTTTTCTTTCCTTATTCCTTTTCATTCTGAATTGTCCTGGCAATTCTTGCATGTTTATTATCTCATATGAAATTTAGAATCAGCTTGAATAGATCTAAAAACTTAGCAAGAATTAATAGCTTTATGATATGGAATTTTCTATTCAAGAGTAAGCTATGCCTTTCTACTTATTCATTTGTTTTATGTTTTCAGTAGAATTTTAAAATTTTATTTTTGTAGACTTTGCATACTTTCCTTTTATATTATTCCTAGGTATTTTATCTTTTTCTTTCTGTTGCAAATGGAACATTTCCTTCCAATATATTTTTTAGCCAGTTGTGTAACAAACTTCTTGATTTTGGTGTATTAACTGTAAATGTTTTTCTTACTTCTCTTATTAATATAAGTTTTTCAGTTAATTATCTTGAACATTCAAGTATAAGATTATATCATTTGCAAGTAACCATCATTTTACCTCCTTCTTTCTAATTTTATACACCTAATTTTTAAAATTTATTTAGTTACATTGGCTTATATCTCTAGAACAAGAACAAAAAAAGTTTTTAAACTCTATGGCCCACTTGTAGACCAAAACCCCCTAACAATATTACATTGGTAAATATCTAGATGGTGGAATATTCTTGTCTTCTTATCCTACAATGATGTCTCACTGTCCTGATATTTCTCATTTCTAGGTTACTTATCATCCTAACTTTGAGGACAAAAGGAAAAAAGAAGCAATTCTTTTTCATGTAGCAGGTTTACCTAAATTGTTACCCAAAACAGTTTTGTTAGATTAAATTTAAAGTTCATGTTTCTACAGAGAAAGTACAAATCTTAAAGTTCCAGGAAGTTAGAGAAAACCTCTGGTCCTTTTGAAGTATTCCATGGGATTTTAATGAATCTCCTTTGTTTTTCAATTGCTTGGATGTGTGGAATGCTGAAACAGAGAGATGCTAGTGCAGCAAGATAATCAAATGAGAATTTATTTTCTGTTGTATTTTCAGAGATATAAGAGAAAAGTACTTTTTTCCCATCCCCATCTTAATAGCCAAGCTTGAGATCCAAATCTGGTATTCCCTAACACAGAAAGTAATTTGTGACTTTGGTGTGAAACAGAAGATGTGAAGCCATCTGAAGGCAACTCTTCACCCAGGTTTTGTTTGGAAATATGAACTCACTAGGAAAGGCTGATGTTGAAGTTTGAATAGAGGAAAGGACCTGCCATGGAGAGGATGAGTATCCTAAGACTGGGAAGAGATCAACTTGGGAGGCGCATGCCCTCCTATAGCAAAGATTCACACTCCACTTCCATGCAGCACATGATGGGGAATGGCTGTGGGACGTCTTAGCCTAGTTTTCTATAAGGAAGAGCCCAGGGCAAAGATCAAGATCATAAAATTTTCCTTAGGAGATGCAAGCCCAGGCCAGTGAGGGTAAGGAAAACAGGGAGAGGAGGCATGGAAAAATGAGAAGCAATGTGATGCAATGAATTATGAACTGGATACCACTTCAGAAAGCATGAAGGCATTGCAGGCTGCTCAGAAGGCATGCTCACTTGGCATGAAGGTCTCCTCCAGGCGAGTGTGCAAGGAGGAACTGCACCTTGTAACAGTCCACAAGGGCCAAAAAAGACAGGTTCCTCCCATCTCCCATTTCTCAATGCTTAAGACTCACCTCCTAGGGAGGAAGCTCCCTGAACTTCTGAGTTTCTCCTCCACCAGTCCCTTGGTGGCACTCGGGAAATCATACCCCACGTCCTGCCAGATGGGATATCATCCAAGCCTGAGATAGAGGGGCAACGAGGTTCAGGTGGAGCACCAGCCAAGCAAGGTGAAGGAGGAGGTGATTGGGAGAACTGGAAAAGTCATACAGCGTTTGTGTTCCCACAGAGTGGAGGCCTGAGCCTGAAAACAGTGATGGTAAAGGCAACTACAACTGTGCTTTCATCTCATGGTTCATACACATCTTTAAATGATCCTAGGGATCCAAACCCTGGCACCTTAGAGACTAGAGGCTCAGAGTCAGATTTAATTTGATATTTTTGAAGTAGAGCAATGTGACATCTCTTACCATTGAAAGTTGAGCAGAAAATTCATTATCAGCTATAACCAGAAAAAATATAGCATAATCATTTTACATATAGCAACAGCTCATTTTACTAATTCAAAATTCTTTCAAATTCCCATTAACCTTCCTAAAATTGTCTAAGGACAGTAATAAAGAATTTTGTTGACATTTCTCACTTTGAATTTGGAAGAAAGGAGCAAAAATATCATGAAAAGAACTTACCTGTCTGGATCTGTCATCCTCACCTTCGTTTAACTTTGAGATGTGACCTCCACTTTCTAAAGAGCAGTGTCTTAGCTCAGATTCCAGCAAGAGCTTAATACATGCTAGACAGTGTGTTAGACATTTTCATTTATTTTATTTGATCCTCATAACAACCCCTGTGGTTGTATTACTTGTCTACGTTTCACAGAATCTAAGTGTAGAAACTGAGATCTTAGATTAAGTTGCTCAAAGTCACATTGCTAATAAATAGCACAGACAGACCTTAGAGAAGATGATGAAAAGTACCCAAAATAATTAATCATTAATGTTTGTGAAAATATCAAAGTGAAGAAAACACTAAGAATTACACAGACTATTTTCACTTACCTGTTATGAACCTTAAGAAAAATTTAATAACTTTGTACCCAATATGGAGTTAATCACACGAGACTCCTTTTTCCTCTCAGTGAGACAACGAGCACTATTTTTTTAAACAGAATTAGTACCAAGTCGTGGACCTTTTAATACTCTAATTAATAAATCCATCATCTGGAGAGGTCAAGCACACATCACAACCAGACTCAGAAATTGTAGTTTTAGAATCTGATCAAGTTATATTTTCTCTATTTGCTGCAGATAAAAAAATGTCATTAACAAGTGAAACAGTCACATCTTTTCAGCATGCCTCCTTATTTTTCAGTATTTATTGTAAAAGTACCTTGTGTCATATTATGGACTTTATTGCAGACATTCATCATCACTGGATATGATGCTGAAAATGGGGCTGTGTTTTCTTCCGTATTGGCTGAGAAAGGGCAGTCACAGACGTGAATGGATCTGAGCACAATAATGAATCATGGAACAAAGGACTATCATTAATAATTAGCACAGCTGGAGTAGGTTTCATATAATTACCTACCATCCTTTTTTGTCTCACAACTTTGACATGATACAGAGCAGTCACTGGAATGTTTTTGTTATTTTAGAAAAATATCTTCAACTGTGGTAAGGATGCCTTGGAATGTGGCTTAAAGAGATGCCCTTCAGGATAAAGCACTTGACCTTTTAGAAAGAGCAAGAAAAGTTTTTCATTTTTTAATGTATGTCTGAAAAGAGAGAGTGCATTATTTGTCAGCACCAACTCTATTGGACTTCTCATCCAGCCATAGAAGGTTTTGAACAAACACAGGCAAATGTACATGAATGCATTAAACTCAGTATTGTTCTGTCCCGAATCCATAATAAGAGTAGTTCATATTCACCTGAAACAATTTATACCAAATTGTCCAAACATACATGAAAACCCAATTCCTACTTGATCTCAGTGTCCTGATGTATTTGTAATAAAGCAAGGAATCTGTTTTTTCCTTTTCTCTTTTTCTGGTGAGCATTTATCATGCATGGTATGAAAACAAAGAATGTGAAAAACATGATGGCTAGTGGGAAAGCAGCTACATAGCACAGGGAGATCAGCTTGGTGCTTTGCGACCACGTAGAGGGGTGGGATAAGGAGGGTAGGACGGAGACGCAAAGGGAGGAGATATGGGGATATATCTGATACAGCTGATTCACTTTGTTATAAAGCAGAAACTAACACACCATTGTAAAGCAATTATAGTCCAATAAAGATGTTAAAGAAAAAATAAAAGAGGGCTTCCCTGGGGGCGCAGTGGTTGAGAGTCCGCCTGCTGATGCAGGGGACACGGGTTCGTGCCCCGGTCCGGGAAGATCCCACATGCCGCGGGGCGGCTGGGCCCGTGAGCCATGGCCGCTGAGCCTGCGCGTCCGGAGCCTGTGCTCCGCAATGGGAGAGGCCACAGCAGTGAGAGGTCCGCGTACCGAAAAAAAAAAAAAAAAAAAAAAAAGAATGTGAAAAACAAAGAAGTCTTTTAAAGACATAATAAAAACCTCATTTTGATATTGCCCCTATCGAAGAGCCAGGTTGATTTTTCTATAGTATAAATCTGATCATATCACTCTCCTAAGTGAAGCCATTTGATGACTTCTCACTTCTCTTATCTACCAAACTCCCAGCATACTTATGGACATATGACCCCTTGAGTTAATAGTCCAGCCATACTGCCCACCTGACATCCCACAGTGCATCGTGCTCTTTCTTACTTTTTGTCCTCAGCGTATGATATTGTTCATGCCTGTGATGCCTTCTCATCCTGTCACTTGTTGAATGCCTCCCTCTCCTGCCTGCATAGAGCATACAGCACTTACTTGCCTTTTTACATCTCAGTCTCCCCCATAGGCTGTAAGTCTCTTGAAGGCAATAACTGGAACTTGTACCATGTTATATCCCCAAGGCCTGGCTTGAAGCCTGAAATATAGTAACCTCCCATTTACTGAGTGAATGAATGGAAATCTTATTATCCTCAAACTACTTATAAGTGATTAATGTGTGACAGGGCAATTGTTAAGGTTTTTATTAATCTGTGACAGACTAATCATATGGTATTTTCAACCTCCACTCTGGCAGATGTTGTAGGTTGATTTGCTTGACATGTTATGGTGGGGATGAGCAGCTCTGGGTTCCATTTCCCAGACTATCCTGGAGCAAAACATGACTAGGTATATGACCTTGAGAAGTTATTTCGCCTTTCCACGCCAGAGTTTCCTCATCTGTAAAATGAAGATGCTTATAAACCTTTCCTTGTGGTGTTGTTGGGAGGATGAAATATCGATAAAGCATGAATGTTGCTTGGCACTTGGTGGGGCATATAGTAAAAACACCATAAGTGTTTGCCATTGTAATTAGAGCTTGTCACACACAAATGACTGCTAATAAGCCTTGTTTCATTTGGGGTTTTCACCTGGACAATTATCTTACTCATTTTTCTCCACATTTCCTTTGCATTGGAATAATAGAATTGAAATAGATCATCTCTAAGGTCCTTTCAGCTCTGAAATAGATTATAAAATATGTCCAGAGAACTATGCATTGAATGAAAGGCAGCAGGGTGGGAGAGGGTGTCAAGGATGGCAATGATGGATAGAAAGAACAGGGAAGGAGTACATTCCAAAACATTTTCCAAAATAGCAATTAAGGGGGATTGAGGGCAGGAAAGGTGATCAAACAAAAAGCATTTCATTTTCATTTCTTCCTGTCAACTGTTTCAGCTATCAGAGAGGAGATACCCCTCTTGATAACTTTAGCCTTTGTGTATTGGTGATGCCAATTCTATGCACAGATAAAGGCTGACAATAGAACAGTTGGCCTCTTGTCTCCCCATGGAGGTAGTAGAAAGGATCCTATCGTAGAACTTACAAAAACACTGTCAAGTTAAGCCGAGTCATTTAGGATTGCATTTGGCTGCATGAAAGAGAAACCAACCAGAGCTTAAACAAACAGAAGGCTACAGATCTCATTTTACAAGGACACTAAAGATGGACAGTCCAGGGCTAAGAAATTGTTCAGGGAAACAAGCTCCTTCTATACCATACTTTGTCACCCATGACATGTGACCTTTGTCTTTATGATCACAGAATGGCTACTGCACCCTCAGGTATAAAGTTCTCATTCCAGGCAGGAGGAAGGGGAAAGGGCAAAGGACAATAGACACAGGCCGGCTGAGATTTTTCCCCTTTTATTAGAAAACGTAAGGTTTTATTTCCTGGAAGCTCCACTGGTAGACTTCTCTAACATTCCATTGGCCAAAAGTGGGTCATATGACCACCACTAGTTGCAAGGAATTCTGGGCACATTGCCACTCCTAGCAAAAGCATGGAATTCTTTTACTGCAGAAGATAGATAAAATAGACTGTTGTAGGGAACCAGCATGTCTACCACTTGCCTCCTAGTCAATAAAGTAAATTAGGCTTGACTAACACACAATGAAACATATAATATATATGTTGTTTGGTGACAGCTGAAATTAGATTAAGAGAAACAGGCTGACAACAAGACAACAATCTTTATATTGCTTGGAAATTAATCAGGTCTAACCTTCCTTCCCCTTGCACTCATTGGCCTCCCTTCCATCTCCTGCCCTCTGCCTAAAAAGAAAATTGCGTTTAGCACACCAAAAATCTATTACCACTGAGCCAAAAACCTTCCAAATAGATTTGTATGCCTTGTTATTTAACATATTTCAAGTTAACAACTCTCAATTTTTTCTACTCATTTTTATCAGATCTTCATAACACATTTCTATGTTAAATTTGTCACATTGTTTCTCAGTTTCTGTCCTTTCTACCGTCACTATTCTGAGGGTGAGAGAAGTAAATGTTCCCAATTGTTAGGTCCCTGGAGATTCCAGATTGTAGGATCCACAATTATTCCTTTGTCTTTTCACTAGCTTGTGTTACCTAGTCTAAAATACAGGAAAGCTCAGTATAGAGAATACACGGACTATATAAAGGAAATCTTTAGAAGTAGATACTGTGTTGACTTTAAAAAGAAAAGTGAGGAAATGTGGAAGCCAGCAAGTTTCTTACATGTAGACATGCATCTAACTCAAAATACTTGTACAAGGTCATCTAGGAGATATTCAAAACATAACCCAAAGAGATAGCACTAAATATCCAAGGCTCTAAATTTTCTAAAACAAGAAAATATCCAGGAAATTCAAAGCCAGAATTCCTATATCAAAAATTGCCCTTGGGCTTGGAATGCCAAAATAGTATCATGAAAATGGGAGAGAGCTTGACGCCATCTGCTGAGAGGTAAGAAGAGAATCTGGCAGTTTACCCTTATATTTTGGGCCATTGATTATTTCCAGATAACTTATGGAAAGTTTCCTGTGCAAATCAGATTCTCTAGATCTGAGGGATTATCCAACAGGCTCCAAATGCTTCTTTACACAATCTCTGAGACTATACATATGGTGAAAGGGTGATAATCACACAGGGATTTGATCAGAATTTTAGCCTTGGATGAGGAAATATATTTAATCACTGTTGCAAATCAGCTCCATTAATACATAAAAATGTTTTCTGGTTGATAAAAAGACAAAGCAACCTATAAAACCATAGTTCAAGACTTGGACAGATACAAGTTACAAAACCACTCAAACAATTCTCTGAAATCTATAACAAGAAAAACAGATAGTTGAGCACCAGGAAAGGTGTGCTCTGATCTCATGCCTTCAAGGACAAAGAATTGTTTGCTCTTGATGCTGTTCTTGCTGTCCTTTTTTGTTTATTAACTTTTGAATGTTCTCTTGAATTGCTGAGTAAAACGTTTTAAGTTTCTCATTCCATATTCTGGAGGTAAAAATACATCTACTATAAAAATATAATTAGCCAAGTTCCAGGATCAGTTAAAGAAAATTAATGACACATTTGTCCAGACCACATGCCTGTATGGCTGGTTGAAACCAGGGTCAAGGAAATCAAAGAACTTACTCTGTTAATAAAAGTAGAGGAGGGGCTTCCCTGGTGGTGCAGTGGTTGAGAGCCCGCCTGCCGATGCAGGGCACACAGGTTCGTGCCCCGCTCTGGGAAGATCCCACATGCCGTGGAGCGTCTGGGCCCGTGAGCCATGGCCGCTGAGCCTGCGCGTCCGGAGCCTGTGCTCCGCAACGGAGAGGACACAACAGTGAGAGGCCCATGTACCGCAAAAAAATAAATAAATAAATAAATAAGTGAGTGCTATCATTGGTTCCCATGGGTGTTCTTTTCCATGAAGATGGGTCAGCAGCAAAATGTTGTCAAAGAAATTAAAACAAGTAAGGAGTTTGAGACACTGGTTATGTGCCTTCCTTATGGGCATTTAAAGAAGGAAAAGGAAGATGTTTCTCACTGTAACACACTACTTTGCATATTACTATCAAACCTGTCAGGTCACATTTTAATGTTCTTAATAACTCTCATGTTTTCAATCATAAGAGGTAGCATCCTGTTAACCAAGCTTGAGTATCTGTTATCTCTCAGTATGGAAGGATTTAAATTATCTGGTGGGTGAATTCACTTATCTGTAATTTTTTTTTTTTTTTTGGCCATGCTCTGCGGCATGTGGGATCTTAGTTCCCGCACCAGGGATCGAACCCTTGCCCCCTGCAGTGGAAGCATGGAGTCTTAACTACTGGACCGCCGGGGAAGTTCCTCAGAGAATTCCTCTTAACCTCAAATGTTAAGTCTTTATTTATTTATTTATTTTTTTTTTTTTTTTTTTTGCGGTATGCCGGCCTCTCACTGTTGTGGCCTCTCCCGTTGCGGAGCAGAGGCTCCGGACGCGCAGGCTCTGGACGCGCAGGCTCAGCGGCCATGGCTCACGGGCCCAGCCGCTCCGCGGCATGTGGGATCTTCCCAGACCGGGGCACGAACCCGCATCCCCTGCATCGGCAGGCGGACTCTCAACCACTGCGCCACCAGGGAAGCCCAAATGTTAAGTCTTTAGAGACACCTTGCCATATATTTACTCTACTTAAAATATCAAGAAAATGAAACAGATCAGTAGAACCATTAACATAACAGATAATCCTAAATTGTGTACATAGGCGAGCAAAACTTGCCACCCCCAAATATCTCTTTGGCATGCAGACTATTTTGAGCTGAAAAAAATTAAGGCCCAAAGGACTCAAGAAGAAAATTTGACCTTCTCCCTAACTGCCTAAAAAAAATTTAGATAGAGAGCCTGTTCCAGAATAGAGCCATCACCAGAGATGTCTGCAAAGAATATGGGTCAGGTGTGGTGGGGAAACTCCCAGAGATCAGAGTCCACTGTGTCCCATTGTCTCTGTGTGGTGAAGCAAACATTTGTTTCCCAAACATTTCCTTTTCTATCTTCATGTGAATAGCCTTCCTCCCCCTTAAAGTCCCAAACCACTACCCCCAACATCCTCTTTTGTCCTTAGCTGAAGACAAAAGGTGAGGATTTCAGCCATTTTGGTAAATTACTCAGTTTTCCTGGGTCTCTCCCATGTATACATGTTATAAAATTTTTGTTTGATGTTCTCCTGTTAATCTGTCTCATGTCAATTTAAGTCTTACTCCAGACAAAAGAATCTAGAAGAGTAGAGGAAAATTTCTTCCTCCCTGACATATACGTATTATTTTGAGGCACATTACTACTTGACTTTATTTTTTATAGGTTGATGTTCAGAATAGTAAGCAACTGAATTCGGGCAATGCATGTGTGTATACATGTTTTCCTATGGATTATGGCAGGAAGTGGATGTTGGACGTCATGCTCTCCCAGAGCTTGAAGAACAGCACAAGGCAAGGTTGAGTAAAAATGTTACAATATTAATAGTAGTAGCCACCATTTACTGGGTGTCTACTCTAGGCCAGGTACTTTATTATGCTATCTCATTTAACTGTAAATATTTTTCTCACTTCTTAGATGAATAAATTAGAGCCCAGAGAGGTTAAACAAGCCCTAGACTCTAAAGCATCCAGCTAATAATAGACAGGGATGATATTTGAATCTTGGGTCTGTCACTGTAGCCATCATACTTTCAAATATGCCACAAATCCAGTTCCCATAAAAGAGAACACAGAACTGGATGATTTTTCAGTGGTAGCCTGAGGGTCTAGACTTCATGTCAGACAAGGGTTAAAGGCAATGTCACCATGTGAAGCTGAGTGACAGGCAAACTTTCAAGCTGGTGGAGGAGTAATTGGGTACTACAAGGTGTCCAAATGGGAGACTCAGTGGAATAGAATTAAACAAAACTTGAGCCATTGTTGTTACAGTTTAGCTCTTGGAGTCTCTAACCTCCTTAAAAAGGCATCCTGTTCTCTTAGGAAGAAGCCTGACACCTGTGCTGCTCTGAGCCCTAGGGCTTTCCCAGGGAGTCCATAGGTAAAACAGGCTTCTCCTTTCATCTGAATTCCAGCATTCTAAGGGGACCTAAACCTGCTCAACAGGTTCTGAAGATGTAAGAAGCCCAGCAACAGCAGGACAGATGACCTCATTTTTAAAACCTTATTCAAAACAACCCTCATCCTTGTCTTCCCCTTGACATTTAGGGGAAAAGGAGCTGAAGATCCCATGCAAAAGATAACTATCCTCTGATATCCTAGAAGCCATGAGGAGCTCCTGTATCAGGAGGCCAGGGTTTCTATAGCATTTGCTGGAATTTAAAGGACCAATTAATTACCCTCCCTTCCCTACTAGGTTCAGAACAAACTGAGAAACATACAAAGGATACAAATGAAAGATCAGAATGTCAATTTTATTGCTGATGGAGCTGGATTTAGAATAATATTTGGACCAGTGTCAAAGGGGCTTCCTAAAATGCAGCCTTACCAGGCCCACTGACTTTCCAGAACCATCTGCAACAGGCCCAGGTGTCCATTTCCGGCCCCCACAGGCAGGAATTGCCCAGGAGCTTTGCCAGATGAAGAGAACCTCCATTCCTTGGCAGGGCAGTTGCAAAGGGAGAAGACAAAAGAGGCTGCCATGTGCAGCAAGGAGGCTCTGTCCCTTCATTGGAGGATCACTGGTGAATAGATGGCAGGTTCTTGCTATCTCACCAGTTAGATAAATCAGGCTTCCTCCCATGGGTGGAGTAAGTGGTGTAGAAAAGGCCAAAGTTTAGTGCCTTGCTACTCAAAGTCTATCCTTGGGCCAACATGGTCATCTGGAAGCTTCTTGGAAATGTAAAAGCTCAGGCCCCATCCTTACTTATCTTACTTACTTGTAATCTGTGTTTTAACAAAGTCCTCAGGTGATTTGTATGCACACGAAAGTCTGAGAAGCATTGCTAAACAGAAGTGCTGTCACGGAAATTTCAAGACAGAGCAAAGGAATTTCCCCAAGAGAACCTTAAGCGAGGTGACCAGAGGGGCCAAAGGCCATCTTCAGTATTTCATAGTGAAGCTTCACTTGATGTAGGTAACATAGGATTTTAACAAATACTTGGGATTTTAAACTAAAGCTATAGTTTCAATTGTCTCAAATTAAGTGAATTAGCTAAATTCCTGGACTACTTTTAGTGAGCCCTTGCCAAGATAAAGACTGAGCAAAGACAAGGAAGAAAGTAAAAGAATATTATTGCATTTCTTCACTTAGGAGTCCTTGGAGTCAAGCATTTCAAGAACTGAGAATCACCGTCAAATGGAATCTAAATGACAAATCCTGTGCAGGGTCTATCACATGGAGAGTTCTTTGGCCTATTTCTGGCTTCATTGAATCTATACTATGTCATCTTTGTTTTATAGGCAGTTTAGAGTTGGAAATGCAGGCTGAGAACTCTCTTGAAGGCAAGTTTAGAGCTTATTGACAGATTTTGCCAAATACAAGTGAGTCCCAGTTATTTACTCAGTTCTTTGGTAACCTAAATATTATACCTAATTTTCCCTCCCACAGAGTGGTCAGAGGTACAATCAGTTCTATGACTTTCACATTTGTATAACCATAACCAAAGAGTATTTTTTAAAATTTTTATTGGAGTATAGTTGATTCATAATGCTGTGCTAGTTTCAGGTGCACAGCAAAGTGAATCGGCCATACACACATACATATCCATGTTCTTTTGTCTACTTTGTCTAACCACGTTTATTTGTATCTCCCTCAAATGCCAGTCGTAAATTATTGCCGGCAAAAGGCTGTTGCCTCGTGGCCACAATCTGCCCTGAGTCTGAAAATTTCAACCTCGGGTTGCCAGGGTTGTTTTCACAACTCCCCTTAGGGCTCAGTGAAAGAATCCCTGCTTTGCCAACAGCACGGCTCTGCTCTCTTTCTTGAAGTCTGTACTACTTGTGAGCTGTTAGCTGATCTTTCTTCATGACCACTGATGGCACAAGGTGATGGATGGATGAAGTCTTCACACCTAGTGCTGCCTAT
>NW_006779813.1:1290672-1292325 GCF_000442215.2 Lipotes vexillifer | reverse complement strand
GAAAGAGTGCTTAGTTGATAAGAAGGAAAATAACTCACTCTTGCTCCAGAACTGAACTGGTATAAACTGGCACATTCCAAATGAGCCATTCCTTTTACTTCACATTCCACTTGGTTCCCTGTTAAGTGTTCAAAACATTCTGTTATTGCTTATGGCTCTTTCCTACAAAGTCCAATGAAACCTATTCAATGGCAGTGTGCCCAATAGCATACGATGCATAGCCTTTTTTGCTAATGGTATATATTTACACAGAACATATCAGCCTATTACCTAAAGGCACTTTGGCAGTAAACTATTTTAGAGGCACACAGGGGAGAGAGATGATGCATATGTAATTTTGATTTACTAAATGGTTTTTCTTCTTAAAATGAAAATGTCAAAGGCCCAGATTATGCGGGGAAAAAATCATTTTCCTTATGTGCTGTTCCTTCTGTGTGAATCTTTCTTTGTTCTGACACTAATTTCACCTGAGAAGCCATATCAGCATAGCACAAAGGAAATTAGATATTTACTTACGAATTATCTGATTCACTGGATAATCTAAGGCCCTGAAGAGCCTTTCGAATGGTGATTTGAGTCAGTTACTCAGGAAATTAAAGAGATGTCATAAACTTCAATAGGTGGAGTATGGTGCTAACTTATTTGTATTAATTGTCTGGATTTTTCTGGGGAATTTATTCTCTTTCATTTCATCTTAGGTTGTATCAAAGTAAACTACACCAAGTTGCTCTAAAGTTTGAAAATGATTGCTTATAATACTGAGTTAATTTTATTTACAGGAAAAAAAAAAACTATTTTTAGCAATAATAACCAAGCAGCTAATGGTCCATCTTCTAATATTTTGCCATAATGCATCCACTTCCATTTGAATAATTACTTCTCTAAAGCTAAGATGTTATTTATTTTAGTGCCATTTCTTGCTGGCCTTGCATGCAAACATAGATATAATAGTTTCATTTAACTGTACATTTGGAAAACATACTCCCAAAATGAAAAGCCACTCTTATTATAGTCAAGTCCATTTATATTATAGCAAACTATTGTTAGTAATGTCAGAGGAATAATGTAGAATGCTGTGTTTGAGCAGAATTTTATTAGCACTTACTAAGTGGTCTACAACCATTTTCTCATTTGCTTTCCACAATAATCCTGTGAGATAAGCAAGTCAGGTAGCACTATTCCTATTGTTTTATTGTTTGGGAAACAAGCTCAGAGAGGTGATAGGACCCGCCAAAGTCATACAGTTAGTGATGGATTTGGTCACAGACCCAGGTCCTCTGGCTCCTTGTCCAGTTCTATTGGGTTGTGAAAAAGGCCCAGGGAGACATTTCTCACACGATGATTGTAAAACCCGAGAGAAATAAAAACATTCTCATTCTACGTTGAAAATTTTCTAACCAGATAACCAAGGAATCTTCTTTAAGGTAAAGTAGATGTGTCAAAAAGAGGAAATTTGGGGGCTTCCCTGGGGCTTCCCTGGTGCCGCAGTGGTTGGGAGTCCGCCTGCCGATACAGGGGACACGGGTTCGTGCCTGGGTCCGGGAGGATCCCACGTGCCGTGGAGCGGCTGGGCCCGTGAGCCATGGCTGCTGAGCCTGCGCGTCCGGAGCCTGCGCTCCGCAACGGAAGAGGCCACAGCAGTGAGAGGCCTGC
>NW_006779813.1:1250948-1290662 GCF_000442215.2 Lipotes vexillifer | reverse complement strand
AAAAAAAAAAAAAAAAAAAAAAAGAGGAAATTTAGGATGTTTTTAATTTAGTAAAAAATTCTTATGTAGCCTTTTAAGACTCACTATAACTTGGAAAACTAATACCTTATACTTACACAACTTTTTACATTTCATAAGGCAACTGTATACAGGCTATCTCGTTTAATGTTCCTAATAGTCCTGTGGTTGGTAGAACAGGTGGAGAAACTGAGTCTCAGAGTGTCTAAGTGACTTGCAAAGATTTCCAGGTGGCAGAGGTAGGGTCAGAACCCTGATATTCTTCAAGGATGATGTTCTTTCCACTACTCCATAGCTCATTGTCACATATCTTATATGAGGCTTAACAGAATTAATCGGGCTTCTTGTCACCACTACTCACATTTTTCCTGTGCCACTGGGAGACAATCAACAAACACTGTGTAGCAAATCTGATGGTATGAAAAAGTTCAGCAGAGGAAGTTAAGCTTTAGGTACCTCTCCCAAGAGTATGGACTACCAGCCATATCTTTAGTCCTCTGCTCTGAGAGGGAATAGTCACAGCTTCCTACTCAACTCTTCATTGAAGCGTACCATCATAGACATTTTGGCTGTCCTGTTTTTGGAGACAGGTCAAATCTGACATCCATTTGATAGGGGGGATTTGGAAATATAGAAATGTCTTAAGAATTAATTTTCACTGACAAACCCATTAAAAATGCCTGACTTGAAAGAATGATACTTGTGAGAGATTATCTACATCCTACATTTGTTTCATTTCTTCATGCTTTTTTCTTTTGTCCCAAAATGTGATCTGCAACGATTTAGAGCTAATAGTTTACAGCTGAAGAAGATAAACTTATTCAAAATAAGTTATACAGTACTCCAAAATGATAGTGACTAAGCCCCTGAGGAGAAAATGCTTGCATCTCAAGATATAGAAGGGGAAGTTACCAGACATTTCTTATCCATGTATAAGGATTTGAGACAAACACGATTTAATCAAGGAATGTGAACGAGAACACATTTTGAATGTCCTTTCCATCTTATTTTCCAGTAGCTTCAGCATTCAACAAGAACATCTACTACACAGACGATAAACTTGTTAATCAGTTTTCTGCAATAAAGCTTATCTCTGTGAGTACATTACTCATTCATGAAGTTCTAATGTAATAAGCCTACATGCGACTTTTATTCTCCCAGTAATCTTAATTATCCATTTTACTGCTATGTGCTCAACTGTCAGGATACAATTGGCCAAGAAAAGCTTTTTTGAAAATTATAAACGTCTTGAGTTTCGAGTCAATAAAGTTGATGGCAATCTTGAATTTTATTATTAAATTTCCTCAAAGCTTTCTACCCCCTCCCTTCTAAATGGTACCCGTTGGCTTACAGCACTGTTGGTATTTGGTCTTATAGTGTTTACCACCCACTTCAGACTACTTTCACAAGCAATTTGGTTACAAGACGGCCCAGTCCTGGCATGAGGTGGGCTGCTACCAGCCTTACCTAAGCCAACCATAGACCAATTATCTATTGAGGGAAAATGAAAACAGAAAGCATGCGGTTTTTTTTTCATTTCAAGAACAAGGTATTTTCGGGATTTCCCTGGCAGTCCAGTGGTTAAGACTCTGAGCTTCCACTGCAGGGTGTGTGGGTTCCATCCCTGGTCTGGGAATTAAGATCCCATGTGCCGCGCAGCATAGCCCCCCCCTCAAAAAAAAAGGTATTTTCAAGTCACTCAAAGTATCTCTCATTCAATCATCTACTCAATTATTTATTCAAGCATTCATTGAGTACCCACTACGTACCAAACCAGACTCAGCCCAGGCAACACAATACTGAATTAACTACAATTTTGCCACCCAGGACCTCCACCTCATCCCACACTGATGCACCATTCTGCAAAGAATTTGCAATCCAGTAGAAGAGAAAACAGTTAATTATGATGTTATTAAGTAAGCACTAATGGATATATGAGCAGCAGTATGACTAGAACAAAATTCAGTTGAACTTGCAATACAATATTAGTGTGTATACATATACATATATATATGTATATATATATATATATATATATATATATATATATATATATATATATCACTCCCACCCCATCCTCACCTGGAAGGATTCCCAAATGAAAGCTATAGGTTTGTTCTATACTCTCTCGGATCCTCAATTTCTCTACCCACCTCCATGAAGCTAGTACCTTCATCTGAGGACGTCTCAGAAAAAGCTACTACTAGAAATTACCTCGAGTGATATACATGGCTAAACATTTTTGTAATCTTAAGCAAAAATATTTATTGATTTTATTTTTTGATGTAGAAAATAGTCAAAAGTCAAGATCATCTGCTAATTTTGTCACACATGTTTTCCTATTCTTTTAGAATGTTTGAAATTTCCTACATATGGCAAATTCTCTCTCCTTAAAAAAATATAAAGGAAATCTAATTTAAAATTAAAATTGTTTCATCCAAATGTGTTGTATCATAATTCAGTTTTGTTTGAAGACTGCCATTCTTTGTTTTTATGAATTTTAATATGAGATGAGAAATGACAGCAAGTGTGTGTGTGTGTGTGTGTGTGTGTGTGTGTGTGTGTGTGTGTGAAATCTTACAAAAACAGGAAGGTGCATTGTAATGCCTGGTCAAGTTCAGTGCCCTGAAGAAAATATTTAATCTGGGTAGTGAGCGGGGTTCATCCAAAGTTTAGGTAAAAGCCATCATTAGCCAATGCTTGGTTCTTTGAATCATCTTCCTCGTCTTTACCTTCCTCCTCCTCCTCCTCTCCCTCACCACCACCACCATCATCATCATCACTAACAATTATCAAAACTTTGCTAACTCCAGGCGTAATGCTGGATACTTTATGCATCATCCTCATGACAACTCTTCTAGGAAACTGAGACTCAGATTAAGTAAACTGTGTATGCAGCTAGCTAGAGAGACAGAGCTAAGATTAGAATAAAGTACATCTAAGCGTTAGGCCATTCCCAGTAGTTTCTTAGCTAAGGCAGAGCCACCCTTCATCGCAGCCCAGTTGCAGGACAGCCCACGTGTAGGGCTTCAGTGCGGCTTCCATAGGAGCGCTGAGCCAGCAGCCCTACATCCCAGCACTCACATGACCTCGGTCTTGTGACTTGCTTCTGCATCAGCTGGGGTAGTGTGAGAGAAGTCGAGGAGAGAAGTGTGTCCTCAAAGAAGGTCATCTTTAATCCTTCTACGGCTTCTCTGTGCCGCTCCAATTCTAAGGCTGATTTCACATGAGCCCTCGTTTTCCCTCTAACTGGTTTCTTCTTCCTCTCACTCACTTAAAAAAAAAAACAAAAAAACAAAAACAATTTTGTAGGTCAGATGCTGTAATTTAATAGGAATCTAAGAGTAACTGCAGATGGTCCTAAGGTGCCAGGGGTGGTTTCTACTGGCTCCTTTCCTTCCAATCCTGTAACAAATGTTGCCACCTGTTATCAGGGAGCAGCTCAATAACAAATTCCAGGATTGGAATTAAATTGCTTTAACTTCACTACAATCACTTCTTTTGTTGGGCAAAGTGTATTCAAATTATGCAGTTTATTGGATTTTTACCAATCTCTTCAACCCTTAGGTACCTTGTAGAATGTGTGCTAGAATGAGGTAGGAATTAGAGAGAAAACATGCTGTTTATTTTTCCATTCCAGACTTTAACACTGAAATTATTAGAAATTTTTCTGTATGAAAAAAGTCTGTAAAATCTCATTAAGTGTCATCGAGAAAGAAGAAAAAAGAAACTTTTAAGCTTCTTGTTCAATCACATATCCATTTTCAGATTTTATTTTTTTAATTAAAGTACAATTTATTTGCAATATTATATTGCTTTCTCGTGTACAGCATAGTGATCCAGTATTTTTTACAGGTTATACTTGATTAAAAGTTATTACAAGCTAATGGCTGTAAGTTCCTATCCTATACAATATATCTTTGTTGCTTATATATTTTTTACATACTAGTTTGTACCTCTTAATCCTATACCCTTAATTTGCCCCTCCCCCTTACATCTCCCCACTGGTGACCACTAGTTTGTTTATATACCTGTGAGTCTGTTTCTGTTTTGCATATCCATTCGTTTATATTATTTTTAGATTCCACATATAAATGATATCACACAGTATTTGCCTTTCTCTGACTTTCGTTATGCATAATACTCTCTAGGTCCATCCATGTTGCTTCAAATAGCAGAATTTCATTCTTTTTAAGTCTGTGTAATATTCCACTGTACATATGTAACATATCTTCTTTATCCATTTGTGTGTTCAGGGGTATTTACATTGCTTTCATATATGGGCCATCGTCAACAGTGCTGCTATGAGCATTGGGTTTTATGTATCTTTTTGAATTAGTGTTTTCATTTTTTTTTTTTTTCTGGTTATGTACCCAGGAGACTGATTGATAGATCATATGGTAGTTCTATTTTTAGCTTTTTGAGGAACCTCCATACTGTTTTCCATAAGGGCTGCAATAAATTACAATCCTATCAACAGTGTAAAGGGCACTTTTCTCCACATCATCTCCAAAATTTGTTATTTGTAGACATTCTGATGACAGTTATTTTGACAGGTGTGAGGTTGATACCTCATTACTGTTTTGAATTGAGCTTCTTTAATAATTAGTGATGTTGAGCATCTTTTCATATGCCTATTAGCCATCTGTATCTCTTCCTTGGAAAGATTTCTATTCACAACTACTACCCACTACCAACTGCATTTTTTTGTTTGTTTTTTTATACTGAGTTGTATGAACCGTTTATATATTTTGGATATTAACCCTTTGTCAGTCATAACATTTGCAAACATTTTCTCCCATTTTGCAGTTTGACTTCTATTTTATTGGAGTATAGTTGTTTTACAATGTTATGTTAGTTTCTACTGTACAGTGAAATGAAGCAGAGTTCCCTGTGCTATATAGCAGGTTCTCATTAGTTACCTATTTTATACATATTGGTGTATATATGTCATTTTCAGATATATTGACTAACCTTAGAAATCATATTTTAAATATTTACCATGGGCAAGATGATCCCATATTAATGAATATTCCTATAACCCCAGAAGATACTGACTTGACTCAACTGCTATGGAAAGTCACTTCTACAATTAGTGTCCTGGCACTTCCTCCAAAAGGAAAGTATTTAAACTCTATAAATGAGTGGAATACCTACTTCAAATCCTGCTCCTTTCCACTTTGCCTTCTCTCATTGATACAATATAGCTGTACATAGACTACTACTATACTTCTAAAAAAAACTAGTTCTCAGGGAGGTGATGGGGGTATTCAGTCAGATAGCTCTCAGACATTTTCATCAGAGTGTTTCAGCAATACTATTCTATGAAAATTTGAGGACAATGAATGGTAAACTTCAATGCCCTTGATGATATGAGCCAAAATGGCACATCAGTGATTTCCAATATTTAAATATGATTTCATCAATATGTAGCATCACTGGGTCATCCATATTTCAAAGTATTCTGGCAATAAATTTCATCAGTTTCATCTCTAAACTGAAGAAAAAAATGTTTTTTTGAATTTTATTTTTTTTATACAGCAGGTTCTTATTAGTCATCAATTTTATACACATCAGCGTATATATATCAATCCCAATCGCCCAATTCATCACACCACCAACCCCTCCTCCCCGCCGCTTTCCCCCCTTGGTGTTCATACGTTTGTTCTCTACATCTGTGTCTCAATTTTTGCCCTGCAAACTGGTTCATTTTTCTAGGTTCCACATATATGCGTTAATATATGATATTCATTTTTCTCTTTCTGACTTACTTCACTCTGTATGACAGTCTCTAGATCCATTCACGTCTCAACAAATGACCCAATTTCGTTCCTTTTTATGGCTGAGTAACATTCCATTGTATATATGTACCACATCTTCTTTATCCATTCGTCTGTCGATGGGCATTTAGGTTGCTTCTATGACCTGGCTATTGTAAATAGTGGCGTAATGGACAGTGTGGTACATGATTCTTTTTGAATTATGGTTTTCTCGGGGGTATATGCCCAGTAGTGGGATTGCTGGATCATGCAGTAGTTCTATTTTTAGTTTTCGAAGGAACCTCCATACTGTTCCGCATAGTGGCTGTATCAATTTACATTCCCAGCAACAGTGCAAGAGGGTTCCCTTTTCTCCACACCCTCTCCAGCATTTGTTGTTTGTAGATTTTCTGATGATGCCCATTCTAACTGGTGTGAGGTGATACCTCATTGTAGTTTTGATTTGCATTTCTCTAATAATTAGTGATGTTGAGCAGCTTTTCATGTGCTTCTTGGCCATCTGTATGTCTTCTTTGGAGAAAGGTCTATTTAGGTCTTCTGCCCATTTTTTGATTGGGTTGTTTGTTTTTTTGATATTGAACTGCATGAGCTGTTTATATATTTTGGAGATTAATCCTTTGTTGATTCATTTGCAAATATTTTCTCCCATTCTGAGGGTTGTCTTTTCGTCTTGTTTATGGTTTCCTTTACTGTACAAAAGCTTTGAAGTTTCATTAGGTCCCATTTGTTTATTTTTGGTTTTATTTCCATTACTCTAGGAGGTGGATCAAAAAAGACCTTGCTGCAATTTATGTCAAAGTGTGTTCTCCCTATGTTTTTCTCTAAGAGTTTTATAGTGTCTGGTCTTATATTTAGGTCTTTAATCCATTTTTTGTTAGACTTATCAGGCAGATCAAAAAGGTAAAGTACTAGGAAATCTAACAAATAAAAAGTATTAGTCGTAGAAACAAGCAAAGAGTGATAATAAACATGACAATACTGCTAATAAATATACGAAACTTAAATTAAATGGTCAATGTTTCATATTACTAGAAATTTCTTCAAAGAATGCAACAGACTAGGTCTTTTAATTGACAATTACCGTATTTTCTTTCTCCTGAAATCAATTCATACAAACATTTGTCAAGCACTTACAATGTGTCAGATTAGGAGCTGGGAATAAGCAGGAAGGAAACACAGCACATATGTCAGTAATATTCTACAATTATTTTGGTTGTACCATACTGTCAATTTGAGGGGAGGGGTGATAAATATTTTTTAAAAGCAGAACAACCAAAAATATTCTTAACATGTAACATCTATGGGATAATCTTAATGTGTTTTCAAGTAGGTTTCTAGATTACTTCCATTGTTCCACATTCTTGAAAATATCTAAAATATAGGGCAGCCTGATGCAAATGAATTCTAGCCACCATCTCATCTTTGCCACAATCACTCAGGATTCCATGCCTAGATGTGAGCTTCTGATTGGTTGAGCCAGGTCATAGTCTTGCACACCAGCCTTCATGAGACAGGTCCCTCAGTCTCCTTAATAAGAAGCAGGTCACTGCTCTAACCAAGATTAATCCAGTGTAAAACCTCTCCCAAATGGAGAGGGTACTCCACGGCTAGGCAACCAAAAACACAAGAAATGATCACATCACTCTCTCACCTTTGGCTCCCCAACATCTTTATATGCTTTCATTCCTAAACCATTCCTTCAAAACTAATAAGTAAATAATAAATGTTTCACTTAATATATCCACTGTTCTGCATTGGTAAAGTGGCAGGCTACAAAATTAATACAAAAATCAGTTGCATTTCTATACACTAACAATGAACTATCTGAAAAGGAAAAAAGAAAGCAGTGCCATTCATAATAGCATCAAAAATAATAAAATACTTAGGAATAAATTTAACCAAGGAAGTGAAAGATCTGAACACCAAAAACTATAAGACATTGATGAAAGAAATGGAAAAAGACATAAATAAATGGAAATATACCCCATGATCTTAGATTGGAAGAATTAGTATTGTTAAAATGTCCCTACTATCCAAAGCTATCTATAGATTCAATGCAATCTCTACCAAAATTCCAAAGACATTGTTTACAGAAAAAGAAAAATGTCCTAAAATTCATGTGGAACCACAGAAGATCCCAAATAACCAAATCAATCTTGAGAAAGAAGAACAACAAGCTGGGATCATCACACTTCCTGATTTCAAACTATATTACAAAGCTATAATAATCAAGACAGTATGGTACTAGCATAAAAACAGACACATAGACCAATGGAAGAGGATCAAGAGCCCAGAAATAAACCCATGCATATATGGTCAACAAATATTTGAAAAGGGAGCCAAGAATACTCAATGGCAGAAAAGATGGTCTTTTAAATAAATGGTGTTGGGAAAAATGGATATCCACATGCAAAAGAATGAAACTGGACCCTTACCTTATGTGAGAAAAAGTTAACTTGAAATGGATTAAAGACTAAAATATTTTAAGATCTGAATCCATAAAAGTCCTAGAAGTAACCGGGAAAAGTGCTCCTCAACATTGGTCTTAGCAAGCACTTTTTGGATATGACACCAAAAGCACAAGCAGCAAAAGCAAAAATAAATAAGTAGGACTGCATCAAACTAAAAAGCTTCTACACAGCAAGAAAACAATCAACAAAATGAAAAGGCAACCTACAAATGGGAAAAAATATTTACAAATCATATATCTGATAAGGGATTTATACCCAAAATATATAAGAAACTCATATAACTCAATAGCAAAATATAATAATAATAATCTGGTTTAAAAATGAGCAAAGAACATGAATAGATATTTTTCCAAAGATATGCAAATAGCCAATAGGTACATGCAAAAATAATCAGCATCACTAATCAGGAAAATGCAAATCAAAACCACAATGAGATATCACTTCACACCTATTAGAATGGCTATTATCAAAAAGATAAGAGATAACAAGTGCTGACGAGGATGTGGAGAAAAAGGAATCCTTTGGTTCTTTTGGTCCCTGTTGGTGGAAATGTAAATTGGTACAGCCACTATAGAAAACAGTATGGAGTATTTAATTCAAAAAATTAAAAATAGAGCTATCATATTATCTAGCAATCCCACTTCTGGATATAAATCTGAAGGAAAAAATTGACTATTTTGAAAAGATATCTGCACCCCATGTTTACTGCAACATTATTTACAATAGTCGAAACACAGAAACTACACAAGTCTCCCTCAACAAACAAATGGGTAAAAAAAATGTGGCATATACATAGAATGGAACATTATTAGGCCATAAAAAAGAAGGAAATCCTGCCATTTGGAGAACATGGATGAACTCTGAGAGCATTATGCTAAGTGAAATAAGTCAGACAAAGAAAGAAAAATACTGTATGATCTCACTTATATGTGAACTATTTAAAAAAAAAAACGGAACTCATAGAAACAGAGTGTAGACTGGTGGCTGCCAGGGATGAGGTTGTGAGGGAAATAAGTAAAGGTGATCAAAGAGTAACAACGAGTAAGTTCCAGGGATCTAATGTACAGCATGGTGACTAGAGTTGACAATACTGTATTGTATACTTGAAAGTGGCTAAAAAAGTAAATTTTAAAAGTTCTCACCACACCAAAAAGTAAATAAAATAATGGTAGCTATGTGAGGTGATGAATGTGTTAACTAACCTTATTGTGGTATGCATTTTGTAATATATATGTATATCAAATCATCACAATGTACAGCTTCAATTTACACAGTGTTATATGTCAATTTTCTCTCAATAAAATGGGAAACAAATTTTTAAAAGAGCCCAGATAGGCAGGTGAGAAGCTCAGCTTTCATTTCAGTGGACACATATCTCCCTTGGAATCTGATATCTCTAAATCAGCTGAGACCAGAGTTGCAGAGATTAGATGAAAGACTTTTGTAAATGGTGTATCATTAAGAGTTTCATGTAAAGAACCACTTCAATTCACATCCCTTATACACACATCCATGTCTTCTGGTTCTAGAACAGCACCACGTACCACTGGCTGATTCATAGTATACGTTGCATCAGGCAGGACAAACACTGATTTGGCGAGATAGTATCTTCCAGCTGGTGTTTACAAAGTTTTCAGTAGGCTTTTCCATTGCTCTCTAAGGCCACGTACTCCTTCTTTTTTTCTTTTTAAAATATTTATTTATTTATTTATTTGGCCACATCAGATCTTAGTTGCGGCATGCGGGCTTCTCTTTAGTTGTGGTGTGAGGGTTTTTCTCTCTCTAGTTGTGGTGCACAGGCTCCAGGGCACGTCAGCTCTGTAGTTTGTGGCACGCATCCTCTCTGGTTGAGGCACACGAGCTTAGCTGCCCCGCATCATGTGGGATCCCTGACCAGGGATCAAACCCACGTCCCCTGCTTTAGAAGGCGATTCTTTACCACTGGGCCACGAGGGAAGTCCCTAAGGCCAGGTACTTCTGAGAGATGGGTACATAAAACCTATGAACCTTAAGGATCAACCTTGTATCTTTTTCTAAAAAGTGAGTTCCTAGATCAAAAGCAATGTTGTACAGGACACCAAGAATATGTAGAAGTAATTTCATAAATCTATAGCAGAAAAACCTAAAAGGCCAAAAGGCAAACTAAATCCCAAATAATTATCTACTGTAGTGAGGATAAAATGAAGGAGTTCTCAACAAGGCTGATTAAGAACTGGGAAGAAAATTAGAACCTGGTGGGTCTAGAGCTAAAGGGCAAACTAAGCTGCCAGGCTGACCCCACTGCAAGAAAGTAAGCCTACCATCCACAGCAGTGTCTAAGGAAGTTTGGCAACCCATACAGGAAATGCCAGCACCACTGCCCAAGGGGCCCTAGGCCAGGCAGATGGGCTACAGGAGGAGTACCTTTTGGCAGAAGCATGTTCACAAATTGAGCAGGAGAAAACGTGGGAGCCTCTGGAGGCTGTCTCATTTGTTACACAGCCCAGACAGTAGCTGAGTATTTGGGGAGCATGGTCATGCCCTCAGAGAAGAGGCTGTACCGTAACAAGGGCTTAGGACTTCAGAGTGGAGCTCAGATCCAGGATTAACTAAATGGTCTGAAGAGACTGACATCAACTTACTCAGTATGTGATTTCAGGTGACAAGACTTTTCCAGATCATACATGTTGGCGAGGCCAGGGCTACCAAGGCCACATAGAGCTGGGAAAGCAAGGATTACACCATTGCTTTATTTATAACTCACCTATGCTTATTAAATTCTCCCTTACTCGTGTCTTATTCTTCCATTTCCTCTCACTTGACCCACATTATTTTCTTTTTTTTTTTTTTTTTTGACCCACATTATTTTCTATAAGAGAACCCTACTCCCCTGTGCTCTGGAATAGATAAGGCCCTTGGTATTAGTTTTTTAGCCTTGGTCATCTTTGTATTATCCTCAGAAGAGTCTATCGCTGTAGCTTGTCCATAAAGTTACACAACTATGTACTGAACTGCATTGCTTTTTTACCATATTAAGACCAAGTTACAAGGATTTACTTTCTAGAGCCATGTATAATCACTCTGATATAAAGTACTACTGTAAAGGTTGCCCATTTTGACATCAACATAACAGCTTGGACTCACTTGAAGAGCATTTTATATGCGGAGTGGTGTTGCAATTGCTAAGGCAGCTGCATTCTTTCTAGAGAATAGCAAAGATTCTTTGAAGCAATCAAAAACATATAGTCATTGTGTATGTTAGCGCTGCCCTTGAAATAACAAAAGGCCTTTTGATAAGAGTTCTAAACTACAAGTGTTTCCATGGGTGCTTGAGGATAATGGGCACAGATTCACACTCCTGCATTTATGGTTGACTCATCTCTTTTGTGACTTCCCAGTGAACAAAGAAGAATGAAATAGACATGAAGTGAACGTATACTGAGTTGTGGTGTGGGGGACATTTTTGCCTAGTTTTCAAAGAAATGGTTTAGTGCACTGAGTTCAAGTACAGGGAATCGTGGGAGTTAAATGAGTTCAGGAAGTACCCATGGGTATTATTCAGCCCAAATCTGAGTCAAAGAATCCAATAAAACTCGTATTATAAACGTGTCAAAGAGAATCAAATTAGAGTTTTGTGAATTTCTGAGGGCTTTTCAAGTTAAATCACCTAGTTTTTAAAAGTTGAATAAATGCCAAAGTAAAGTCTTTTCTTAATAAACACATTTCAACAGCAGGCAAACAAAGCAACGATTTCTAAGTCTCTGCTGATCCCTTGATAATCCAAACCCCTTACCACAGCCTTCAAAACTGTAGGATCTGGGTTTTGATCCACATGCCAGCTTCACCTCAGTCCCTTTCCTTCTGCCACACGGGTCACCTTGCAGCTAAATTTTTTTATACTATGGGCTTTTGCACATTATGTTCCCTTTGCCCTAGAAAATTCTGCCCCCCTCCACACCCACCTTATGTAACTGGCTCCTTCTAATCCTTTATGTCTCAGCCTAAATGTGACTTTCTAAGAGAGATCTTCCTAAAATTCTGATTCAAAGCAATCCCAACACTAGCAGTCTTGCCATGGAAATTGACAAGCTGATTGTGAAATGTACATGGGGATGCAAAGCGCCAAGAATACCCAAGAGAATCTTGAAGAAGATGTAAAAAGCACTAAGGGTAAAAGTAAAGAGTGATAGACTGAAATACAATAAAATAAGAATTCTTTATCTAATGATACAGTTAAGACTGAAAAACCAAGCCACAAATGTGTGCATGTGGGAGGGGGGATGGGGTTGTGTAGTTTTGTGTCCGGAATATGTAAAGAATTCTTCTAAATCCACAAGACAAAGAAAGACAACCCAGTAGAAAAATGGGCAAAAGACTGGCACAAGCACTCCACAGAATGAAATAAACACACATGAAAAGTTACTCAAACACATTAGTCATGGGGAAATGCAGATTAAAACCACAATAAGAAAACATATGCACACCCTATAACATAGCTAAAATTTAAAACTCTGACAATATCAACTGTTAGTAAGGATGTGAAAACAACTAGAATTCACATTAATTGTTGGTAAGACTATAAACTGGTACAACCACTTCGAAAAATAAAATTGGCACATCTACTAAACACATATGTATTTATATTTATAAATCTACATCTACATATATATTTATTCTTTTTCAAATTCTTTTCCCATTTAGGTTGTTACATAATATTGAGCAGAGTTCCCTGTGCTATACAGTAGGTCCTTGTTGTTTATCCATTAAATATATGTACATGTCAATCCCATATACTTTAAGTCACCTATAGATCATTCATAATACATAACACAATGTAAACACTACGTAAATAGTTACTGGCATATGTCAAATCCATGTTTTTCTTTTTTGGAACTTTCTAGAACTTTCTTCCCCAAATAATTTTGGTCTGCAGTTGATTGAATCTGTCCACGTGGAGGGGCAACTGTACTAAACAAGAAAAAAATGTATACATATGCTTTTCAAACAGCATAGTACATAACTAAAAATGTACATAACAACACTTCATAGTAGCTTGAAATTGGAAACAATGCAAATATCTACCAACCACAGAATGGGAATGGTTAAGTAAAATGTGGCATATTCATACAATGGAATACCAAAGAGTAATAAAAGGACAAACATTTAACAGCATAGAGGAATTTCACAAATATAATGTTGAGTGAAGTAAGCTAGACACCAAAGAGTATACACTATATGATTTCATTTACATACGCTGAGAAAATAGGCAAACTAATCTATGGTGCTCTTGCAATAGTGGAGAAAAACAGTTTGCCCACATTTAAAATTTTTTAAAGTAGTATTGTAGAACTAATGAAGAATTTATTTCTCCTTTCCACAGTATATTTCCACATCTGTCTTCTCCTTGTCGTTATTAACCAGATCATTTCTAGGTCAGAACTTCAAAGCAATGCTGAGGACAAACTCCGGGGACATGATGAGTTCAGGACATGGGTGAATATATTTTCCCAGTAAAAACTGAATGTTCCTGGGCTTCCCTGGTGGCGCAGTGGTTGAGAGTCCGCCTGCTGATGCAGGGGACACGGGTTCGTGCCCCGGTCCGGGAAGAGCCCACATGCCGCGGATCGGCTGGGCCCGTGAGCCATGGCCGCTGAGCCTGCGCGTCCGGAGCCTGTGCTCCGCAACGGGAGAGGCCACAACAGTGAGAGGTCCGCGTACCGCAAAAAAAAAAAAAAAAAACCCTGAATGTTCCTTTAAAAAATATAACCATATATTTGAAACAACAAAAATGTGTGCACACATACACACTCATACTCTCGAAAACCTATGTAGAAATCACTAGACAAGACAAATTTGCCACTAAATTTATAGCTTATAAAAACCAAAACAACAATGAAAGAGCCAAATAGCAGCCATCTGTTGTATTTTGTCCATCCAGTCCTGCTTTCTCTTTTCTTTTGGTAACAGTACATATCTTTCGTTTAAAAAAAAAATACAGTTTATGTAGTGTTAATGAGGCTGACTCTACCCATTCCCAGTCTCCTATGGGAAAGGCAGGAGTAAGCCTTCCCCTGGCCATTATGACTTGTTCAGGAATGGACCTATGACTCAACCAGGATCAGCCTGTGTCTTTGCTGAGATTTCATATGTAGAAGTAATACAAGCAAGGGTTTCCCCCTCTCTAGAGTGGCGAGTTGAAAGAAAAATGAAATCTGGGGTTGCCTACAGTCATTTTTTCTAACCATGAACAATAAGCCATCTTTTTTAGATAATAGATAAGAATGAGGACAATATGGAAGTGCAGTCAAGAGAAGCAGGATGGAGAGAGACAGAGCTCTGAAAACAAACTTGGGCCCCTCAATTCATAACATTTCTTTTTCTGCTTTAAAGAGTTTGTATTGTGTTTCTGTTATTTGGAGCTAAAAGTCTCTGTGTACTCTAGACCAGAGACAAATATACCAAAAAATATTAGGGGAAAATTAAAGATATCTGCCTGTGTTTATACCTATATAGGTTTTCATCAAACAGATTTTAAAGATTTTCCAGATTGTTTTAGCAAACTTCCTGTATTTACTAATTATTTACATTGAGTTGGTTTAATGATGTCTGCCAAGTCTTTCACAGTCAATTCTTTCAGATAAACTCTAAATTATTCATTTAAAAAAATACATAGGCTCTCTGCACACCTACTAGAGTCATTTTAAACATTTTACTGATCATAGCATCTTCATCAACAGAAGTTTGGGGAAGGAAAAGGGGATAAAATTCAAATCAACCATTTCCACAGTTTTTATTAACTTGGTGAAACAGTGTGTCAAGAGAAAATATTATGAGTTAAAATGAGTTTTCTGTATTATTTAGAGACTTTATTTACTCATTATATCAGAGATGGCAAAATTGTAAACTTCATCTAGGGTGCTTATTTCAGTATCCCAAATTAATGTGGCTTCCTTCACGTTACTAGTATTTGGAAAGGTCAGGTATTTTAAAACATCTTTTATGTCATGGGTTGTCCCAAGAAAAGAATACCTATTTCTGGTCATGTTAAGAGATGTTGTTAAAATTATCAGCATATGACTTTGGAGGCTTTGATTTAAAAGATTGATTTCTGCCATGCAATAACCTACCATTTGGTTTGTGAAGAGATATCTTCTCCATAAGTTATGAATAATCATCAAGGTAAAAGACAGTAACTCTTCCAAAGAGCAAAGCCATGGGCAGACCCACATCTGCTACAAGTGTCTCACCTCTTCTAGAAAGAATGGAAGGCAATGGAGTAGTGTGATATTAAATCTAGAACCCAGAAAACATGAAATTGATTTATATATATCTAAGAAAGAAAAGGAAATAGAAAACATGTCCTTAGATACTGAGAATTAGTATAACCCCTGTAATCTAAGCCAAAACTCAAGAAATAAACCTAAGGAATTTGAACTAAAAAATGTTTACATTCGTAATGGTCACAATCACTTTGTGAATCTTTACCACTGGTTACTGGGACCAAAATAGCAGAGACAAATAAACTATCATTTGAACTCATTCAAACTATCGAGAAGCAACTCAAAATACGTATCGTGGGGATGGTGGTTCATGCACATCGATCACACTGTCAAGAAACAAAATATATTCATTATTGATCTGGTCAAACAAATAACCGACTTTACCTTATAGTCATAACCTAAGATGTAGTCTCTCTCCCTGATAAAGTCTTAGTGTATATATACATGTGTATCTATAGTAATATTTATGTGTTAACCATTTGTATTTTCTTTTTATTTTTTATACACTGCAAACAATGGTTTTCAAAAATTAAGAAGAAAACACAACGTCTCCAGGGGTCATAGCAAGCCATCTTCAAACAATATAAATTCAACAACACATGAGTCATACACCAAGTGAGTCAGTCAAATCAGAGGCTATGCTAAACCGGTGATTCATCATTAAACTGAATTCATATTCACATTTTTTCCTGTCACTTGAAGGCAAACACAAGAGATTGAATTATTTTTAAAATGCATCTTCTTGACAAACACACCAGAATTGCAAGTGAAGCTGGTAACTTCGTTTGATGCCAGACTTCTCCGAAGTAAATCAAACATCTCTGCACAGCCCACATTGAGCCCTTTGTATCAAAGCCACTGAGAGGTGCCAACCACACAGGGCAACACAGGAGAGAGAACCTAAAATGCCAGGTCTCGACCTTCTAGCACATCAGGGGCTTATAAAGGATGTTCAAAGTAAGGAAGAGGGGGCACTGAGTTCCCATTATCTTCCTGTGCAGTGTGGGCAGATCACTGTATTTCCCTGAATCCCAGCTCATCGCTGATGAAATTTAAATGATGCCAATTAGCCTACGTGTCACATCAGGTTAGGGCGGAGATTAAACGTGTGGTTTGCTCTCTATACCCCCAAAGGAGAATGAATAAAGGAAAGCATCTCTACTCTGGCCCTGGGCCAGTAATACCTGTAATTCCCACTTACTACTGCTTTTGAATTAAGGCATTCATTCTCAACCCTGCTGCGTGATAGGGTCACCTGGAGAGCTTTTTAAAATATCACTGTGCAAGCCCAATCCCAAACCAACTAAATTACCATCTCTGGAGGTGGGGTTTAGGCACTCACTGGTAATTATTTTGTTACCCCAGCGATTCTGAGGTGTAGCCAATATTGAAAGCCGTGAGAACAGTCCCACACTTTTTGCATCATCTGGGAACTAACTTGTTAGAAATGAAATTCCTGGGACCCACCTCAGATGGACTGAGTCAGACGCTTTGGGGACAAGATCCAGCAATACGATCCGCATTGTAACAAGCCCTCCAGGTGATGCTGATGTAAGCTAAACTTATAGAATATTACAGTGGAATAAGGTATTAAAGATCCCAGTTAAAATTCAGTGTTATCTGGAAATAGTAACATGTTAAATCATTACACTGACTCTAGTACTTTTATTTAACCTTTTCCTGAAAAAATAGGACAGAGAATAAGAAAGCTTAGATGGAAAAAGAAGTAGAATTGGAGCTGTAACCAGTGCTGTCCAATACAAACATAATGTGAGGCACAAATATGAGCCACAAATTTGAGCCACTTTGTAACGTCACATTTTCTAGCTTTTATTTTTTATTATTAAAAATATAAAAAGAAACAAAATTACATTGAGTAATATTTATTTAACCTAATATATCTAAGATGTCATCACTTCAACATTAATCAATAAAGAAATTATTGATGAAATATTTTACATTCTGTTTTCATACTAAGTCTTCAAAATCTGGTGTGTTTCTTATACTTACAGCACATCTCAATCTGGACCAGCTATATTTCAGGCTCTCAAGAGCCACATGCAGACAGTGGCTACCATATTGGATAGAACACATCTAGACGACTGCTTCTCAAACCTCGACATGTAGATGAATTACCTAGAAATCTTAGAAATACACCTTCTGATTTAGTAGATCTGGGATGGGGCTGCAGAACCTGTTTTCTTATAAGTTCCCCGGCCTGGCCAGCGGTATAATTTGGTGAGGACAAATGCAAGGTGAAAATACAGGGTCCCTTGTTTAAAAAGCAGGAAAAAAAGTACCTTCAAGGGTTTTAAAATATAAAACTTCTTCCTTTTTTCTGTGGTCTCTCTTCAACCTGTCATAGCGTTTTGTCTTTGCTGTTTAATGTTACACTCCCTGCGCACGGGATGGGGAGAGGAGGTGGGGAATGCGGAACAATATTCGGGGTTGAGCACAGACCTTCAAAGGCAAGGGTAGAGGGGCTACCCTGGAGTTCTACACGTGTGAATGCGTCACTTCATCCAGTGTACTTTTGTGTGTGTGTGTGTGTGTGTGTGTGTGTGTGTGTGTGTGTGTGAAATCTTAGTTCCCTGACCAGTGATTGAACCCGTGCCTTTGGCAGTGAAAGCATGGAGTCCTAAACACTGGACCACCAGGGAATTATTCCCTGTTATTGTTCTTGATGTTGTAAAACCTGGAATTCTACATACAGAAGAACTCTACATACACAGTAGTTCTAAAATTTCCAAGATTTTATACCACAAAAATAGGTCTTTTTGCTTCCCTATGAGGAGAAATTGCCTCTTTCAAACCTGAATCCCTTTACCTCCGAGAGAAGGAGGCTTGACTCTGAGAATCCCTGGCAGCTTGACTCAAATGAGACAAATAAGCTGGCCTTTTAAACAGCGAGAGGTATCCAAAAAAAGCCAGCGTCAGGAAACCTGACCTTTCCCTCCCAGGCCCCTCCTCCTGACATGCTGATCTAAAACCACACAGAGCCTGACCATTGTCAGAAATGGTGTAGGAAAACTGGCTGTATGAGAATCATTGGAAATTCCTATCCTACCTTTTTTATTAATTGATTGATACTCTTCCTTAAATCACAAAGGTTCTGAGGTGACTTAAAAGGAATATATGCCATATAAGAGCACAATGAAAATAAACACCAAGAAAGATATAAATCAGCTTACACTGTTAGAATCAGAGGAAAAAGCAGGACTCCATTTTATGGGCCAAAAGGTCCAACAAAGTAACAATGGTTGGTTTGCAAATCATTTCTGAGATTCTTGCCACCCAAAGTAAAAATGGGAACACTGTCAGTTTCATTGTTTTCACACATCCTTCATTAGGAGAAAACACCAGTTTCCCAGAGACAGCAAAACATTTTCAGTACTTAAAACTAAAAGAAATTACTCACCTGGATGCTGAGAATTATGATGGACAATGTCCTCAGTAATATTAGTAGGGGGGTAGGGGGGAGGTTGCCATAACAGTCTTCTTTGGTTAATTTTTATGGTTCCTTTCAGTAAAAGGCAAAAGCACACTTGAAAATATGAAATAGAACTAATATGTCTGTATTCCCTGTCATTTCATTCCTCTGATTCAATTCCATATTGGATTAGTATATGTACATGTGTTCTCACAGCTGGGCTTGATAATTGGTAGGGGTAGAGTGCAGGTGGACACATAGGACTTGCTGACAAGCATCATACAAGCTCTTTGAAGAGACAAGGTCTCCTGTTGATTGGTTATCTGGCATTGTGTCAAGCTGCAACAAAGAAAGAATTCATAGGCATGGTTGCATGGTCTCTGATGAAAGGAACAGGATCCCCTATGAAGACCAAGTTCTTATAGCCTGTTACTACTGTTATGGCTGGAAACCACTTTCATCTTCCCCATCTCTTAGAAAGCAAGTCATGCCTTTCTTTATACCCAGAGTGGAAGTTGGATAATGCAAAAGATTGCAGGCATTTGCTGAACTTACACTAGTGACTACAGTGACTGGTGGCCTCCTGAGAATGTCCAGACCTTCTGGATTAATGTAAATGATTCAGCTCTAAATAAAATGTCAGCCTAGCCAGTGTCAAGCTACTAATGCTAAAGAAGTTATTAAAACAGAACCAGGAGACATGACCAAATGAGCTCAGTGTAACATGTGAAGCTATGGCTCAAGCCCTAGTTGAGCACTAAACAAATGTCCCTTACAGATGCAGTATCATGGAGATCAAGAGGGAACTATCAATAAAGGGTCTATCACTAAAATAAATTATAAATCCTTTCACTGCAGTAATAGTTTGCAGACCTTTGAAATCAAATTATATAGATTAGTGTGTGAAGTAACCAAAGGACAGGCAAGCAATAAAGAGACAGTGGGCATGGGGGTCTGATATCAGGAGAAAGAGAAATTGAAATTTTTACAGGGTGAAGAAATGGGAAAACAATTACTTATAAACGTAAACTCTATGCACTTCAAGTTCTAAAATTCTATGAGAATATGATCATGAAGGAAGTAAGAGATTTCAGTGTTCAAATCAACTTTCTCATATCTGTTTTAGGTATGAAAAGTTCTCTATGGCCACTTCAATTTATAGTAAGGTTAATGTATAAACTTCAGAATTTAAACAAAACATCGTCACTTATATGTATTAAGAATTTATCATTTTGCCATGAAATTGGAACTCTAATTTCCTGAGAATTTATTGAAGACATTTTTAAAGTCCCACAAAGGGTTAAAATATGTGTTTATAGTCACTTTTATTTTAGTTTTTTTAAATTTTAGCCGTTATGTGTTACTACTTTAATTAAATTTTTTGCTACTAGCGCTCATTTTAATGTATTAAATGTCATTCCTAATGGAAGAAAAGCAGTTTATCATCATCTGAAATTTGGTGGAGCCTTTGTAAAGCTAATTTTTCTCCAAAGATGGATCTTAAAAATGCCTCGACCTCATAGATTTGGAGCCAAAGTCATGTCAGTTTAACTTGAACTCTCAGTGACCCAAGAAAAGGATTACTAGAAGCTTATTAGGCAAAGGAATATCGTCCTGAGTCTAATAAAATTCTCACTGTCCAATCAAGTCTTCAGCAACTGAGTTCATCCTCATTCTCTTCTTTTCAACTTCACAGCAGAAAGAATAACCTTGAGATGTAGGTCTCCATGGGGCCCAGCCTCTTCAAGCTAGGGCCCGACATTGCTATGAAATCAGCACCAGGTTTCCATCCTCTGCAGGGGAATCCAGAGTGGACAGCACTCCCACTCCATTGCACAGATCACAGTTTGTAATCACAGGCTGTGTGATTATTTAATTCATGTCTGTTCTTCCAACAGAACATAGGTGCCCAAAGGGTAGGCATAGTGCTTACTTTGCACCCCTTTGTGCCCTGTCCTATGCCAGTCCCTTCCCCAACACACAATGATTGTTGGCTGAATAAGTGAAAATGGAAGCTGGGAAGAGACTAACAATGCAGAAATGTGCTTATGGAGACAGAGAAATCAAGAAGTTCTAGCTTTAGGCATCAATTTGGGTGGAAGAGAAATCCAACAGAGAGAGTAAATGGCTATTAGATTATTAATAGTCCACCTACAGTTGTAAGATATTCAAGAAAGAGCAAGGACAGAAAAGGAGCCACCATCATAGGCAACACATGCACTAGGTATTTTAAATGCATTAATTCGATTCCATTCCACAAATATCAAGAGCTGACAATGGGCCAGGTGCTATGGTACATTCCAGGTAAACAAAACATACCTGTTTCCTGTCCTCACAGAACTTGCAGTTTAATGGGCAAGAGACATGTGATATGGTATGAAAAGAGCTATGATAGGAGAAAAGGGTGAAGTTGGGGCCCATAGCAGGACTCCTACCCAGACAAGGTCAGGGAACACTTCTTGAAGACTTAACATCTCATCTGGGAACTGAAGGCTGGGCAGGAATTATCCAAGCAAAACTCAGGATCAGGAGGGTAGGGGAGAGTTTAGTCTCGGCCATAATCCTCTGAAGTATGTACAACTGGCTCTACTTTCCCAGGAAGATAACCAAGCCTCACAGGGATTAAAGCAGTTACTCAAGCTCCCAAATCCAGTCAATGGTGGATGTGGGCTGGGTCCTCAGGACACTCAAAGCCTGAGGCTGGGCTGGTTCCTTGTGCCACACCAGGCCTCTGGCTGTACCTCACCTCTTTACCTGTTCTAGCCCCACCAGGATGGAAATGTCTGGCCAGAAAGGATGACAGTGCTGACCCGTGGGGATTTTATCACTAAGCAACAAGACTCCCCAAAAGAGCATCCTTCCAATAACCTGAGAGTTCTTGAACATTCTCCCTCTCTCCTCAGGACAAGTTCTAGCATTCGAGTAAACTTGTTCCTGGAAAAGGGCATACAAATGGTTTCCAAAAGCAAAAGAGAAGCTTTATTTGGAGCAGAACTGTTGTGATGAAAGAAACGGAAGAACAGCTTCAGGGCTAACAGCACATTTTGGCTTCTGTAAGAAACTTGCTTGCTTGCTTGGGGCGGGAAGAACCGGGTTCCTGATTGGCTGATTCAAAATCAAACAGCTCCCTCCCGCCTTGGGGACTTCCCGCCCTGTGAAGGGTATAAAAGCCTCGCCCGGCTGTTAGTCGGGGTCTCACTCACTTCTCTCCGAGTGGGACCCCGTCCGGACAGTTTGTGTAAGCTTCTATACTTGTACTTGTATAAATCCTTTGCTAATCTTTCTGCTTGGTGTTGGTGATTCTCGGGTGTCCTTGGTTGGGACACGGGTCGCATTTACCGGGGAACTTGACTCCAGGCGTGTGGGTCCCAGACCGCAACACTGTCATGAGTACCTTTAAAGCAAAATCTTTTGTAAACATTGTAACATCTTTCTCTTAAAATGAGGCGTACCTGGCTTACTGGGAGCTGGCTTTTCAAATCGTAGCAAATCTCAGGAGATCAGGGACTATCAGAGATAGAGAGAAAAGACCTTCATAAAATAGTCAACTTTCATTCTGGCCTCCTTCAGAGGCTCGAAATCCTCTGAGAAGAACATAAAGTGACCGAAGTAAATGTCCACCACTAAATATATTTTTTTAAAACCTGAATGGCAAAGGGCAAACATTGTAGATATTAATGAAGAAATAAAACAAATATTTGATTTTTTTTTTTTTTTTTTTTTACTCAATGATATTAAGGTTGTTTGGAAGCCTGCTTACCAGATTGGAGGCCAACATCTTGCAGGTCAAATGAAAGCCTTCGCAAGTGAAGAAAATTTCCTTTTGACATGAGTGAAAGTGAGAAACAGGTGTGCAGGACACACAGATGTAGACAAGTCCTTGCCACTGGAAGTCTGTTTGCTGTGCAGGTAACAAAAAGAAACACATCTGGGGCTTCCCTGGTTGGCGCAGTGGTTGAGAGTCCGCCTGCCGATGCAGGGCCCCGGTTTGGGAGGGTCCCACATGCCGCGGAGCGGCTGGGCCCATGAGCCATGGCCGCTGAGCCTGCGCGTCCAGAGCCTGTGCTCCGCAACGGGAGAGGACGCGGCGGTGAGAGGCCCAAGAAACACATCTAATGCTTTACTTTGCGCTCAGAGACCAGAATGGAAATGAACATTCCTGCAGTCAGGCAAGGCAAGGAAGGCTTCCGAGGGTACCGACTGTGCTTTCAAGAGGATTCATGTAAGGTGGGGTGTGCATGAGGCTCACATATCCGCTGACTGGCCTGGATATTTCTGGAAGACGCTTGAAAGCCTCATTTTGGTGAGGTGCTTTTCTCTCTCAGCTCTCTTCCCTTCTTCACACAGCAAAATTCAAAAAGCCTTCTATTGGGAGAAGCCTTTCTAGCTACTGCCCTTTTGGCCGTTGGCAGGTTGCTGCTGCGAGCCTGGCTCCAGATAAATGCCAATCACCCACTCCCTCTCCTTTCCGACACCAAAGACATTCACCCTGACCTAGGGCTCCTCTCACACATTTCTATTCTTGAGGAAATGAGGATTATCTCAAGTCGCACCAATGATTAGTTCCAACTTCCTTAAATCTAAAAAAGAGATGTTCTTTAGTTCTGCCATTCCACCTAGATTTCCCACATCTCTATTCCTGAAGGTATCTGATCTGAATTCATCCCGGTATCTGATACCAGTTATCAATTCTCCCTCTCTCTCTCTCTTTCTCTCGTTGCATCCCTCAACACCGCCACCACTACCACCACCTGGGTGAACTTTGAAGTAAGTCAGGGATAAGTCGTTGAGCTAGGAACCAGGCCTGTTATTTACTAAGTTGAGAGGGCCCACATTTCTATTATCATAATCTGGGGCTGCCATTGGCTTAAACAGCTTCCTGTTTTCTGCCTCTACTCTCTCCCCCGCCTTCAGCCCCCAATACACTTGCGCACTAGAGCCCTTGACCGAAGAGTATAAGAACACTGTGTGTCATTTCAGTTCTTACATTTTAGATGTAACTTGCTTCTCATTTACAACAAGGCTGAGATAGTGACTGGAAATAAATCAAGACCTGAGAGGTGGAAGGCAACTGGCACATAACCACCCACTTTGGCCTTGTTGCTTCTCCTAACCTAGGGTAGTGGTCAAGAGGACCAATTCTGGAGCCACGTTGTCCAAGTTCATACCCCAAAATTGCACTTTCTAGCATTGAGACCTTGGTCACTACCTGGCATCTGCACCGCTAGGTCCTCATCTGTAAAATAGGGAAAGAACAGTGCCAATCCCTCACGGTTGTTACCAGGATTAAATGATTTAAAATGTGTGAAGCACTTAGCACCTTTGTAAGCCACAGTAAACACTGGCTGTTATGACACCAGGCAAGACAAGCTCTGATCTCGGCTGGTAAAGTTTGCTGCTTTCCAAATTAAAAAAAAAAAAAAAAAAGGAGAATTTAAACAATTTTTTTTATTTTTCCTTGACACTGCTTTCAAGTTTTTAGTTTAATGTTACATGGGAGGTATTTTGAGGTTTATGCTCTAGAAAAGCTATGCATGATTGAGAGACTTTTACAAAGTAAATATAAAGTTTGATGGCTCCTCCCTCTGTGGATGTGGAGAAACTCGAAATGAGACAGATTCTTCTGAAATTTCTTTGTGAAAAGATGAATTGTCCAGCTGGATCATGAGATCTGGTAAACTATAAATAAGTCTCTTTCTTCAAATCACGTTGTTGGAAGACAGCTTTTTATGTCGTGGCTTTTCATAGAAATAATTGATGTTGTTATGTTTCTAAAATCCTTCATCCTAAGAAGAAAAGACTCCATCTATAACTTGCCGCCATATTTACATTCTGTCCTTGTCTAGATGGTATTAAATGTGTAGTCACAGGGAAACAATCAGTGCAAATGCAATCTGCAAGTACATGAAGGCACCATGCCTGCTGGACACTGAGTGCCCAGATTAAATGTTGAATGAATGAATGAATGAATGAATGAAACAGTTCAACAGTGAAGCATTGAGCTGCTGTAGCAGAAAACCTATTTCTCTTGAGAATGATAAAAAATTATTTTTCAGACGATGCTTAATCTGAGTTATTATTTCTACCCATAAAGCTTGGAAGTTATGGAAAACTTCTCCCCGCCACAGTCATAATACAATTGTACAGACATTCACAGGCATTTTAGCAGACATCTGAGCAAAAGTCTCCCGTGGCACCAATTTGCATTGCAAAGAGTTGCCTTTGCAGCATTTCCAGTGTTTGCTCACTTCAGGTGGTAGGACAACCATGGTCTTGTTTAATCAGTAATTCTGTTTTTCTGAAATCAAGAAAACTAGGCCCTGACTTTTCTAAGCTAGTGAGTATCTAAAAGCAAAACTCTAGGACCTGTTCTTAGGCGTAATTTCCTTTCATCTCCGATCCATGCTGTCAACCTTTGGGATGTGGATAAGTTGCAAGGGTCCCAGCTTCACCATTTTTTTTATGTCTCAGTTTGACCCTGAAAAGTTCTCTGCTTCTGCTATTCTGGCTACTGGCCAGGTCGATGGTTCAGCTCAACATATATTTATTATATATTACCCTATGATGGGCTCAGGCTCCCTCAGGTGTTCTCTTTTGTAACGTCTCTGAGAAACATTGCCTTTGGCCCCTTTCCACCTAAAAACAAACATCAGGCCATCTGGTCAACCAAAGAGCCCCACCTTGGACTCTATAGGGTCAAAGTCTTCAGTGATCAACTTTCTGTTTCCTGTTGGTGACTCCCCAGATATTCTGGCTGAAATACATAGATACCATACATTGATCCATTTCATTCAAAGACTTGTCTCACATTGTTACCTTCTTCTGGTCTGACAATTCCAATGTTCAGCATTGTCAGTAACTACTATCATCTTTCTCTAGAGTCTGGGTCTGATACCTGCTTGACCATTTTCAGCATTTCTAAAGGTGCTACTTATCTTGTCCCGATGGATTTAGAGAGGGCAAAAAATTGCTCGAGTTCAAGAGTCTTCTTACAAAGATTATCTGCTCCTTTCTGTGTGGGTTTTTTCCCCCCTATTTCTTTTTTACAAAACTTCTCCCTTTGCTCTTATCTGTCAGTGGAAATGAAAGGCCATCACAGTCTCTCTAGCTGAAGAAAACCTGATGACACTTTTAATATCCATCAACATAGTGCTGCCACATCCATTATTATGGATTACACATAAGAAGATGGAGCAGCTTCTGAAACACATGTTTAGAACCAACCAATAAAAATGGAAGTGTCTACAATATTTGACGTTTTCCAGCCAAATTATAATTAATCACAATCAATAATGAAATAATCCAAAAATGGGCAGAAGGCCTAAATAGACATTTCTCCAAAGGAGATATACAGACTGCCAACAAACACATGAAAGAATGCTCAACATCATTAATCATTAGAGAAATGCAAATAAAACTACAAATGAGATATCATCTCACACCAGTCAGAATGGCCATCATCAAAAAATCTAGAAACAATAAATGCTGGAGAGGGTGTGGAGAAAAGGAAACCCTCTTGCACTGTTGGTGGGAATGTAAATTAATACAGCCACTGTGGAGAACAGTATGGAGGTTCCTTAAAAAACTGCAAATAGAACTACCATATGACCCAGCAATCCCACTACTGGGCATATACCCTGAGAAAACCATAATTCAAAAAGAATCATGTACCAAAATGTTCATTGCAGCTCTATTTACAATAGCCTGGAGATGGAAACAACCTAAGTGTCCATCATCAGATGAATGGATAAAGAAGATGTGGCACATATATACAATGGAATATTACTCAGCCATAAAAAGAAACGAAATTGAGCTATTTGTAATGAGGTGGATAGATCTAGAGTCTGTCATACAGAGTGAAGTAAGTCAGAAAGAGAAAGACAAATACCGTATGCTAACACATACATATGGAATTTAAGAAAAAAAATGTCATGAAGAACCTAGGGGTAAGACAGGAATAAAGTCACAGACCTACTAGAGAATGGACTTGAGGATATGGGGAGGGGGAAGGGTGAGCTGTGACAAAGCGAGAGAGGGGCATGGACATATATACACTACCAAAGATAAGGTAGATAGCTAGTGGGAAGCAGCCGCATAGCACAGGGAGATCAGCTCGGTGCTTTGTGACTGCCTGGAGGGATGGGATGGGAGGGTGGGAGGGAGGGAGACGCAAGAGGGAAGAGATATGGGAACATATGTATATGTATAACTGATTCACTTTGTTACAAAGCAGAAACCAACACACCATTGTAAAACAATTATACTCCAATAAAGATGTAAAAAAAAAATAATGAAATACTTTGCTGGTTCATGTTCTGGATAAGTTTTCTTCTTGTTTTGTGTGGTTTTATGCAAGAGTGTAGAAGACCTCAAGAGGCAGAGAAATCTTCTAAAAAAGGATGCTAACATCTGCCATTAACGTGCTTAGAAGGAAACTGAAATCGAATAGATTTTTCTCAGAATTTCAGATTGGGTGCCTCAAAGTGTGCCTGAACTAATTTGGAAAAAGACTAGATTCAGCAATTAAAAGGCTGATGCTCTGTCTCTAAGACTCAGCCAATTGCAAATAAATGTTGCACTTCCCTCTTGTTTTCCACTATTTTCTTTCCAACTTTGAGAACTCTTAAGACACCAGTGGCATTATTGGAAGACCAATACCATGAAGAGTCTAAGGAGGAAATATAGCCCATTCCTTAATAATGGTGACTCTTTAAAAGCCAGAGGCTTACTTGAAACATTCCACAGGAATGCAATGGAGATCTCTTCTGCATGCTACTAGAAGCTTAATACTTAACCATATTATGGTCCAGTACCTTCAGCTCTGTCCTGCCCTGCAGCATGTACCCAAGCTTCACAAGTTAATGGGTCATTCATCACACTGGATTTTTCTTAGCTCACCCATTTGCTTAGAATTCAGGATTTACTGCCAACATTCTCACTCTTCCACAAAATTAATATAGCACTATTAGGACCTGGTGTACCCTGAAAACATCCAGCAATCTTAACTCCACATTCAAACCTTTGAATCCAAGAAACATTAATCAAAAAGATAAAAGTCAGAGCAAAGGCAAACATTGTGTATAGTTCTAGTTAATCAATTTTAACTGTTTCCCATGTACAAAAAGTTAATGATAGTGACCCAAAATAAATAAGTATTAGAAGACTAAGAAAGAAATGACCTTTTAATGAAGACTTGTCGAATTCCAGCAGCTTTTCATAAGTTATCCAATTTAATTCTCCCAACAACCCTGCAAGGAAGGCATTATTATCCTCATTTTACAGATAATGAAATTGAAGCTCAGAAAGGTTACTTGCCCCAATTTACAACTACTAAATGGATATATAAGCATTAAAAGTTATATATAGAATCAGAATTCGAATCCAGGAACACCCACTAAACACACACTGCCTTCCTAAAATCAATAGATGGTGCCATTATTGGAACCATCAATTAATATCTCCCCTTTCACATGAATAATAAAGTTAAATATACATTATTGACAGTGGTCACTCTTAAAGGAGAAATTTTCCAAGACCAGTAGTTCCAAATCTGGCTAATCACCTGGAGAGCATTAAAAATAATATTTCCTAGGCCCTACTGCTGAGTCAGTAGTCTCCATAAATACCCAGGTATCAAGGCAATTTTTATAATCAGCCAATTAGGGAACTATTGACTCTTATGAGAGTAGTGACAAAAAAGGAAAAAAAAAAAACTACAATACCACTTGGAGACACAATGCATCAGTTTTTTCAAAGTATAGCAACAGCCTTTGTTTCATCTCATCCCCACGTACACTTGCTGGGCAGGATGTGGGGTGTATATATTTTATCCTTTTTAGATGCAAAGCAGAAACCAAGTTCGATGAGGGAGGGAAACTTGAAGGAGCTTATTCCACCTTCTTAGGTAAAAATGGACCACCTAGGAAAACAAAACTGAGTATGGATGTGCAGCATTAAGAATACAGATTCCACTTACTAGATGTCCCTCCCTTCTCCCCTTTCTCCAGGATCACTGTTTAGAGAGCGTTAGGGGATGGATTGTCTCCTCACAAAACTCATACGCTGATGTCCTAACCCCAGCACTTCAGAATGTGACCTTACTTGGAAATAGGCTGTTGCAGATGTCATTAGTTAAGACGGAGTCACACTGGAGTAGGGTGGACCCCTAATCGAATATGACTAGTGTTCTTACAAGAAGGAGAAATTTGAACACACACGCATGTACAGAAAATACCATATGAGGATGAAGGTAGAGATTGGGGTGATCCCAAAACCAAGGAAATGCCAAAGATTGCCAGCAAACCACCAGAAACAAGGGGAGTGGCATGGAACAAAGTCTCCCTCACTGCTTTCAGAAGGAACCGACTCTGCCGACACCTTGATCTCAGACTTCTGACCTCCAGAACTAGGAGACAATAAATTTCTGTTGTTTAAACACCAGCCAGTTTGTGGTACTTTGTTATGGCCGCCCTAGCAAACTAAGAAATAGGAAACACCTCCCACTTGATGATCAGATTACTCATTAGTGTTTCCATTAGAGAGAAAAAAAATCAATAGGTTTCTGAAAGGCAGTTGTGATAGTGATAGCTCTTAGGAGGTACAGGTATCTCTGTAACAAATAACTCAGAGAAATAGCTTAGTTAGTCTATATGTTGTGCTTTTTGTTGTTGTTTCGCTTTTTTGGTTTTTGAAGAAGAAAAATACAATAAAATAGCAATAAAAATAATAAAATGGATAAAAAACATCCTCACACACCTTACCCTTAGGCTTTTTCTCCCTTCTATTTAGTGGAAAAACACTAATTTGTATGTCTCTAATTGTGATCAAGGCAGTTGTGTAACATAGATAATCATGAACCAAAGCTTCATTCCACTTACCCACAAATGTTATGTCCTCACACTCTCAGGATTCTGGGATAAGGGGCTTCACATTGTTTCCATCCCCTCCTCTGGGGTGTAAAAGTAGTTACTCTTCAATTATGTGGTAAACATCATATGAGGTCCCAAAGTCCACATAGATGTTTCAGAAAGAATTTTGCCCCAGGATACAAATTATTTAATGAAATAAATTGAACCTAACATGTCTTGGTCTTTCAAACGAAAATACTCCAGAGTAAGAGCTAGAAGGCTTTGTCAGGTATTTGCCAAGTTCTCTCTATCTCAGATAGCTCTGTATGGCATCCTTGCAACCACACATCCATTGTTTTGGTTAAGTCCTTTGGACTGACTTTTCTGCAAATAATAAGCACACTTTCCAGTTTTGAATAAACGATTTTGTAAAACCAGCAGTGTATACATATGTTGATCATTCATACTGACCTGTTTTAAAGGGCACATCTCATGGGTGACTTTTATGATGTAAAGATAAGGTATGTGGCCAGTTGAAAATACCTACAAGAGTACAAAGATTATGTCAGCATAACTAGTGTTCAGTCAATTATGTAATATTTTCAAGTATCTGAATATCTGGTCACATGCTGACCAAATACACATGTGTATCTTCTCTTAGTTTGACATATCACGGTCATGCTATATAATTCAAAGGAACCCAACATGAGTTACTAAATCAAAAACACAGTCCATGCAATTCAGCCTTTGGTCTGAAATGGTGAACCCGGGAGAGGCTACATAGGAGCCTGAGAGCTTGGCTTAAAATCTGAAGTCACCCCCCCACTAAAATCCCTCCCATGGAGGAGCATAGGCCATGTGTATACAACTGCAGTTAAATCAAACAGAATCGCATTTTGGGGGTTTGGTTGATACATGGCTGCTTATCTACAAAGCCACAGGATGGCAATAGAGAAATTCCTGTTGTGCAACTATTGTCCAGATGGTTTCATGGAAAAAAAAAAAAATGTGGCCAAATGCTTTGGTTCTAGTCCAATTTGCCTGAGATCTGGGCAAATTGGTGCTGTAGGGAAGCCCATGCTCATTCTGGCTACAAGTCTACACAGCCATGGTCTTTCATGATCTGACTCTGTCTTTTCAGCCCACACTCCCACACTGACAATAACCCCTTCCCTCCTCCAATCTATGATCTTCCAAAAATAAAGAAAAACACTCATTGGACATCTACCAGGATCCAAAAGCTGTTCTTGGTCCTGGAATTACAAGAGGGATAGAAACAGAAAAAAATCACTTTTCCACGGAGTTTATATTCTGACAAAGGAACACTGACACTAGACAAATAAATGTATAGTATGTGTGGCAGAGATGGCCTTCTGTCCAGCAACATTTCCAGAGTTGAGTTGTCACTGGCAGTGACCCAGACAGTGACTACATTTCCTGGCCTCCCTTTCACCCAGCTGTATCCATGTGACTAACTCTTGCCAATGTCATGTGAGCAGAACTGATGTCCCAGGACAGGAATTTTAAGAAGCTGGTGTGCCTTCTCCATTTCTTCCTCTTCTGGCTCCTGCTGGATGCAGAAGACTCTGAGGCTCTGAAGGCAGAGCCTCAGGATAGAAGGATCTAGGTACCTGACTGCCAGGTGAAGTTGACTCCTCGTACAGCTTCCCCAGATCCTCCCAGTCAAGATTAATTGCTTTATCTACTGTGTTCCTGAAATGTGTTTTACTCACCTTTCATATGAAGCTCATCACATTGCATCATTATCTGTTTACAAGTCTGACTCCCCATAGCATGTGATCTTGAAGAGACAGGATAATATTCTACTCACCTCCATGTTCCCAATTTACAACTGAGAGGCTGGATCCTAATAGTCTAATTGCTGTCTCTCCAGGGGCGGCAGACGCTCTTACCCAACCTAATCCATTTTCCAGACTCCAGTCAAAGTGATCTTCTTAAAAGTATAAATCGAATCATGTTATCCCTCACTTAAAACCCTTAATAGACTTTCCAACTGCTATTAAGATAAAGGCCAAATTCTTTCCACGGCGTCCACGGCCCTGCAGGACTCAGCTTGGACTTAACCTGTCTACCTTCATTGCTTAGCGGTCTCCCTCTGCCCCTCACACTTCAACTACCATGGCCTCCCGGTACATCCAGAGGTGCCATGTTTCTCCCTGAAATCAGTCTCTTCTCCTTCCCTCCATCTGGTACTCTTCCTACCATTCAGATATGAGTTCATATATCATCTCCTCTGGATGCCTTCCGTGACCTAAGCTACGCAGGGATGACTTACTACATACTCTCAAAGTACCCAGTCTTTTTCTCATAGCACTTACAGCATCCGTAATTATGTAGTCACATGCCTGGTCATTTAGATGAATGTTTCCTCCCATTTAAGTCTGAAAGGCCCATGAAGACAGAGACCACCACATGGCTTTGCTCTTTACTGTATTCACGGCACCAACCACAGCACCTGACTCATAAAAGTACTCCATAAATATTTCTTCATTGAATGAACTTCTTAAATTAGTAAACTGATGGTTCTAAAGTTTTATTTAATACTCTGTAAAATATAACCAACTTGGTTCCCCCCAAATACTTATATTTCCTGCACCAAAAGAGAACACTAACAAATACACACAGAAACACACACACACACACACACACACACACACACACACACAACCAGACTTAATGAGTTTTCACACAGAGCTTTAAAATATATAACTAGACACATCAGGTTGTGGTTTGTAACTTCAAGCTATACTTAATTATTAAAATGAAGATGATGTGTATGTGGCTAGACTAAGGGCTATTCCCTCTCGAACATGAGTTATCGGGAAATCTTGCTGCACTGAATATTTCAGAGTGCACCGCAGGGCTAGATTCAATGCTCACTGGAGTTTTCCTGCGTAAAAGATTGCCGAGATAATGAAAGGCAAGTGTGTGTACTTTTGTGTGTGCAGATTCAATTAAGAGTCATTTCCTAAGCCTATCCCATGAAGTGGAAAGTGGACTCTTAGTTGTCTACTTGCCATATCTTAATGGAATTTTTCAGACTATAAGCATTAGTGTGGTAAGAAAAAATATACATAGTCTCTTTAGGGAAAACACCCGCTCGTTCTCTTTTCCTCTCTTATGCTCTAGAGAAAAACATATACAAATGTGCAAAATAGGCAAAATATTAGGCATATATAACTAAATATATATATTTCTCTTTTTAAAGTTGGTTTTGGGGAATTCCCTGGTGGTCCAGTGGTTAGGGCTCCACGCTCTCACCTCCGAGGGCCCGGGTTCCGTCCCTGGTCAGGGAACTAAAATCCCACAGGTTGCAGGGTGTGGCCAGAAAAACAATAATAATAATAATAATATATAAAATAAAGTTGGTTTTCAATTAAGAAAACCAATAAGAGACATGGGAACATATGTATATGTATAACTGATTCACTCTGTTATAAAGCAGAAACTAACACACCATTGTAAAGCAATTATACCCCAATAAAGATGTTAAAAAAAAAAAAAAAGAGAATCCCTTACATTTCTTTCTTTTTATTAAAAAAATATTTCCTGAGAACTACTTTGGAGAAGTATTTTAACTTTTATAATAGACAATTTTAAACAAAAGTAAAGAGAGTGTAATGAACCCCCTGTATCTACCATCAAGCTTCAATAATTGTGAATATTCCGATGTTATTCTTTCCTCTGAAGAAATTGGAGGCGGACGTAACAGAGGTCAAATTCAAGTTCAGCAGAGTTGCCCCAGTCTCCTCACCATCCTTTCTCCTCTCCACCCCTAGCACTTCTCTGACCCAACCAGAGATTACCTGCTTTTTGTGAAGCAGGATGAACTGTACTGCCATCATCATGGCAAATGGCAGAGGATTTTTCAGTGACCCACTCAAGAGGGCTCCGTAGTTAGAACACCTCCAAAATAATCCCACTCTTTTTTTTTTTTTTTTTTTTTTTTGCTGTACGTGGGCCTCTCACTGTTGTGGCCTCTCCCATTGCAGAGCACAGGCTCCAGACGTGCAGGCTCAGTGGCCACGGCTCACAGGCCCAGCCGCTCCGCGGCATGTGGGATCTTCCCGGACCGGGGCACGAACCCGTGTCCCCTGCATCGGCAGGCGGACTCTCAACCACTGCACCACCAGGGAAGCCCAATCCCACTCTTTTTAGCACGAGGTTTATATCAGAAGCATCTTAAGATGATTCTGACATGAACATATTTAAGATCAATTTTAGAAATTGATGTGCTCCTCAGAATCTGACCCAGACATGCTCACGACTCAACCTCTTTTTTGTACAGGCTGCTTTACAAATCCATGCAAAATGTAGCTCGGTTGCAACTATTAAAATTTATAATTATACTTCTTTTTTATGCTGCTGGGTTTGAACTTACACTGGTACTTGTTTTTATGTTCAAGGAGCAACCTAATAATTTTTATACTTTGTCTTGTACTTTAGAATTACTCTGAACCTGGCTACCATCCTGGTTTTTCAATAGCTTTTGGCCAAGCACATGAAAAATTTGGCTTGAGTAAAGGAAGACAGAAATGAATATTTGAGTCATCCAGCATTAAAGTAACCCAGGGAGTAAATAGGCTTTCTGCATTGTTCCAAGAGAGAAGAGAGGTCTTTTGGCCTTATCTTGAACTTGGTCTGGTAACCTTGATAAAATTCGTTCTGCTCTGACCTTGGAGTGCACAGCCACCAGTGGCTTTGCACCCTGCACTCAGTCTCCTAATGAGTGATCTTGCTGGCACAAACAGTTTCAGCTTGCTGCTGAAAGACTGGGGGTTGTACCTCAAATCCTGCACTCTCCCAGCCTCTGTGCCTCCTTTAGATTAACTACGTCTGCAGAGATGACCTGCACTGGTTCCCCCTTAGACATACCTTGATTTGGGACTGTTATATCTGCCTTGCTTAAGGTACATGTGTCCTTACCTATTAGAAAGTACGGATCTGGTATCCACTCTCTTGAATTGCTGTCCAAATTTTCTTCTTGTTTAAATCCCTACCACACAAAGCTGAGCCTTTATCACCTCTTGAAGTCTCCCTGGACTTTGCAGATATGGCCGATCCCACCAACACCCTAATCTTGGATAACAGGAAGCTCAGAAGGTACTAGGTCCTCATAAGGGTCCTTCTAATCTCTGCTCATTTATTCATTCAATTAATGGTAATATGTTCAAGGCACTAGATGTTAGTTGTTCTCCACCTGACTTTCCATCAGCCAAGGCCTCTTTCCCGTGGACCTTTCCTCTTGTAGCCTTCTGAGTGAGGCCTGGGCAGTGCCACTTTGTCTAGAAGGTGACCTTTCAAATAGTTGGCTGTTCCTGTTTCGGATATTTCTAAGTCATCAAGCATAAGCTCAAGAAATGACACCTGAAGTGGCAGGTGTCCCGTCCAAGCATGCCCCAGGAATGTCATAAACACCCACCCTTCCCTGAAATCTCTCCTCTCAAAGGTTCAAATGTCTGCTTAATCCTAGTGAACTCATGCATGTTCTTCATTTCCCTGAACCTCAGGAAGCAGACACACATTTTCCAATACCCATGAAACGAACAGGGTGTGGAGAGTGCCCCCTGCATTTCAGAGATGTGGTGAGGCTGCCTTCCGGATAATGATCACGATCCTAGTGGGGCTGGAGCACCAACAAAAAATCGAGGGCAGATTCTGAGGTGCACCATTCTTTATCTTCTTCTCAGGATTGTGAGGAACGCACTAACCACACTAAACTCTGCATCCAGGATGTAAGCGGAAGACCAGCCACTAAATCCTCTCCCCTTCTGGGCTCAGACTCTCCCCCAGCCACAGCAGCAACTGTCCCCAAAACTCCCTGTGGTCCCTGTTGAGGTAGGGAACCAGGAAACAAGGCAGGTGGCTGGTTTTCCAGAGCTGCTGAGCGCTGGCTGAAGCAATCTCTGTCACCTTAAGAGCCCTCTCTAGTTCACACACTTAGAAAAACATTGCCAAGTGCATACAGATTTCTTGGATCATTTTCAATTACTAAGGGAAGGTACACAATTGTTAAAGAAAACTAAAAAATACCCACAATGACTGGGAAATCTTTTCACTCCCCACTCTTTAGGTAATTTGTTCTGATTGCAACTATTTCAAAAGACAAGATTGCACACCAGGGAAGCAAAAAGATAAAAAAGAGAAATTTGTTCCCTGCTGGGGCCCTATCAGAGCTCAACCCGTGTTTGGAAGCAAAGGCAAATTTTTTTTCAGCCCTAATGAAACCTTGTTAACTATGAACACGGGGCCTGGACTGATCTAGTGAGAGGACTTGCTGGGTCACTGGGAGGTCAGGGGTCATTGCCATTCGTGTTTTTTTCCTTAAATATTTACTAAAAATGCCTTCATTAAGATATATAAAGAAAATGAAGAATAAATTTGAAGTCCACCATCTTTTTCAGGTAGAAATATGTATCACCGGCATTTATAAGATAGAGACTAAAACATCTGAGTTTTCAAACCTTGTTTCTTTTTGCCCTATTTTGCCAGTTCTCTTTCATAGTTAGCAACTCTCTTGTCCTACTGGGATAATGTGGTATGTAGGTTAAGGGTATGCTATTTTGTTTACAAGGGATAAACTGTTGTTATAATTGCTGTAGGAAACAGCAGACCAATGACCCTGAGGACTCGCCAGGAAAAGTAGTGAGCCCTTCTGTGCGTTAAAATGATCTGGGCTCCACTTATGGTAAACACAAGGCAGAGCCATGGAGCTGGGTACTTCCTCTGGGTTGGGGGAAGGGATGGACACAGTTACAGCATTTGATCCACCACCATCTTCTTGCCTTGGAGTTTAACTCCCACCTAACTGAACACCTCTGAAGCAAACACAGAGCAAAGCACTGCTTTATAGAACCCTGTTCCAAGAGTAGGCAAGAAAAGTAGCTTGAACACAATAGCTATGTGTTCTATGTCATTCATTTAATTCAGTGATCCAATAAGTTTTAACAGCATTTCAAAACCCATGTGTGATATCAAATTGCCTGCGTAAGAGAATGCAGTACAGGGCCAACCTGGAGCACAAGTACATAGTTCCAGAGTTACAGCCCCTAAAAAGGAGTGATAATGGGAAAGATTAGGATTCCACCCCCCTCTCCCCCTGGGAAGCTTATGCTGAGATATTAGACATGAAAAGTAAAGGATAGAAAGGTACACCCTCTAAGATTCTTTCTAGCTCCACAGTTCTTTTAGTACAGAAATAAGATTTAACATGAGAAATGTTGTTTAGGCCCAGGAAGGATACCAATCTACACAGGTGTGCCATTGTTTATTTGATTCCTGCCCCATATCTTTTACAGAGTTTATTTAGTTAAATAGAAACTGATACATTTGTACAAAGAGTATGTTTACATAAAAGGCATCGCTGAGGTTTGAATTTTAAAAATAAAAACTAATAAGTAGTTGGAGAGACTTCAGAAATCACCCAGTCCAGGATTTTTTTGTTTTACGAATGAGACACCCCAGCCAGACTCAGAGAGGTCTGTTCTTTCCAGGCCTCCTTCCCCTGGGAGGCAGAGCTGGAAGCGGATCCCAGGCCCTGAGGCCAGCACTCTTAGCTCTGTGATGTGGGGACCACCCGCGTGACAAGTCCCATTTGCCTAATGAGGAAACAGCATCATCTAGTGGATATTTATCAGAGTTTTCTAGGTGAGCTGTGCTTCTGCTCGTATACAAGGGGATGAAAAAATCTCCCTCTCTCATCTCTGTCCCTGATTGCCCAGGACAACATTTCTGGATCGTTTTCCCTTCTCTAAGTTTTCCAAAGCCCAAGCATTTCTCAGTGGGACACTCTCCCATAACCCCTTTGCTCTTCTCGAGCCAAACTCTCAACACAGCCATCAGGAATCATCCACCTCAAGGACCACAGCCATCATGGCTGTTGTCCTTTGAGTGTTTCCTGATTTGAGTTTTCAGCAAAATAACTCTCTTAACCATGATTTCAGGCCTTCTGCCAACTGATGTGTTTAATCAAAGAACTGTTGTCCTTTCTTATAAAGATCCAGATTATGCTTTTCATTCAGCCATGCTATTATAACACTTGCATTTCCCCTCCTCCCAACAAATCAGGACACTTCTGTTGCCTTTGAATTAATTGTAGGCGTTGCCCAGGACAATTCTGTGAACAAGCGTGCGGGCTAATTTCAGACGAGCACATCTATTCATTCATCTTTAATGTTCTCAAATATTTATCAGAATCTCTTACTATGTTCCCGTGTCCTCAGGACCCTAATTTTGGAGTTAGAAAACAGAATATATCAAAAAATACTTTTCTTATATGATGAATGCTCTATTACAAGTAAGCTCAAAGGGAAGGGGAGAAAAACATTCTGCTGAGGTTAGAAAAAGCTGCACAGGGATGTGGATGGACCTGGAGACTGTCATACAGAGTGAAGTAAGTCAGAAGGAGAAAAACAAATATCGTCTAATATCGCTTGTATGTGGAATCTAGAAAAATGGTAGAGATGAACCTATTTGCAAAGCAGAAATAGAGTCACAGATATAGAGAACAAACTTGTGGTTACCAAGGGGGGAAGGAGGGGGTGGGATGAATTGGGAGATTGGGATTGACATATATACACTACTATGTATAAAACAGATAACTAATGAGAACCTACTGTATAGCACAGGGAACTCTACTCAGTGCTCAATGGTGACCTAAATGGGAAAGAAATCTAAAAAAGAGGGGATATAGGCATATGTATGACTGATTCACTTTGCTGTACAGCAAGAAACTAACACAACATTGTAAAGTAACTATACTCCAATAAAAATTCATTTTAAAAAAGCTGCACAAAAGAGAAAACATTGGACCTGAGTTTTGAAGGTAGGTAGGCCTTTGGTTTGTGAAGAAAGAGAGGTAGCAATGGCATGCTAGGCAGGGGGAACAGAAAGAACAAGGGCCTAGAATGAAGAAAGTACATGGGATGATAAAGGATCAGCAAAAATCTACTGTATTCACCAAAAAAACAGGGTCCAAGAAGACCAATTGGAAGTGATGCAGATGGGTGGCTTAGGATTAGAATACGAAGCTGCTTGGATGCCACCCTGAGGAACTTGAATTTTGTATGCAATAAGATACCATCAGAGTATCTGCTATGGTAAAAGACTGTTTTGAGGTCTCTAGGAAATAAAGTACTTTATTCACTCCAACCATTTTGAAGCCGTTTTCTTCATAAAAAATAAAAAGCACGCTCATTGAACAGCTGGTGGAACGGAGGCCCTGTACATGAGTTATTTGCCATTGCTGGGGCAAAAACTCAGACCTGTTGGCTCCCAATCCATTTCTTTGTAATAAAGACAGCTAAGATCGTGAAATATTTATCAGAGGATAAAATAATGTTAAATTAGAAACTTTCTGGGTTTTCTTCTAATTTTGTTCCTGTATACATTTTCTGAAAGTACATTTAAATATTCACAATCATAATTTTTAATCATCTCGTTCGCATTCAACATGGGCCTGCTTTATAAATGGGAAAATAACTTGATAGGCATTCTATTTAAAAGCACTAATAGAAGAAATAGGCAGAAGTTTCTCAGACTAAAAGATGTGATAAAAAGAATAAGGCACATGTAAACCACTATGGGCTGAAGAGTAAAGGAGCATGAAGGGTCACCTGAAGCATTGGGAGAGCACATTTGTGTAAAGATTTCTAGAAAAGTCTGTTGGCTTTATGAAGACATCATTCCCATTGGTGTTAAAGATAACATACTAGCAGGTGTCATTATCTTGGCAACCAATTCTAACTTGGTAAGCTAGAGGCCAATGTTTCTTTTCAAGAATTTTCTGTTTCTGAATTTGGGCCAGTGTTTTCTATTTCTGCTTTGCTGATACAAGTAGAGAATCTATGTACCAAAATCTTGCTTCCAAAGACCACCCTGCCATTCCTG
>NW_006779813.1:1248394-1250908 GCF_000442215.2 Lipotes vexillifer | reverse complement strand
TTCCTGCTATTATTTCTGTTTTTAACTACGTTCATTCAAGGATCAGGTCTTACAATACTCCACTCCTTTACCTATGTCTTTGCCATAGATAATACAAGATAAGTGTCTGAGCCGGTATGTCTCTCCAAATGAATGTCAGACATTTCACATAGAGCCAAAAGCCGAAATCGTATGATACAGAGCTTTGGCCAATGCTGTTACCATAGTATTTTATGTCACGGCTGACATTCCATTCATCACGTGAACAACCAATGGGATGGAGAACAAAATGGACAGCCATGCTTCTGAAGGTGCCAGACCACAAAGAGTAATTGGACTTATGCAGCTTCTCCTTGGCCCAGCTCCACAGTCAGCGCGTAGATCCAGGTGTGTCATTTCTAAGTTCCCCTCTCAGAAAAGCAGTAGCAGGCAGACCACAGCGGGTGGGAACAACCCAGGGCCGGGCTGCCCCCTCGGCTTCCCACTCTCATACAGCCAGCTCCCTTGGCACTCTGCTCTGCTAGGAGCCGCCTCCGAGGCCTGGAGCTTTCCGAAGCTGGATTATGGAGCTGTCAGCCTGCGACCCTGCTGGCTCACCTCTGTTAGTGGTAAACAGAGCCATACGAGCACCACTATCTCAGCTGGAGAATTTCTTCTCCATACCTAGCCTTCCAAAAGGGGATGTCTGCTTTGTGGTTTTCACTGCCTAACAAGTAAGAAATAAAAACTCTAAGCATTCCAAAAAGAGGGCAGGACTGAGGAGATTGAGAGTCTGTCTGGAGAGCCCCAGTCCCAGGCGCCAGCACACTACAAGGCAGAGCCTCCAGACCTCAAGGGGGCTATGACAAGGTGGGTGCCATTTCTGAGGAGAATGGTTCACATTCAGTGGGACCACCTTTTGTGAGAAGCATGTATAGGGAATGAGTTCAACTGAACAGCTGTAAAAAAAAAAATCAAAACATAAACGGCCACCGACCATGAACCCAGCACTGGGCTACGGAATGATCTTTGTCTCCGCTCTTCTGGAACTTACAGGTGACACAGAGCAAAGAGGGCTGGTCTGCTCTTCGATCCGAATCAGTAAGGGCCTTCCAGAAGAAGTGACGCTGAGAATAAGAGAAAGGGGTAGAGGAAACCAGGGTCCTTAAGGCATAGAAACAAAAGGATAAATTTCAGAAATTATTGGACGTCTTTGATTGACCTAGGCAGGACTGCCCTTCTAGAACAGCTGACATTTTGTCTTTCTGCTATTATATGGCCTGCTTAACTTTACAAAATACGGCCCCAAGACTCTACCCAAGTCTGACTAGCACGTTTCTCAGGGGCAGCCTAGAAGGGGTATTGTAATGTCTCAGGTATCTGTAAACTCTGGCTCACCACCTGAGTTTGTAAATAAGTTTTATGGGAGCACAGCCATGCCCACCATTTACATAATCTCAATGGCTGCTTTTGCTCTCCAGCAACACAGCAGAATAGTTGCAAGAAAGTATGGCCCATAAAGCCCCAAATATTCACTATCTGGCTTTTTACAGAAAAAGTTAGGCAATGCCTGCAATGCTTTGTGCACTCTGGTGCACTCTGTGATCGACACTTTGTGAACCAAATTTGTGAAATAGTAGTCAGGGATCTCCAAGTAGACCATTGCCCTTCAGACTGGGAGCTCACACGCCAAACGCAAAGCTTAAGACAGCCAAGGACAAGCCAGCTCGCAGAGTCGCATGTTGGCTCTAAGAGATGGAGAGCCTGATGAACCCCCTTCCATGAGCTGGCACCCACATATTTGTGGAGGTCATCAATATCAGACTCAGAAGAGTATATTCCACTTAGCAGAAATACAGCCCATAGCACCAATGTGATTTCACAACAGCACTCTGGATAATGGATCAATTTTTCTTCCTTTACAGCGGGAAATGATTTCCTATGAGGGACACGCTTAACTGGAATCCCTGGCACGATGGCTTCAGAAAGGATAGAAGCGGCCTGGATACAGAGGCACCATTGATTACAGAAGGTGAGGGTATGATAAGATAGCTGGGTCATCAGAGGGATCAGAGAGAAGCATGGGCAGCTTCATGACAGAACACTGTGAAATAGTCTTCCCACAGACCACTGGTTTCCTCAAGGAGGAGGGAATGGGGTCCATGACGACCAGGAGGTAGAAAGCAGTCTGACTGACCAGGCCTTGGTTAATGACACCACCCAAGTCTCACACTTCAGTGCAATGGGACACAGTGCTTTCTGAGGCTAAGAACTAGGGTATGATCAGGGCAGGAGCCGATGGGGTGGGTTCCAAGGGCTAAGCAATGAAAAAAGGACTCCTTACCGGGCCAGGACTGGCCACCCATCATGGTAACAGGCCCCTACTCTGGGTGTTAGAAAGCTGCGGACACTTAGAGCCAGCAAGAAACTCCCCCTGTAAGAGGGGAAAGGGCAGGGAATCGCCATGTCTGTAGAGGATAGATAAAGGGGATCAAGTAGGCCTTTTATTCACAAAATATGAGCTTTGGAAAGGCTGAGAAGTTCATGGTGTTTGAC
>NW_006779813.1:1195858-1248384 GCF_000442215.2 Lipotes vexillifer | reverse complement strand
TGGTGTTTGACCACTCTTTCCAAGTTTTCAGGAGGTCTTCCCAGGGCTTTCCTTGTGATCCCAGCTTGCCTTCTATTTTTACTTCAGTGCTTGATGCCATGGTAGTGCATCCATGCAGACCCTGATGGTGCCTGTGGATGATATTATTGGCCTCCTCTTGCCAGGTTGAGCCATGGCATTTTGTGGCCCTAGGGAGGAGTTGGCTGCCCTGTAACTGAAGGCACTAGTAAGCCCCTGACAGCATGAGTTCCATCCTCATTTCCTGCTGGCAGTGGCTGCTGTGAGAACGGGACAGTGGGAATCATGCCCCTTGTTTTCCCTTGAGCTTAGAGTACTCAGCCATGTGAGGAATCAACCAAGGTTGAAGGTGGACCCCAGGCAAGGAAAGCCATAGTAGCCCAGGGACAACATTCCAGCCACAGCCAAAACACAGGCAGTAAGTTATGATAAATTCACACAACTGGCAATTCAGGGATTGAATGTCTTCCAAGACAAATGAGGATCTGGGTTACCAGACACAGGCCAGGTAGGGCTAGCAGTGATTTGGTGCTGGCCCACAAATTGGGGAGCTGAGGATGACCAGGGCCAAAAGGAACATTAAGCAGACGGTCCTCGTGAAACGGCAGCTGAAATAGACAAGAAGGAAATGTGACCCTTAAATATCCAAGGCCAGAGGTTAGAAAGCAGAGGGGATAGTAGGGTGCTAGAGGGCAGAGCTGGGAGAGAGCCCTGGGGCTGCAGTTAACACCCGTGGCCTTCTCTGTAGGTGAGCGGGCAGGCTGTAGGAGCAGAGCAAGCCAGATACTGGGTGAATCATGATCTGCTAACCCTACCTGACATCCTGGGTGTTAGTGAGTAGTAAAACTATTGTTTCCAGGTGAGTATGTCATGTAACATTGGATAGAGATCTGGACTGTGTACTGGGCTACCTGAGACCTTTCTCTGCTTACCAGGGACTGTGCGTGTCTCACTGAACAATTTCTGAACCCAATCTTCGTGGGCTCTGACCTAGAGATTCAGCCTCGTGCAGAAACTTCATAGAAGATGCAGCCAAGAATATCTGAAGGTCACCTGTAGTGAGCTGCTTGGAGAAATGTTTTCCATTATTGACCTGTCAGATTTTCACATCTGTATCCAAGCATGATTCTATTCAGATTCTGTTGATGAAAGATTCCACATATGTTTAGTATAAAAGCCTTTGCCAAAGGAGTCAGAATACCTGACTCTGGCTGTGCCACTGATGAGGTCCTCCAACTTCCCATCTGTGGTTACTTCCAGAACAATACCTTACAATTATTCATAAATCAAACAGTATATTGTGATAAAGCATGCTGGCAAAAGACAGGCCCATATGGACTTGTACAACCCCCATAAAATCAATTATTAATGAAGTCCTTGGCTTGTAGATGCTGTATACAAGGATTGGTCTGGTGCCCACAATGTAATCGTCTGTTCCCATGTACAAATCAAAGCTATCGTGATCAATAAAGCCTTGTTAAACATTACTGAAGGAGTGAACAAACGGCACAGAGTTAATAACCTATTACCCATGCTATTGTTTTCCCCTTGATCCAAAATGTCTCTTTTTCCCTGTGCTATTTCATGCTTGCAGTACACACTTGCACTAACCATACTCTAATTCATTTAGCTCTAAAATCAGGCACTATTTGTTTATGTTAAAATTCAGAAAGAGAGTCATTTCACATTGATTTCCTGAACTGGCCCCAGTTCTGTAACTAGAATAAGAGTAAGAGTTTAGCCAGCATGAGTAAACTGGAAAACTCGACATTTTAGTTGAGACCTAGAAATGTTAACTAAACTGTTTATGAGCTCATTGTGAAAGCAATTACTTGAGTAAAAGCATCATGCCTTTTTGTATTTGTTTAGTCAGAAAAATCAGCACCAACTAATGGTACAAAATATTCTCTAGTTAGGTGTTCTGTATTCAGTCACAAACAGCTGAGGATTAACTTGGACCAGCCTTCCCAGTAGACTCTGATTCATCAGAACTCCACAGTATGAATATATGGTTACTTGAATTCAGTTAAGATGCTGTCAACTTAGCACCGTTGGCCCTCTGTACCCGAGGATGTGGAACCCGTGGATACGAAAGACCGGCTGTACTGCACCATTTTACACAAAGGACATGAGCATCTGTGGATATTGGTATCCGTGCGGTGTCCTAGAACCAATCCTGTGCGGATACCAAGGGATGACTGTACAACCAGGTGATGATAATAACAGCTAACCAACCTAGAGGGCTTACTTCTGTCAGGCCCTGGTCCAACGTCTGTACATATATTACCTTGTTTAATCCTTACACCAGCCCTATGAGATGCGTTCTACTACACTCTACACATATGAAAATTGAGAAGTTAAGTATATTGGCTCATAAACAGTAAATCCAGCCAGCCTAGTTCCAGAACCCCAGAATTATTCCAAGTGCATCCCTCATGTGCATCTCCACTTTGTTTTTGTAGAGAGCCCATTATAAGTGAATCTTGGCATAATTAGAGGTATAGAGAGTTTTTTCGTGTTTACTACGAAAATCAGAGGATCTTGATGTTGAAGGACTCCACAGAGACGGTCCAGTCCAATCCCTACTGCATCTCCCCAGCGGGAGCAGCCACCCTTCTCTCTGCTCACCCCCAGCGGCAGGGACTCACCAAACCCTGTAGCACTCCCTTCCCACTTCAGAGAGCCTGGACCACTGGAAGGCTTCCTTTCCTTCAAGTGAAATATACTTTTCTATAATTCCACCCGCTGGCCAGAACTCTGCTATCTGAAGCCATGGTAGAGACATGTATCCCCTCCTTCTCCTGGTAGCCTGCAAACACCTGGAAGAGTAATTATGCACCATCCCATACTGCATCCTCCCCACCTCCTTGCTCAGCCTTCAAGTGCCACTATTTCAAGATCCAATCATCTCGTTCATTCTTCACTGGGCTTTCTAAGTTTGGGGTAAATCCCATTTTGAAATGTGGGACTGGAAACAAAGACAGTCGTAAGAAAGCCTGAAGATGCCACAACAATTGCCCCCATGACCTTAGGACACTTTTCTAGGTGCACCTCGAGACCACCTCTGCAGGTCGATAGCACCCCCGACAGCTCACTCACATCTGATCTGTAACCCACCACGAGTCCAGAAGGACCTTTTTCCCCTATTAAACGCATCAAATCTAAACCTTCCCCATTGTATATTTTTTAAGTTACTCTTTTATCTTTTTTTTTTTTTTTTGCGGTACTCGGGCCTCTTACTGCTGTGGCCCCTCCCGTTGCGGAGCACAGGCTCCGGACGCGCAGGCTCAGCGGCCACAGCTCACAGGCCCAGACGCTACGCGGCATGTGGGATCTTCCCGTACCGGGACACGAACCCGTGTTCCCTGCATCGGCAGGCGGACTCTCAACCACTGTGCCACCAGGGAAGCCCTTAAGTTACTCTTTTAAACACAAGCTTAGAATTTGTCCACGGAAAGGCAAAGACAGAGAGAAACAGAGACAGAGATTACTCTGCATTCATTCCACCCCACAAATCTTTTCTATGGACAGTGAAGAAATTCAAAAGACCTGTTAGTTAGCTCACTAGACACAATGAGTTATTTTAGAAGGAAAAAGCAAAAAAAGGTGGTATTAGCACAGAGCTGAGCTGGACTCTAAAATATAAAAAAAGCCAAAACAAAGAGAAAGCGTCAACAGCTTTCAGGGGCTACTCTCCTATACCGCTTCCCTTGTTGGAAAAGTTATCAATCAGATGCTATAATTTCAAACATTTATTGAAACAAGAGTCAGGCCAAACGTCACAGAGGCTGTATGTGGCACATGGGTCATTGTTTTTTCACACATGATACTGTTTCCGTGAACAATAGGTTGAACCTGGGGAAACTCACTAATTGACTCTGCCAAGCTCAGCCAAAATTCTAACCAAAAAGCAAGTCAGGAAGCTAAGCTTAAAGAGAGTAAACGATTCCTTCAAGATTTCTACAGCACCACTGAATTCACAGCACTAAAGGAAGAAAACGATTATTCATATATTTAGACAATTGTTATTTATGTTGCATAAACTTTGGTTAAATAATTCATAACTACAGAATCAAGATCCCACACACAAACTGCAATAGATTTTATCTGTGCATACCAAAGGGGTTGAAAATATGTGAAGTATTCAGAGATGGTTTTCTTTTTCCTTCCAAATCTTTTCATATTCTTTATCACAAAACAGATTTCAAGTTTAAAAATCAACAAAGAAAAACTGGAACATAGAGTTTAACTAATAAGAAATAAACTAACATTGAGAACACCTCCTCCCCGCCCCCCCCCCCACTTTTTATTTACTGCAGGATGGAACTGGCTTGTTGCAAGCTACAGAGCTAATAATTAAATCATGGTGTTAGTGGGTTTTATTCCATGTTTTGAAATTCAGTGAGACAATATGAAATGTGAAAGGGACATTACAGAAAATATCTTACTATTGTGTTGACTGAGGCATCAAAGACACCTTAGATGTCCATAACACCTACTCTCCCCAAGCGAAAGGAAAACTGAGACAACACAGTAACATTTTCCAACGACATTTAAAAGGTTTGTGGAAGAACTACAATGAGAATCTATTATCTTCTGACTCCTCACTGTCTTTCTTCAAGGGCATTTTGAATAAGGAGTTATGAAAGCTTAACATTTCCTTGCTATAATAATAAAAGGAACGTGATCACAACCACTGGTGAGCTGGTAATTAGGAGTTGTGGAACAGGAGAGAGAGAGGCAGCTTTCCCCATGTGTCCCACAGCAATATTGACCAAGACATCAATCTCCTTGGCAAAGATGGACAACCTCCGCTTCCTGTTTCCCAGGGCACAAAGGCGTCCGTATGTATGCCATTACACTGGTCACAGGAATAAAAGAAAGGAAAATGAGTACTAACACGCATGATCTTTAATCCAGTACCCATACATGTAGGGAGGAAGAAGGAAAACTGTCTTGCTATTATCTAGAGAATTTAATGATCATTACGTGGGGGTAAAGGCATATACTGAAAATACACGGTATTCAACAAAATGGATATAAGCAGAAGACTTTTTTTTTTTTCCATGAATAGTCTGTCCATGGACAATAAATATAGCTGTCAGAAAAACAGCAACGTGTATATGTGTGTACTGTCTATTTGCCCAACTTTCTGTCTTGTTCTATCCATCCTTTCCTCAACCTCTATACCTACTAATTCCACAGGGCTGTGATTTTCAATTTAGATACATTTTTGAGTATCTGAATACTATTCTAAAGATGCAAATCAGAACTCGGCTACAAGTTCAGTTGTCAATGTCTTACTTTTTTTAAATGAATTTGTGATCCCAGAATTGGTAAAAATATGTATTCTATTCATCTCCTTGTATTTAACAAACATATCTCCTTGAGATTAATGACCTATGAGAAGTTTTGTTTGCTGTCCACATGTTAGGAACCCAGGAAGGAATGTCACTGGGGGAGGTTTTGGCAGGGATTTTTGAGTACAAAACACAAAAACACACAATGGGAGTTGGAAAATATTTGGAAAACTCAAAAACAACAGCTTGTGTTAATTCTCAGCTGATTTGTGGCTAGCGTTCACTTTTCACCTCATTGAGACTGATGGCAAAAGAGCAAGCCGGGCCCCGTGCAGCTCTGGCTGCAGATGTTTTATTCTAATTCCATTGTTAAGAGAAACATGGACCATTGTGGGTGCCATGTATGTTTATTGCGAAACAGAAATATGTGTCAATTAAAACAATCCTATCTGCAATTAAAAACAATCAGGCACAATATACTAGATTTATGAATATGGGTCCCCTGACATGATCTCCATTTTCCAAGATAGAAACAAACAATAAACAAGAACAAAACAGAACAAAGAAACACCTTATAACACAGAACTGCAGCCAAGCACTTACGTTGAAGAAAACACAATTGCATGAGTTACTGATATTTAGACTAGTGATTTCAGAGATAGTAAAGCTCCAGAGCTCCTTCCCCAGTGGAAGCCCAGTGTTAGAACAAATAAGGTTGCTGATGCAGTGGGTGCAGCAGAGAGGTGGCTGGAGCTCCACCAGCTCAGCCCTTTCTTGTTCCCAGGGGAAGCCTCGGACCATAAGATTCTGAAGAACCTGGGTCAAAGAGACAGAAGCTTGGCGAGACTGACTCCATCAAAAGGATTACTGAAACGTATCTCTGACACCAAAGTGTTTAAATATTTAAAACGCAACATGTGCAAAAAAAAATTAAAATGAAATTGTTTAAGGGAATGACTTTATTCAATTCAATGAGTATTTCAAAAGAAAATTCCTTTAGCCTACTATTGTATCTGGATAATTATTTCTCCAAAAGAGGTAGAACTATATACTCCAAGCTCAGTCAATGGCACCAACCTTCACTTCTCTTCTTCCACATCTCTGTTCAGCGCTTGCCCTGCATTTATTCAATTATCAAGCTCTGTTTGTTCTATCCTTGAGCATCTATCAGATCCATCCCGTCTTCTCCATTCACCTCACAGCCGTCTCAACTCAGACCCTTATCAACCCTCTGCCTGGATCCTAAAGTGATCATGCTAAAAGCCAACTATATTGATGGCTTCACTCAGGTGCTCAAATCCTCTACTGGCCTAGTGTTTACGGAGTCAAATCCACACTTCTTTTTGGAGTACCCCAAATCTGTCTGGACCTGGACAGGCTGCCTCTCCAGTTCTCCCCCAAGGGGAACCCTTCCCAGCACTCCAGGTACCCTTATGCCTCTGTGCTTTTTCACTTATGTGCTTGCTGCTTCAAATGCCCTTCATTCTCAACATTTCTACAACCCTGAAATCATTCCCCATCCTACCTTTTCTGCTTGGCTTCTACTCTTCCTTCAAGACTCAGATCCTATGTCCTCTTGTAAATCCTCCCTGGTATCCTTAAATGGAGTAGAAACTCCTTTCTCTATGCTGCCTTACTCTATTACATAAAACGCTTTGATAGCGTATATCTCGTTGTATTATAATCGTCTACTGACAAGTACTTGTTATTCTCCTATACTGTGAATTCTTCAAGGATAAGAATTACTTTTATTCACCTTTGCATCTGCAGAATTTAGCTGGGACTTAGTAGCAGTCAAGGCATGGTTAAAGAATGAATGAATGAGGGAATGAATGAATGCACGTGCCGGGAAACCCGAGGAGGAAGTTTACCAGATAAAAGGTAAAGACTTATATCAACTCAATTTCGTGAAGCTGAAGGGTCAGTTAAGCCCGGACTCTGTTCCCACACTTAATTTGTTCACTCGTGTACTCATTCATTGATTTAACAAACATTGGTTGAATGCCTGCCATGGTTCAGGTACTGGACCAGGCACTGTAGGTCACAAATAATAAAATATACTCCCTGCTCTCAAAAGATGTATAGCCCAGAGGGAGCATCAGATGTGTGAAACGTAAGTGCCATCAAGAGCCGTAGGAGCCACAATAGGAAAGTGGGGCAGGATGGAAGTTGAAGAAACGCCTGGTGTGTCCGACTGGGGCAGCCCTCCTCGTGGGAGTGCTTCCTGAGAAGTGTCCTGAGACGTGAGCCTGAGGGCAAGGCAGAGGAAGGCATAGCCAACCAAGGAAGAGAGCTGGTGCAAATGCCAGGGAGGCGGAGTATGCTGTAATTAAGCGAAATGGACAGACTCTAAGGCAAACCCAGGCTCTAGAAGGCAGCCCTGTACGGAAATTTCAACTCGCCACCTGTGTGGGCTTGGGATAGTACCTACTTGGTAAGAGAGCTGTGAAAATTAAGTCAAATCAAGCAAAAAGTAGGTGAAAGAGCTGGCACAGTATGTGGAGCTTGATGACGATGATGATGATTGTTGGGGCTACAACACGGTGCAAGACGAGTCTGAAAAGCTAGGCAGGGCCCAACTGGAGGAGGGTCATCTACAACACGCCATGGAGTTTGGACTTTAATCTGTAGTAGCTGACAGAAAACCATGGAAGAATATTAAGTAACAAAGTGCTTCATTATCAGATTTGCACTTTAAGATCTCTCAGGCAGCTGTATGAAGGATGAAATGAAAAGTAGCACAAGATGATCCATGAGGGCTGGACTGAGACAACAGTTTGGGGGGATGGTGAGGAGAGGACAGACCATGGAGATGTTAAAGTAGAGCCAACCAGACTTGGTCACAGACAGTTGACAGGGGAAAAAAGGACGTAGGGTTGAAAATGACCCTTAGATTTCTGGCTGAAATGAATGAGGTGGGAGAGCCATTAGCCAAGAAAGGAAACACAGGAATCAGAACCAATTCGAGGGGAAATAGGAGTTTCATTTTAGATGTCACGTCTGCCAGGATACGGAAGATACAAGCAGAACTGCACAATAGGCTATTGCTAGATGAATCTGGTTCTGGCTGGACTTACCGATGTGAGAAGCAATAGCATATTATTTATTGTTACTTGGAGCTACAGAAATAGACTTATTCATCTGAAAAAACAAGTAAAAAGCCTGAAGAGAGGAGAATGTTGGTTTCCCAGTGCATATAAAAGTTAAGTTTACACTATTACTGTAGTTAGTCTACTAAGTGTGCAATAGCATTATGCCTAAAACAACAATGCACAGACCTTAATTAAAAAATACTTTATTGACAAAATATGCTCATCACCACCAGACCCTTCAGCAAATTGTAGCAGTAACATCAGAGACCACTGATTACAAATCACCATACCAAATATAGTAATAATGAAAACATTTGAAACACTGCGAGAATTACCAAAATCTGACACAGAGACACGAAGTGAGCAAATGCTGTTGAGAAAATGGTGCCAATAGATTTGCTGGACACAGGGTTGCCACAAACCTTCAATTTATTAAAAAAAAAAAAGCATTATCTGCGAAGCACAATAAAGCAAAGTACAATAATTTCAGAGACAGGATGAGGCCCCCATGAGATCCAGCCCAACACAGTAAAGCCATCAGTTCTGCTTTTACTTTAGTCGTGCAAGGTCTTGTTTTGTTGAAACATTTTTTTCAGTAAGGCCTAATCAAAGAAGACTCAAGGAACAATCAATATATTAGTGGGTATTGGACCTTGCTTGTTTCTTCTCAAGTGAAGGTTGGGTCTGCACAATAATTACCTGACATGCCTGTTCTTAACCAGATCTTTCATGTCCTAGAGGTGCAAAAGCTCCTTCAGAAGAAAATAAACATAAGTTCTGAGATAATGTTCTACAGGCAGTACATGGTAAACAGCTCTCTTAAGTGTCACAACACACTTATGAGGTAGGTTCTTTAAGTTCTTGTTTTTAATCCTTCATTTTACAGATGAGGAAACTGAGGCTCAGAGAAGTTAAATAACTTGCCCAAGGTCACACAGCTAGTAAATGGCAAGGTCAGGATCTGAACCCAAGCAGTCTGATGACACCAGACTTGCAAATCTTAACCATTACACTTAATACTATGTGTAACATCATTAATGCTAGTTGGTTAGCAATCATTTTGCCTTGTGCTCGTAATTCCTTTTATATCTCTTACTCCTAACTGTCCCTGTGTGGATTTTATTTATTAGTGGGAATACTAGGATGATGGAAGGGAGAAGACAGCATACGAAGTAATTACATCAATTTCCAAGCCTCCAGTCCTGGATTTCCAATAAGAACTTGAACAATCCTGTATGCTTCAAAATGCAGAGTGTTTTATCTCCTGAGTTGCTGGCTCTTCACATTAGTAACTAACCTACTTTTTAAATGTGTTTGTTTTAAAGTGGCCACTAAAGATTAAATCTCCTGAATGAATCCAAGATAAAACTCAGAGTCACTCAGCTCTGCAGAGACAGAAGGCAGCTGCACCCAGGAACAGGTTCAGGGCAAAGTGGTCAGATGAATTCACATACTTGGAACAGAAAGCACATTTGAGTGGTGAGAGAGGAGACAGTCAGCTTGTTTCCCTGGAGAAACCTTGAACGACATTCTAGCCTCTGCCTGAACCTGCTGGCTGAAACTAAGATGTATCTGGGACCAAATGAACGTAAGTGTCACAAACTGCTGGGACTGTTGACACTGATGCATGCAGTCAGCTGGGCAGCCCCTCAATGCATCTTTCCAGGTCCCCTTCTATGCACTCAGCACTATGCTCAGAGTTGGGAATTCCATTATGAACAAAAACAGACAGGAACGTTCCCTTCTAGCATCACAGTTTTATGTTGGAGTCAGAAACTGAATTAAATGATCTCACACATGGATGATAAATCCGAATAAGTGCTCTGAGGCAAAGAGGCAGGGCTTTGTGAGAAAATGGAACAAAGGTCCCATGGAAGAATTGACACCTTAATAGAAACATGAACAGATATCAATCAGACAAAGGGCAATGGACTTCTAGGCAGAAGGAACAGCATGTGCAAAAGCCTCATGACAGCAAGGCCTCCACTGGCCGAGAAGCATCTTTGTGCAAATTAGAAAAAAGGCACCACTTCCTCAAGACCCTTTGCTTCTGGAAACTTGTTATAATTCACTGATTTTGTTAGAACAAGACTTTTTATTGGTCGACCTCCAAAAAACTTGTTTATACAATTCTACGTTATCTAGAATGTCAATGGCACAACCCCCAATATTATAGTAACTAGTCACATTTGGCTACTGAGCACTTAAAATGTGACTAGTCTATGTCAAGATGTACTCTAAATATAAAACACACTGGGTTTTCAAGAGTCAGTGTGAAAATATTTATAGAGAGTACCTCAATTATTTTTTATTGATTACATGTTGAAATGGCACTATTCAGACCTATTGTGTTAAATAAAATATTGTATTAATTTCTCTTGCTTGTCTTTATTTTTATTTTTAAGGTAGCTACAAGAAAATTTAAAATTCCACGTGTGACTCAGGTCTGTGGCTTGCGTGACATTCTTACTGGCAGCATTGGCACAGCCTTTGGACTGGCCTTGTGTACTGCAAACCATACCGTGGTTTGGCCTTGTGTACTGCAAACCATACCGTGCACCCTAAGTGGTGGGAATGGACCTGATGAGCACAGGAAATGAAAGGACAGCAGGGTCATTGTCGTCCAGAGGCCAAAGAGGAGTGCAATGCAAGATAAGACAGGGGGCCAGGTCACGCCAAACCCTGCCTCCTAAGTCTGGAAAGCTTAATAAGTTTCATCCTTTGCTTCATGTTCATGGATACCTCCCTTGCTTTGAAGTTTGTCTGAGCAGTGATTTATTTTAAAAGCATTTACTGAGCACCTATTGTGTGCTAAGCACTGTGCTGGGAGTTACAGATGCAAAAGTGAACAAGAAAATCTCTATTGACACAGGGCCTACAGTTTGTGGGAAACATAGTCAAGCAAGAGGACCATTCAAGAGTGTGAAAGTCCTGCTGACCGTGCTGAGCCCTGAATGCTAAATAACTGTGTACTGCTGCTGATACAGCAGCTGGGCAAGTGAATGTGGAAAATTCAGCAAAGATTGAACCATCCCTCCTGAGAAGAGCATATGCCTTACACTCTCCCCTTTCAGAGCACAGGTCACTGAAGGGTGTGGCAAAGAGAAACAGAACCTACCCTGCCCCGGTTCCTGGAGATCTCTCAGTGTCCACGTGGGGATGCTTCTTTTCAATAAGAGGCCTATACAACTCTTTTTAGCATTCTGGATGAGTATAATCTGGGTTTGCCCAATCTGCTAGTAGATGGCAGAAAAGATGCAGCAAAAGACCTGAATACGGCAGAGAGAGGGCTTCGCTGTAATTCTGGAGAGGAGGGCTATTTGTGCCCTGGCTACATGTATACGAACCTCCACCTTTATAAAGCATCACAGGCGGGCCCCCGGCTTCCCGTGGACCCTCCACCTGGAGAGGCCCTTCCAGTGGGGCACTTAAGGAGCAGGGAGAGGAATAAGCTATTGCCTGGTCCTGATGTAGTCCTGTGAGCACTCAAAGTAAAGACTTTACCCATGAAGCAGAATGTGTTTAAATAGAAAGGTGACCAGACTTGGAACTGGACCAATATATTGGATTCTCAGGTTTCAGATTTACTTCTTCAGCGGAATTAATAAAGTCATACCAGCTCTTTGGAAATGTTTCTTAATCTGTAACATGAAAGGTTAATGATGATGAACCTTAATATCCTTATTACCATGAACAACCTATAAACCGTGAACAAACACAACAGAACAGGGGCGGGAAGCTGTGGAACTAACTAGGGGCTGGGTTCTGGTCTCAGCTCCTTTCCCTTAAATAATGCACCTTTATTATTTGATCTTTAAATATTTTCGAATCTTTAAACACATCTTCGTTTTTGAAAATTCCTCACTAAAAAATCAATGATATATAGAGAGATGATTTTCAAAAACAAATAAAACCGGTTTAAGAATAAGGAAAACTGAGTTCTGGACCCAGTTAAGACATTAATTCCTTGTGGGATCATGAACAGACAGTTTGCATTTCCCTATGTATCAAACGGGGACCATATTAGAATCTAATGAGACAGCGAAGGAAGCAGGTTCTGAAGCCTGCGAGGATTGGTACAAATATATGACTTCCTGTTGCCATCTTAATTATTAATGTGTCAGACTGAAGTAGGCAGATTTAATATAAATACCAGGCATAGCACTTGCCTTGCGTTACCTCCTCTCTCATCGCTTTGCACTGGTTAGGCCATTGGAACCTCACACCGCCATTATGGGGTAGGTGTTATGATTGTCCCATTTTACACTCAGGGAACAGAAGTACAGAGATGCTAAATATACCTGGGCACATGGCTACTACATGGCCAGGCAAGGCTTCAACCCAGACAGGGGTTCTTACCCAAGTCCACATGGCTTAGAGCTCCAGGTGCCAAATATCTACCTATGTTTCACTTATTAGGAAAAAAAAAAAAAAGACTACTTCTAAAGATAAATTAGAACACTAAACTTATAATTTTAAGTATTCAACAAAATGGAAAGTAACCAGATCCTTATTTCTAATATATTATTAACTTAAAACGAGGATCATTTTAAGGTATCCAAAGTGACTCATTTTTTCTTCATTCGGAGATCAGTATGACTGATTTTAAAAGCATGAAACAGTAGGGACTTCCCTGGAGGTCCAGTGGTTAAGACTCTGAGCTTCCACTGAAGGGGCCACAGGTTTGTCCCTGGTCAGGGAACTAAGATCCTGCATGCCGCACAGTGCGGCCAAAAAAAGGAAAAAAAAAAAAAAGCATAAAACAGTATGCAGAATTGCTTTCAAGGTTATTTCTTACCAAAGACCTGAATTGGATGGTACCGTGTGCACACATTAACCCTCAAGGTCACGTGCATTGAGACGGCTGCCAGTATCGCATCAGAAGTGAGCACCAAGCTTCCTCCATCCCGCCCGTTGGGAGGTATCTGGGAGAGGATGAGGTGTGTCTGCACAGACCAATCTACAGCAAGTGACGCCTGTGTCCTTTAGGGGCCAGAGTGGGCTGACGTCAGTCACAGGGTTGGCAGACAGCCAGGTGGACTAATCTGTTTGTGCAAATAACCTTTGCAGGAGGCCCATCTTGTGCCAACGTTCAGACTGGGCCACCCAGAGCTCCTGCACACACATGGCCTCTCCAATTGTTTGTTTTTCAGTACCCTGCAGTGACCTCGCTAGAATGCAAGCAGGAACACGGCACTAGGATCCAGACTCTGGATAGGGAGCCTGGCTCTGTCATGTCTCAGCTGTGCAACCTTGAATAAGTCACCTGTCCGCCCTGGGCCTCAGTTCCCCCTTCAGTTAAGTGTGGGTATTGATAGCACCATCTCAGGGGGCTTTTGTGAGGATTACAGGATGCGCATGTATCGAGCCCTTAGAACAGTGGATAGCACACAATAAGCATGAGACGCTGTTCTCATTCAGAGCATATCAGGACCTGCCACCCCCAATGCTACCTTCTATCAGTCCTCATCTTAAGATGACACACTATATATTTTTTAATTGAGATATAATTCACATAACATAAAATTCACTCTTTCAAAGTATACAATTCAGTGTTTGTAGTATATTTGCTGTGTTGTGCCATCATCACCACCATCTAATCCAGGATGTTTCTTATCACCCCAAAAAGAAACCCTACCCAAGAGCAGTTCCTCCTTAATCCCCCTTCCCCATCCCCACACACCCACAAATCCACCTTCTGTCTCTGTGGATTTGCCTTTTCCGAATATTTCCTATAAATGGAATCTTAAAATACATGACCTTTTGTGAAGATGACACACTATAAAAGAAGCCTTTACACCTCAGAAGCAAAATAACAGGATCCCACCATCCTCCCCCCGCAAACGAATAAAGTGTCAGTGCACTTGCTTCCCATAACAGCCTCTCAGTGGGCTGCCAGGAGGAGGTTCAGCTGGATTTGGGCTTTTGAAATGGTTTAAGCTCTGATGTTCGCTTTCTATCCCACATCACACAACACAGGCGCAGAGAAGTGGGCCTATCGTTCCACCCTACTTCTTCCCTGGTTTGTCTACAAAGATCAGCAGAGTCACGCCCCCCCACCATGACTAAGTCTCTTTACCAACCAATTATCTCCCCTGGCAGGAGATGCACCCCTCCAGACTCAACCTATAGGAGGAGACAGATGACAAAGTTTCATAATATGCAAACTTTTCCTTAAGCTCACAGAAGCCCCAGGCCAAGAAACCCCCTGGGCTTAAATCACACTGGGAATGGCTCCTGCTTTAAAATATACTGAGGTCATCCTTTGACCTGAGAAAACCCCGACACTGCTCTGGAGAGACACAACGCAGAACAGAGGATGCCTCATACTCATTCCCAGTTTGAGAAGAAAACAAAGGTGCATTTTATTCATTCACAATGTCATATGTCAAATATATCTCAATAAAGCTGGAGGATAAAAGGTTTTTAAAAAAAGAAAGCATTGTTTGGAGAAGGGGGGAAAAAGCTTTATTGAGGTGTAATTGGTGTACAAAATTTGCACGCATTCAATGTACACATCTTGATGAGTTTGTACATATACATACACCCCTGATAACTTTCAAGGTTTTAATTGTCTCCATCACCTCCAAAAATGTCCTTGTGTCCTTTTGTGTGTGGTTTTGTTTGGGTTGGGTTTTTTGTGTGGTAAGAACACTTAATATAAGATCTATCCTCTTAACATTATATATATATATATATATATATGTACAGGTGAAGAGATACAGAAACAGTTATAGATTTGTGGGTTAGTATATAAGCATATACCACAGGCTCCGGACGCGCAGGCTCAGCGGCCATGGCTCACGGGCCCAGCCGCTCCGCGGCATGTGGGATCTTCCCAGACCAGGGCACGAACCCATGTCCCCTGCATCGGCAGGCGGACTCTCAACCACTGCGCCACCAGGGAAGCCCTCTCTTAACATATTTTAAACTGCAAATCTTGACTCCTTCATTCAATGCCCTCGTGACCTTAGACAACCAACTACTCCCGTTTCTTTGTCCTGGACTCCTTCAAATGTAAAGCAGGGATGACCCCAAGACCCCTCCAGCTCTAAAGATCTGCCAAAGTTTCTCTCACTAATGCATTAATGTGAGAATGAAGCACCGACACCACCAGCATGGCTCTCAGGACTAAGTGCTTTCGCATAGTCAGACGCAGCTCAAGGAGGGAAATGTAAGTGGTAACTTTTGGCCCACTGAGCTCCTTCCTGCTCATAAGTAGGGGTATGAGAACTGAATAAAAATTCTAGAACACCACTGGTCTTCAGTCAAGCGAAGATATGATTAAAGAGGAAAGTATTTTTTAAATGTCACAATGGGAATGAAGAACACAGGTGTACTTATCACTCTTACTTTTTAATTGTGGTTTGTTAAAATGTTCTAACATCTCTTTAGAAAAACCAACATCCTTCTGAAGGCGTTAAGCTCCAAGCTGGCTAACAGTCAAGCAGCAGGAAAGAGCACAGAACATTGGCTGGGCAATTAGCCCCTGAATAACAGAGAGCTAATTATATAATGAACCCAGTGTTGGGCCCCATCGTTACCGGTCACTCACTGCCCTTCCCTATTGGATGACCTGGGAAAGGCTGCTTTGTCACCCGAGTGGACTTGCCTTCTGTGCCAGCGGCTAAGAGTGCCAGTGCCCATGTGGTTTCTCTAATTATGTGATTCCTCAGGCTGGCTGGGATTTCTTTGGTCTAGATCAGTCCTTTTTATCAAAGGACCCAGTGATGATCTCTGGACATTCATTCCTTTAAGGTACCAAAGCTATCAATGCAGTGAGATCACATTACACTCTGGCCAGTCTGAACAGAGGTAAGAGGTCTACTGTACATACTGTACCTACTTCTGTGGCTGGGAGTTGCCCTGTTTTATAACTTCTCTAGAACTGAGACTCAGAAACACACTCTAAAAATTCAGGAACAGATCTGCAAATCACACACATGCTAAAACCACCTTCTGGAATTAAGGCAGCTTGCATTTCCAGTTTGACCTTTATCAGTAGAACTCATGAATTAAAAGCAAATCCTAAGCCATTTGGACCTCTTTCCTAGCCCCAAGATTTTCACATAGTTTTGTTTCCCAATCCATTTGAGCCAAACGGGATAGATCAGCTTTCATTGTAGTCAGAACATTTTGCAGGAGCTGACAAAAAATTCTCATCATGAGGCAGATAAGAGGGTCCTCGTGATGTGGAAACAAGGTCAAGCAAACTTCCAAGTTAAACACATATTCCTCCTGTTTTGAACATCCCTTCTCGCTACGTTTAAGAAACACGGTTTTTAATTTTCTAAGTATCCTCTCCCTGCCAATGCTCAAAACTGAATGTCTCCGTTTCTTTGCTTATGTTTGTAAGCTTCTCACTATTGGAGCAGCCCAGGTGGACTGGGAGAAAACATTAATCACAGAGTAAGAAATTAGAGAGTCAGGGAAAAAAGTCACCCCAGGCCTGAAGGCAGTCCCTCAACAATATTTATAGATCACCCACTACATGACACCCTATTTGCCATTTGCAGGGAGGCTGCGGCCACCCCTGCTGGAAAAACACAGCACAAAGGTTCTCCTTGAACCCCCAAAGGACTTTGCTTGTGGGTGGGTGTTATTGTTTGCACTGGAGCAGGTGGTGGAATTTTATGTAAACTGGTCTCTGCTTTTCAAAGAATCAGGGTGATCTTTTTTTTTTTTTTTTTTTTTGATGTGCACCATTTTTAAAGTCTTTATTGAATTTGTTACAATATTGCTTCTGTTGCTTTATGTTTCTGGTTGTTTTGGCCAGGAGGCATGAGGGATCTTAGCTCCGCCACCAGGGATGGAACCTGCACCCCCTGCATTGGAAGGTGAAGTTTTTACCACTGGACCCCCAGGGAAGTCCCCTATTTTTCACTGTGCATCAGATGATAACCATCAACAGTCCCACATTAAAGGTCAATAGAGGAAAAGCGTGAAGCCCCCAAACTGTCTTTCATTGTGGTGTTATGACTCTGCCATTCTCACTGCTTAGAAATTCCTTAATCAGTATTTTTCCCTCTTGGGAAATGTTACTTGCAAGTACTGGAGTACTTTTGAGAGGGGCAGCATTTATCATTCGAAATAAAGCTTGCATGCATGTTTCTCTGCTGAGGTCACGGGTGCTGCCTTTCGTTTTTAAAGCAAAGAATGCATTGAAAGATGGACAGCCCAACAGATGTGGAATACAAAATGAGATGGGATAGATCTATTTAGAGCAGGGTTTCTCAACCTCAGAACTGTTGTCATTTGGGGTCAGACAATTCTTTGTTGAAAGGAATTCCGCATGCATTGTAGTCTATTTAGCAGCATTGCTTTCTCTCCCCTAGATGCCAGTAGCACTCCCCCAACTGTAACAAACAGAAATGACGTTGCCAAATAAACCCTGGGGGGGCAAACACCCCTGGTTGACCACGACTGACTTATTTAGATGAAAAAAAAAAAAAAATTGGGAGTTTCCTTTGTTGTTTTTTTTGGGTGTGGGAGGGGGATGGTATGGTGATTAAGTCTGATAAAGGATCTGAAATGGATTTCTAGCAATCAAAGTAACATTCTAAAGTATACAAACAAAAGGATAGTGAGGTTTGTATAGAAAGCTAGGAGTTTTCTCTAGCCTCTGTTAACACATCACAGTCTTGTTTGGCAAGCTCCTGAAGAAGCAATTGACTTACCTGAAAGAGTGAAATAAATTATACTTACTCTTTAGAAGATACAGTGTTTTCTAGACTAAATTATCAACTAAATAATAATAAAACTAAATTCTAGACTAAATAGTCAAGCTGGTCCAATTTTTGCTTTTGATGTCCTAGAATATACTACCGATAGAAATGAGAAAAATTAAAACATTAATTTCTTAGGTTTCTGCTAAGCCCACAAAGTTGATGGCTGGTTTGTGACTTTCTGAGTATCTATACTATGTATACAACTGTGTTTCGTTTTGTGTATTATAAATACAATAGATAAGATTCCGTAAGCAAATATTTCAGCAAATCTCTCTCCTTCCCTTTCCCCCCACCCCCAAAACACATGTACACACACATTCTGAGCTTTATTAATCTAGTTACGATTTTCTCTGTAACTATTAATTTTAACCTACAGCAGTAATTTTCTTTATTAAAAAACAATCAGCTTTCTTCCAACAATTTTTAGACAGAAACTGAACTTGTGAAACGATACACCTCCCTTCCTCTCCCTCTGGAGCTATTCTTTTTGTTTGTTTGTTTTTGTTTTGTGGTACGTGGGCCTCTCACCGTTGTGGCCTCTCCCGTTGCAGAGCACAGGCTCCAGACACGCAGGCTCAGAGGCCATGGCTCACGGGCCCAGCCACTCCGCGGCATGTGGGATCTTCCCGGACCGGGGCACGAACCCGTGTCCCCTGCATCGGCAGGCGGACTCTCAACCACTGCACCACCAGGGAAGCCCTGGAGCTATTCTTGAAGTAGAGTTTAAACCACTGACCTAGTGAAGAAAATTAAATTGTAAATTCTTAGTTATTATAGACAATGTGAGGCATAATGATATAGGTAAGGTTCATAAGCATTGCAAGGCTATGAACTACCTTTACATGTGGCAAATTCTCAATTAGCCTCAGGAAAAAATTAGTAGTTTCCAAAGACACACATAGGTTAACATTATAAAGGAAGAACAATTCTCTTAAGGTCTTAAACAAGCAAACAACACTGTAGTGAAAGTTCTGTTTATTGTACAAAGCTCTTAGTCCACGTATTTAATTAGAAGTCCTCATTAAATATCAGTTCTCTGCTGTGAGAAGCCGCCCCTCAATTCAAAACCTCCCAAGAACTACGCCGCTGAATTCCTATCCTGCCAATCCGCAACCCACCAACCTGTTATTTGGTAGCTTCTCTGGCCTCAACACAGCCCCACGTCTTCAAACAATCAGGCCACCACACTGCTTTGCATGTTCCTGTTTAACAGGAAGTTAAACCTCCTGGTCTCCATCAAGTTAACTGCTTTGTTGTTTTGTTTATTAATTTAGCTTCAAAATTTACCTGAAGTCTTTCCTAAGCATTTCTTTCTGGAAAGACCTCTGCCTACCTTTAAGACTCCTTGGAATCTCTGCGTTGAGCTCAATCATTGCCTGGCCCTTGAATTCTCCTGGAGTTGTTTCAATGAGCAGGTTAATCACAGGGTTACACCTAAATGACAAATTCTTCAAAGAGAAGTCCCTATTTTTCTCCTTCCCTCTATTCCCTACCTTTTGTCCATAGGACATACAATAGCTTTCCAATAACATGTGCTAAAATGGAATTGCATATACAGTTTAAAAGAAAATGAACTATTAAGAACCCAGGTATAAACAGTTCAGTCATGGAAATAACAGCTCAGTCAGCTGACAGAATGTGGTTAATTTCATGCATCAACCTGACTAAGCCACAGGGTGCCCAGATATTTGGGCAAACATTATGCTGGGGATTTCTGGGAGGATGTTTTGTGATGAGATTAACATTTAAATCAGTGTACTGAGTAAAGCTGATTGCCCTCCAGAGTGTGGGTGGGCCTCATCCAATCAGGTGAAGGCCTGAATGGAACAAAAGTCATACCATTCTCCAAGTAAGAGAGAATTATCCTGTCTGATGGCTTTTAAACAGGGACATCAGCTCTGCAGATTTTGGACTTGCTAGCCTCCATAATGATGTGAGCCAATTCTTTCTAATCAATCAATCAGTTTCCTATTGTTCTGTTTTTCTGAAGAACACTGAGTCATACACAGAGGAAACGAAAGAACTGTTAATAATAGAGCCCTATTACAGGGCTCTATCTGAGCATGAAAGGTCTAACCCAGCTCCTGAGAAAGGAGCAACAGAAACAGAATGCGTGACTGGCCTCAGCTTCCTAGGTCAGGAGAGGCTGCCAGCATTACAGGAGGAAAATGACACACAGGTCTAGGATCACCCATTTAGCCATAGAGACAGAGACAGACTCAGGTTTTGTGGTACTTGAAATTTAGACCATTGTGCATGTTGGGGAGGAGGGAGGGAAGGATGCTTTTTAAGAAAAAGAACATGAAATTAGAAAATTTTCAGAAATATATAAATTCAGGTGAACATGTGAACATCTAATGGCCCTGGGAAGAGTCCATCTAAGTGACGGACCCTCAAGTTTACGCTTCATTCACTTCACAGTAAACCCACATCTGCACCGGAAAATTTAGCAGAATGATCCAGAATCATTCTCCATCTGAAGATTCTGGTTCAGGGCTTACCCAGCTTCAAAAGTGTTGAGGAAGGAAGATAAACAGAAGGGAGGAAGAGGGCTGTTGTCAAATTTGACAGCTAACTTTTGAAATTATTTCCAGATTTAAACAGGTGCCCTCCTAAAATAAAAACAAGTCACAAGTAAAAACAATACACGTATTTTTACAAAGAAACACAATTCCCTCAGTAAATAAAATATGGTCAGTAGATACAAATGAAATGTCAGCTGCTTACAATCCTGGCACTGAGTCAATGTGCAGTCAAATGAATACTGAGGGTACTGAGGGTACACGGAGTGACAGCATCTCAAATCTGAGACAAAGGCACTAAAACTGGCTCACTTCAGAGTTGCTCAAAGCAAGCAGAGCCATTCATGCTCGCTGCGTGTTGATAAACGCAAGCTATGGGGGGGTGGTGGTGGTGGTGGTAAAGAATGCTAGTCTTTTTGTTTGTTTTTAATTCTTGCAATGAAGAGAATGAGTTGGCTTTCTAGAAAGTCTTCAGGGCTAATAAATTTCATGTTTATACAAATGAAAGACAGTTTTACACTGGGAGTTAATTTTGGTGAAAACTGACCATACCTCTTCAAGAAGCAGCAAGCTTCCACCCAAATTTCTTTCTAACTTAACACAGCTTACTTAATGGCGTGATGGGGAAATAGCTGTTTTGTTCTCTGCTACAGTCAGATAGATTATGTGATTATAGACTCCATTTCTTCCTTTCAATCCTCAGAATCTTAATGTATGAATGAAAGATTCACAACTGCCAAAGCCAGTCATGGCTCTTGGCTTTATTCCTTACAGAGATGCGGTCCTCTGGGACAGATAGAAATGACAACCTGGCTTATTCCGAGGGATCTGGTTTCCCTGTCCTGGCTGCTGAGCCAGCATAGAACTGAAGACTACCGGGTCCTCGGCTCATCTGCTCTCAACCAGCACAATCCCAACTACAGAAAGAAGAGCAGGCAAGTCCTACCTTCTCCCCAGGGAAAGGCAATACCATAGAGGAGTGATGTGTTTAGCTTTGTTATAAATCTCACTGGGTCAACCTGAACTATGGAAGGCTGGCCATGCTTCTGTATTCAGTAAGCATTACCAGGAATACTTTCAACTTGTTCACTACCAGAAAGCCTAAGGAAAAGAACTAGTGTGCAGAGCTAGAGTCCCAGGAACAGGAAGGAAAGAGGGAAGATAGAAATGAAATTTATAGCAGTGATCACAAGGCCAATAGAAAAGGGTGCGTATCTTCCATTAGAATCTCCCCTCACATCAGTGTCATTACAGATCACCTACTGAAATCAGTCCTTCCCCTGCCTCAGAATCATGTGCATGGTGGACTTGTAAAGTGACGAACTTGCTCCGTGCAGCCCCCAGATTTTGTATACGCACACACACAGATCTTATACACACACACTACGTATATATATACACACATATATGCAAGCATACACCATCGATTCTCATTATTCACGGTAGTTAGATTCTATGAAGTCATCACGAACACTGAATTAGCGAATACTGAAGCATTGCTCCTAAAGAGAAATACAAAGTATACAGGGTTGGGTTCCTACAAGCCTCAGGTCACATTTTCATTAACCAATCAATATATAATCTTGTTTTATGTGTGCCTCTATTTAAAGATGCCTTTAAATGGGCATCTTTATGTTGACTCATTAACACTGAACTCACAGCCAACAGCACTATAACTCACAACTGCACAAAGTTTATCTGATGCATGTATTTTCTCTGTAAGGCACGTCAGCCTTCTTGCACTTTAAAACACTGAGGACTAAACACTTCAGCACTAAGCTTGGGGGCTGTTTTAAACAGTGAAATCACCAACAAAAAGCACAAAAACGTGAAAAACACAGCACTAAACACACCAAGCAAAAGACCCTTGTATGTAGCCTGAGAGCTGAAACTAGAAGGCAGGTTTAGGCTTGTTCACTCTCAATGTGCACGATGGGCAACTCAAATTCGTCACCATTCTGTCCATGTCCGTAAATGACAGTGAAAGCACTGGGAGTGTTGATTTGGGGGCTACAAATAAACTTTAGCGAGTGGGTGAGTTTGTAAATACAGAATCTGCAAATAACGAGGATTAAGTATATGTGTGTGTGTATTTATAAAATCTGTGTCATTACTTTATAGTTAGATTATGATTCAAACAATATTTATCAATGCCTACTACTGGCTACACGTACACACATGCACACTATGGTAGATGCTTAAAGAATGCAAAAAATATGGGCTTCCCTGGTGGTGCAGTGGTTGAGAGTCCGCCTGCCGATGCAGGGGACACAGGTTCGTGCCCCGGTCCGGGAAGATCCCACATGCTGCGGAGCGGCTGGGCCCGTGAGCCATGGCCACTGAGCCTGCGCATCCGGAGCCTGTGCTCTGCAACGGGAGAGGCCACAACAGTGAGAGGCCCGCGAACCCAAAAAAAAAGAGTGCAAAAAATATAATTCACAATAGCTTTCCTCAAGGAATGCATAGATTGTTGGGAAGTCAGAGCATTTGTATATAAAATGATAACCAATAAAGCCAGGAGAAAGCCAGTGTTTACTAGTGATGGAGACAGTACATGTTATATAAAAGTTACGCAGATTTTATTCCTGTTACAGATATTTCATGAATTATTATCTACATAGACTTTGGAAGAAAAATAGTTTAGACCTGCACTGTCCAACTGTGGTAGACGCTAGCCACATGTGGCTATTTAAATTAAAATTTAATTAAATTAAAAATTCAGTCTCACTAGCCACATTTCAAGTGCTTAATAGTGACATGTGGCTAGTAGTTACTAAACTGGACAGTGTAGCTATAGAACACTTCCATCAATGCAGAAAGCTCCATTGGACAGTGCTGATTTAGATTGTTATATGTGTGGAAAACAATGAGGAAAAATCACAAAAGGCAAAAAACTTCCCATCTGGAATTATTAAAGCTATAAATTACATAGAATATTTTAGGTTTTACTCTTATACAAGTTGAAAAGGAGAGTTTTAAACTTGTCATATTTTATACACTGGCAATATTGTATGGTAACAGCCCCAAAACACTATGAACTTTCCACAAGGTCTTCAGGTAACAATGACATATCTATGATAAATACACAGCAATTTCCTGACACTGTGTGCTCAGTGAGTCAAAAACAAACACATTCTATTTTTCTACTTTCTAGTTCTCCATCATTTGTGCTAGTAAATTCTCTCAGAGAGGCACTAAAAGTTCACATGTACTGATAAGCCCTGGAGAATGAAAAAGAAGACAAGTTTGATCACAATTCTATCACTTATTATGTCAACTTTAAAATACAAGGATCAAGAACTTGGGTTAGAGCTGTGCTTTCGTTCACTTCTATGGAGCTACCCAGAAACTTCCAAATGTCTTCCCACCCACTCTGGGTCTCTAGGAACCCTGGTAGCTTCTCCAACTTAGAACCCCCCTGCCACCAGCTCTATGGATGGCAGCCACTTTGTGAGGGCAGGGGGGCAGTTCCCCAGAAGGTCTGCGATGCCCAGGATTTAACCAGAACAGATCTGCTCGATTTTCAGAACCCCAATAGAAAAGAGTATTCCATAGTATGCCAATTCCTACCCCACCTGTTCAATTCCAAACTCTCTTCTCACTCCCACCCCAGCTTAGGATGCATTTCTGCTGTCTGAGGAGACAGGGGGAAAGAAACAACTCTGGAAAGTCAACACAACAGTCTACTTCAGATATCTTTCTATATCTTGCACTTGGACCTGCAGCATTTAAGTTTAGAAGATTAAGAACTTGCTGTCTTTGTTCTCAAGTGCAGTCCTGACAAATTCCCCAAGTCTCCCAGCCCAGCTGGGATATGGTCGAAAGAAGAAGCAAAGAATATCCTGATTGACTCTCAAGTTTATTATCACACCACAGACACCAAACTATTCAAAACAGTCAGATCAATGATCAATCTTACTTGAACCAGTATATCAGGTCGTTCCAATACCTGAGCAATTTCCTACCCCATTATCATCAGTAGCTATAAAAGACATAAAGGAACTAACTTGGAACCAGGAATGCATATTTGATCAGATCAACGTGACAAACGTCCTTGTGACCAAGTGGTTTGATGTTGGATACTTCTTTTTATACTATACTTAAAAAAAATTACTTAGTTTAGTCCTGAACTTCCAAGTTTACACTCAGAGATTGCTTAAGAAAGAAACTAGGGAAACGGAGATTGTATTCCCTGAAACTTGTGAGAAATGCTCCTGTCTCCCACCCCCTGCTTTAAAAAATAATCTTACACACCAAGGAGTTCATTTTTTTCATAAGCTCCATGATGCAAGAGATGTTGCCAACCTCTGACAGGTTTAATTTTTACGAAGAAATAGCATATATTACATGTGTGATTAAATTAAAGCATGTTAAGTTAGGGACTCAGGAGAACCTGCCTCAACTAGCACCAGGAATTCAACATACTGTCCTAGAAACAAATGTCCTTCAAAAGAAAGGACACATAAAAAAATTTAGGGAATTCCCTGGCAGTCCAATGGTCAGGACTCGGCTATCTCACAGCTGGGGCTCCGGGTTCCATCCCTGGTTGGGGAACTAAAATCCCATAAACTGTGGTGCAGCCAAAAAAAAAAAATTTTTTTTAAACAAAAGTCTTGATCGTAAACTTTTCTGAATATGCAATTTTTTGTTATGAAAAATGCTTTTTAGCACAGCTAGCAATTTTCCAGTAACTAAACACAGTTGCACAGCTGCCTGCCCTCACCTAGAACATGAAAGGTTATTTTCATTAAAAAATATAAGATAGCAGATTGAGTAGGCACATTTAAAATATGATAGTGCAATGGTTTTATTGGTTTCTGGTAAGAAATTCCGAGGATGAATTCCATCTCCAGGCATGATATTTTGCAGGAAACAATGGATTTCATTGTTCTGGTGATGAGACATTTTGATTCCTGATATCACTCATTTGTGAATTACAGATGGGCTGAGGACACATTGGATGACAGTACTGTCAAAGGAGGAAAAGATGCTGTCTTACCAAAGTATGATTGTGTGCGTGCATGTGTGTATGCATGTGTACACACATGCACACAGCAGTTGGCCTACAAGGATGTTTTCATCTGCTGCTTTTTCTCTTAGCCTCTGACTACACAGCACTGGGTTTACAATTTTCCAGGGACATTCATCCTCTGAGTCCGTGGGGACCACCGTGTGAGGGAGCAACATGCTTGGGTCTCCTCTTTCACAGACTCCTGGGAACAGATATCGTCTCTATGCCTGTGACACTGGAATCTATTAGACCTGGCTTCCTTTAGAATAGGATCTTACTGTTTACTATGGATGATTTCCTTTAAAAGAATGTGTAAGAGCTTCCCTGGTGGCGCAGTGGTTGAGAGTCCACCTGCCGATGCAGGGGACGGGGGTTCGAGCCCTGGTCTGGGAAGATCCCACACGCTGCGGAGCAACTGGGCCCGTGAGCCACAGCTACTGAGCCTGCGCGTCTGGAGCCCGTGCTCCGCAACAAGAGAGGCCGCGACAGTGAGAGGCCCGCGCGCTGCGATGAAGAGTGGCCCCCGTTTGCCGCAACTAGAGAAAGCCCTCGCACAGAAACAGAGACCCAACGCAGCCAAAAATAAATTAATTAATTAATAAACTCCTACCCCCAATGTCTTAAAAAAAAAAAAAAAGAATAAAAAAGGAAAAAAAAAAAAAAAGAATAAAAAAAAAAAAGAATGTGTAAAACATTACAGCAACAAGGCAGCCATGATAGAGGACAATTATATCACTTACAAAAGTCTCATATTTACCCAGCATAATACGTAGTTTATTTAACACATGGAACAGCATTTTCCACTCTCCTCTGTTTTGGAGATAAAACTACCTTTCGTACAAATATGAAATGAAATAAATAATAATAATAGAAAATAAATGCAGACAGATAACATTTTCTCTTATTGAATTTTATATATCATGCCAATAAAATTAACAAGCGATTTTAATAAGGTTAAAATTTAGTTGACTTCTAAATCATATCATTAATGTAATGCTTTCTTTCCTTCATTTTCTTCTTTTAGTTTTAAAATAATTAACAATTTTTAAAAGAATAAAATTCAATTTTAAAGATATTAGGCAAATTCAGAAAACTCTATCCTGCAGGAATTAAATTTGCACTAATCAAGCAAAAATATTACACCCTGTAGCTGGTGTTGCTTCACTGTTTCTAATTTAAACACAAATGAAAACAAAATGAGAAAGAGGAATTGAAATAATTCATTCTGTTCTTTCCTCTTTATAATCTCTATACTATCATTGTTTACATCAAGTCTACTGCTTAAATGCAGGAGTATGTAGCGTGCTAGCAACTGGGGGCTTGAACTTTGTCGGAAGCCTGCTAAGACAGCTCCAAACTGTTATGAACTTACCCTAGAAACAAGCATTTGTAGCTAAACTCACATGTGTTAGAGCCAACAAGATAGCTGGGAACTCTCCACACTGACTTCTTGGTAGAATACAATGTCTATTAAAGGACAAGTGACAATACATGCAAATTTGGAGCTAATATGTATATATTATTAAAACTTAGTAGTAACTATAAAAATTGGAACTTAAACCAAAAACGGATTCTTTCGAGATTCATCACTGACATCGTTTAGAATTACTAGCACATGGTGGTGTGCAGACTAACCTGTAGTCACTTCTCTATAGAAAATGCACTTACGTACTGCTACGCAGAGGGCTGGCTATTCCTAGCGCCCCACCCTCAGGACACCACCGACGTCTAATAGAGGATCTAAAATAGCATGTAACTGCAGAAACTCAATTTGCATACACATATCAGAATAAATTCCCAATGTTCGATCCAGTCCTTCACTGGATTTTTGATAGTTTCACTTAATGTTCTAACATACAGGGGATCATGGCTGGCACTTATTTCACTTCAAGAGGTTTGGTCTTAACTTGAAATGTAATTAGTTTTCTATAATAACTTTTGGTACTCCTTTCATTCCAGAATTTTTCTGAACGCTTTTGGAACCTATTTATATTTTCATCATGGCCCATGTTAGGGGCTTATAAGCACTGTCACTTTAATGCTTGCTATTTTCTACCTCTATCTGTTGCTCTCTTTAAAGCTGTTCTTTCAAGCTTTAAGGGCCATCTCCTGGGCTCTGGACTCCAAGATTTGGTTATATAACTTTGGTTACATTTCCAGTATTTATTCAGAGAACGTCAAATGAAACCATGTTGGTTGTTCTATCATCTTCAGATAATTTTTCACCCTCCCACCTCACGTTGCTAATTAAACATAAAACTGATTTGAGAAAGGAGAAAAGTAAACCCTCCAGCTATAACTGAAGCTTGATTTGCAATAAAAGCCAGCACATTCAATAGTTTAGAGACTGTGACAATGTACCAGGATCCTAGAATCAAGAGGCTGCCTTCAATTTATATTTGAAACCTGGAACGCTTGAATGGCATTTGTACCCTCCATTGAGAACACAGACACACCTGTGCTTCCAATTTCTGTTCACCTGCTAACTAATAAACACCCCCATTTTGACTCACAATGACTTTCGCAACAAACTACTTTAATGTAATGTTTTAACCTATTAAATTCCGGCTGTAATATAAATGTGTTCATCCCAATCTGCCTATAGCTGGATATAAACAGGGAAGTGCTGGAGCTGGCTTCTACCAGCTTGCAAGAGCTGAAAGTTAGGTGGCATCTCCTCCCAATTTATGTTCAACGATGTCACACTGGTGGTTTGAAATTGGCCCTGGAGGAAACATTTACACAGAAAATGGCAAATGCCACAAATCCAGGCATCAGGTTTCCCCCCACCCACAGAGCTGGTTTTTAAATGTTTACCAGCACACTCCTAGGTATACATACATCTGTTATCATTTCACACAGGGAACTTCATCCCCATTGCTTCCTAGTCTGGCCTGGTGAAAACCACAAGAATGCACATACATGAATGACTAAAAAGGAACAAGAGTTCACTTCAAGGGGGACCTATTCCCCCCCCAATAAAGTGTGCAGAAGGAAAAAGGATACCAAAGCTTGCCAGCATAAACGATACTGCTTTAAATATCTAATATAAGAAAGCAAATGTCCTCTGATCCATGAGTCTCTATCAGTCAGGGTCTTAGCACTGGCATACTTAAAGGCTTAACTGAGAACAATGTAATGAAAAAACTATTTGCAGAGGGGTGGGCAGAGTTGAAGAAAGTAACAAGGAATGGTGAAGCACCCAGGGACTAGCAACTGAAGAGATGGGAGCCGTTACTACTCCTAGGTCTGAAGGGAAAATGGGAGGAAATGCTCTTCCTGGAGCCAATCAACAGGAGCTCTAGCTACAGGCAGAGAAGCTTCCAGAACTATAACAAGGCATGCAGAGGCAGGGTGGATAAATACCCAGACCTCTCTCTCAGCTTCCCTCCCTCCCTGCTAGTGCCTCCCACTGGCCAGACCAACCAGAAAGCAGAGGGCAAGAGCTTAGGGGATATAGTTCATTGAGGTCAGCTCCCAGGGAACAATGTAGGGCAGAGGATGGAGCTGGGGAACAAAGGCATAGGTGAATAACCCACCCAAGCTTCTCGGCTCTCCTTTCCCTCGTTCTGCATTCCTTCTGCTACCTCCACGCAGCCCCAAGAACAAGTAGGGAACTGAATCACTTAGCTCTGCAGTCACATGTTTTGAAAAAAATTAAAAGATTGGTTTTTAATCCTATGAAAAGAAGGGCTTTGAGAGAGAAAGAAGGGATTTGGAGGAGGTTAGCCTGCTGCAGCTATAATTTCCAACAGAATTCAAATTGTAAAGCATTTTTCATACTTTACTTAGAAGAGCCTTAAAAGTACAGAATAAAAGGACTGTGTAAATGTACTCCAGCATCAACTTTAACAGTGAAATGAAGCTAAGACATACCCTGCTTTTGACACAAAACAGCAGCGTCACTCCAGCAATTCTGCAGAGCCTGACAAATGGACAATTAAACCAGACGACTGAATCGCTCAGCGTGAACGAGTTCAGGATAGTTTCTTGAGTTCAGCACTCCACAGCACTTATTGAACAGACACTCCAGCTTTCTGCTTCTCCCTACAGGCCTGTGGATAAAGAAAACGCACTTTAAAGTCAGAAAAGTTCTTACAACTTTTCTAATAACACTCAGTAACATTATAACAACAACCGATGGTGGCCCAAAGAATCTCTACATAGTAAGCAACACTTCCACTCATGCCTTTGGTCAGGGTATTTGTTTGTTAGGACCAATGTAACAAAATACTACGCACTGTATGAGTTTAATAGGAATTTTTTTCCTGACAGTTCTGAAGGCTAGAAGTCTAAAATTAAGGTGTCGGCAGAGTTGGTGTCTTCTGAGGCCTCTTTCCATGGCTTGTAAAAGGCTCTTCTCCCTGTGTCTCCACGTGGTCTTCCCTTTGTACCTGTCTGTGTCCTAATCCCCCTCTTATAAAGACACCAGTCATACTGGATTAGGGCCCACCCTAATGAACGAATTTTAACTTAACTACCTATCTCCAATACAGTCACATTCTGAGAGGGTTAGGACTTCAACATATGAATTTGGGAGGGGCAGGGACACAATTCAGCTCACAACAGTGAATATTTATTTCTTTTCCCTGGTATCACCCACGCCATAGTTTCCTCAAGGAAGGACATTTTGCTCTAGTCTTCCCTTACTCAAAAAGCACTCAAAATGCATCATTCCTCAGTTCCTTTCTTTCAGTCCACACTTTGTACTTTCAAGTGGCCCTTCGCAGAAGTTGTTTGCCAACCCCTGCCTTAGAGAACCTAGGTCATCTTGCACCATCCACTTTCCAACCTTATCTCAGATGCTCTCCCAACACTGACTATGCTTTTGGCCACAGAAACTGTTCTTCACACAAGCTGGGCACATTTGCAACCCCAGGGCCTTTGAACTTGCTGTTTCCTCTGCTTGGAATGCTCTGGCTCAGCTCTTCATTGACTGGCTTCTTTTTCTTTAGGACTCAGCAAAAATGTCATTTCTTCCAAGAGGCTTTCCCTGAAAATGCTATAAAGTAACTGCCCAGACCACCTTCCACGTTCTATTTGAAATTAAATCATTTACCTCCATTTATACCAAGGCATTAAAGAAAGTTTTAAGTTGTTGAAAAAGAATATATTGTCTCTTGGGACTTCCTTGGTGGTATAGTGGTTAAGAATCCACCTGCCAACGCAGGGAACACGGGTTTGATCCCTGATCTGGGAAGATCCCACATGCCGCGGATCAACTAAGCCCATGCACCACAACTACCGAGTCTGCGCTCTAGAGCCTGTGAGCCACAACTACTGAGCCCACGTGCCACAACTACTGAGCCCACGTGCCACAACTACTGAGCCCACGTGCCACAGCTACTGAAGGCCATGTGCCTAGAGCCCATGCTCCGCAACAAGAGAAGCCACTGCAATGAGAAGCCCGCGCGCTGCAACGCGCGCTGCAACGAAGAGGAGCCCCCACTCGCCACAACTAGAGAGAGCCCGCGCACAGCAACGAAGACCCAGTACAGCCAAAATACATAAATTAATTTTTAAAAAAGATGTAATGGAAAACTACCAAAGAATCAGCCAATAAAATTTTAAAAAAAGAATATATTGCCTCTAATTTTGAAGCAAAAAACTTAAGCAAAATCAGAGTCACTACATTTTAATAGTTTATTTTCTAAAAGTGATATGTGTCTATTGAGGGGATTTTGGAAACTATAGAAGAGTATAAAGAAGTAAATAAAAAGCACTCCAGAACACTATCACCTTCAGCTTATTACTTTTAATATTTGATGTATATATCCTTCTTAGATTTTTCTATATAGCTTTGTTATTTAGACTGAAGCAACAAAACTAGTCCAAGATTAGATTGGCCTAACTCTAAAATATGCATGTTTGTTTGGTGCTCTAGTACATATTAGAGAATATCAATTTATTAATTCATGAACTAAGATACTATTTGTATTGTAAGTAAGGGATCATGGCTGCATACATATGTAGTACCTAATTTAATTCTGTATTATGAAATGTAAATGTTAATGCTTCTACTACATGCTTGGGGAAGTAAAAGAAAAAGAAAGGTGGAAGGGAGGGAAAAAAAGAATAAAGAGAGAAGAGGGAAGGAGGAGTTATTTTTCCTGAGTTTAATTATACCTTTACAGAAAATTGCACACCCATCTCATTTTCTGTGTATTCTCTTTAAAGTTCCATAGAAATTAGCCTTTGAGCAAACACTTTGGAAACAATCGCACACAAATTGCAAAGTGTCCTTGAGCTGGCCTTTTCATAGACCTTCAGTTTTGTTTCTCACCAGTACCAGCTCTGTCACCATTCCCTTCTGCTTGGTGTGGCAAGTGTCAAACACACCTGAAAATTATTTCACAGTCCTTCCATTGGGAGGTGTGGTCCACAGCTTGTGACTGTTTCAACCAACAGAGAATGACAGAAGTGGTGGTATACGATTTCTGAGGCAAGGCCAGAAAAGGCCATGAAGCTCCTAGCTGACAACCAGCCTCAACAGCCAGCCATGTGAGTGAGACATCTTAGACATTCACTGCCCTGCAACTAGCTATTATGGGTTGAACTGTGTCCCCCAAAAAGGAATGTCAAGTCCTAACCTTTAGAACTTGTCAATGTGACCTTATTTGGAAAGACGGTCTTTGCAGACATAGCCAAGTTCAAACGAAGTCATACTGGACTAGAGTGGTCCCTAACCTAATGACTGGTCTTTACTAGAAGAGGTAAATTTGGACACAGTGACACACACAAGGGGAAGATGATCCTGCGAAGAGACAGGGAGAAGGCCATGTGACAATGATGGCGGAGACTGAGCGGATCCATCTATAAGGCAAAGATTGCTGGCAACCACCAGAAGCGAGGAAGAAGCAAGGAATGATCCACCCTTAGAGTCTTGCATGGCCCTGCTGATTCCTCGATTTTGGACCTCTAGCCTCCACATCTGTGAGAAATACATCTCTGTTGTTTTAAAGCACCCAGTTTGTGATACTTTGTTACAGCAGCCCTAGAAAACTAATGCACTAGCCCTCAGATGACTGCAGCCCAGTCGTCATCTGGCTGTAAACACACGTGAGACTCCAAGTGATAAATGCCCAACCACGACTCTCCCTATTTCCTGACCCTCCCAGTTGTGAGCAAAATGAAATGGTTGTTTTAAGACTTTAAGTTTGGAGGTAATTTGTTACATAGCAATGATAACTGGAACACTTGGATCACTCCCATTCACCCTTCAAGTTTCAATTCAGCCATCACATCTAGGAAGGCTTCTCTGACCTCCTCATACCTGCCTTGCACGCCCTCCTCCGAAATCCCACAGCACCTCGATTTACCCCACTTTTCACTCTGCATTGTCCATGAAACCCATATGTCAGCTGTCCCCCAAAGCCAGCCTTTCCTTTTGCTATTCCCCCAGCAACTCTTCACATTCACCCAAAACATGAACTCACCCTCTTCACCTCAAAGTTTTACTAAACGTTTTGTAGAGGAGACAGAAGAGAAAAATTATAAAGTGCACACACATGGCAGATAACTGAAATACTCACCATTAGACATTTTTTTGTTTGTTTGTTTAGCCTTAAGTCTTCCAGGAGTTCTTTACTGCAGAAGTTCTCAGAACCCTTCAGATGTCAATGATGCTCCATGAGGAAAAGAAAGTACTGAGGGTTGGTTTCCCAAACTTATGAAGTCACTGAACTCTTTTCATGGAGTAGCTTGAGAGGCATGGCATGTTCCTAAACGTGATTCAACTATAAATACTCATGGTTATTATAAATTCCTTCCAAGTAATATGTTATACTTTCTTCAAAGTTATGGACTCTGAAAATGGAGCAGGACCCTGGGCATCTTACTGTGGCTTCTTTATCATCGTTAAGAAGTCTCAGAACGAGTTTCTGGAAAGACCTTTGAAGATTCTTATCACTCTGACTCATGTTTAATGTGCTTCATATCACGAGTACTGCAGAACAGCTAAAAAACTCCCACTTCTCCGGTGCCCAAAGCCAAAGAGACAGTCATTTGGGGCACACCAAGTACTCAATTTTCCTGTTTTTTTTTGTTTTTTTTTTTTTTGAGGCATAATACTAGTAGACTATCAAGAAGTTTATGGCTTCTACATACAGGGCACAGAGAAGGTCGAATCGAGCCAGAAGGAAGTGTTGACGGTACTGCAAACATCTTCAAGTACAGCTCTCTGACCTCCCAAATGACCTTAAGTGTCTGCTAAAGAGTTTTGTTTGCAAATGTCTGTCGAGGACAAAGCAAGTGACATCATTTTGATCCCGGCACCAGTGGTGGCTGTGTCGAGGGCAGAGGAAAGCTCCCCGCATCGACCTCTCCTGTTTCCTGTTACTCAGTGTTTGGGCTCCGCGTGTGCTCATTTGCCTCATGATCCTCCTCTGAACAGTTTTCCTTAATCGTAAGAGCTTGCAATGCAAGAACTGTGCATATTTGACCTCTTATAGGGTGAAGAGAAAACCAAGCATGCCCTTTTAATAAATGAAATTTTGCGACGATGATAAAGATTTCGGCGTCCAGTAAGCAGAGGCCAGCGTAGTCAGGGGACGCAGCGCGCGTCCGCCGTGGGGCCGGGGGCGGGGCGGCCGCCGCGGAGCCCAGAGTGGGCGGGGCCCAGAGTGGGCGGGGCGGCGCCCTCCTGCCGGGTAGCCGGGGCGGGAGCGCGCCGCTGGATTGCGGGGTCCCGTGGCCCAGCGGACGTTGGTCTTCGTGGCCTTGCTGCAAAGTCCTTATGATTTAAGATTTTTGCTGAACTTGTAAAAGAGGCACTTGGATGATGGATTAATAAGAACACTGAAATTCCGTGAAAAGTTTCAAATTGAAGAATCCTGAACGTTCATCCCGGTCCAGCGGCTCTGCTGGTCACGTAGGTACAGAGGAATGAAGACTCCATTCGGGAAGACAGCTGGCCAGCGGTCCAGAGCTGATGCAGGCCACGCTGGTGTATCTGCAAGCAAGATGAAGAAAAGGACGTCCCATAAAAGACATCGGAGCAGTGTAGGGCCCAGCACACCTGTTTCCCAGACCCCGCGGAGCATCATAGGCCGCAGGATTCGGCATGGGTGGAAAGAGGGGAACAAGCCTGTCACCCAGTGGAAAGGAACCGTTCTGGACCAGGTGCCTGTAAATCCTTCTTTGTATCTTATAAAATACGATGGATTTGACTGTGTTTATGGACTAGAACTTAATAAAGATGAAAGAATTTGTGCACTTGAAATCCTCCCTGATAGAGTTGCAACATCCCAAATCAATGATGCACACCTAGCCGACACAGTGATTGGCAAAACAGTGAAGCACATGTTTGAGACCCAGGATGGCTCTAAAGAGGAGTGGAGGGGAATGGTCCTAGCACACGCCCCCATCATGAACAAGTGGTTTTACCTCACCTATGAGAACAATCCTGTCTTGTATATGGACCAGCTCTTAGATGATTATAAAGAAGGTGACCTTCACATTATTCCTGATTCAATTGATTCATCTCCAGCAGAAAGGAAACCAGGAGAAGTCCTGGAGAGCCTGGTAGGCAAACAAGTGGAATATGCCAAAAAAGATGGCTCTAAAAGGACTGGCATGGTCATCCATCAAGTAGAGACCAAACCGTCTGTCTGTTTCATCAAATTTGATGATGATTTCCATATTTACGTCTATGATTTGGTGAACACATTCTAGATGTCATCACGAACTTTGCCAAATTTATGGAAATATATTAAATGTGCAGTTTGTAGACGTAAAGATTTGATTGCTTTCCATTTTAATGAGAGCTTAAATGTCCCTACGAACCCACAGTTTGCCAGCAGAACTGGTTTTGTTCTGAAGAGTATAGATATATGTGAACACAAAACATTTTGTGTAAGGAACTCCTTCCTCTTAAAAGGAGTCTGTCTGTTTGGAGGGGAGTTACAGGCAAGTTTGGCAAAAAGAAGTTAAGCTATTATCAGGCTCATTTAAAACTGTAATAGATTTTATCAATTTTCCCCTTCACTCTTAACATTCTCTTATTCTGCTGCCACAATGCAAGCATAGTTTGATATTTTTGTTTTTGCCTTTTTGGATATATATATATATATATATATATATATATATATAAACACACGTACACCTCTCTATATCTGTGTGTATACATGTATTATGTATATGCACACACAGATCTGTATACACACACACACACACACACACACACACACTTCATTGGCAGTCCTTTCTTTGTGGATTGGGACGGGGGTTAAATAATTTTCTCCAGTTCAGTAGGAGTGCTGACCCAAGTCAATCATATTTGGTATATTACTGCTGTTTGTCGAAAATTAAATTTGGGCACAGAAAGCACATCGGGACATTCAGCTTGTTTTGAAAGTCAGAAGTGCAAAGCACCTTTTCAGTCGGAAAGTCCAAACAAGAATCATTCATGAACCGTTAATGACCCATGTTAGAATTTTACCAAACAGTTAGAAATCTGGGCAAAAAGTTGCCTTTGATTCTAAGCTTTGTAAAATTTTTGTTTACAATTTTTATCATAAATACTTTTTTTTTTTTTTTGTCAAAGCCCAGGTAGTGTAATGCAGGTGTGTTTTGGGCAGTACTTTTGGTCCATTATTTGTACACACCAGTAATTTGGATTTTAGTACACGATTTAAAAGGCAACAGTATATCAGTGGTTTGTGTGTATGTAGTAAGTTCCTGGGAGAACATAAATTTTAGAAATGTAAGTTTAAGAATGGTTTTGTTGCTCTCTAACAAGTCCTCTGGGACACTTTTATTTTTATTCCAATTTTACTGATAGTATGATTGTGGTCAGAAGGCTTTTTCTCCCTGGCTTTTCCCCACAAAGAATGTCTGGACAAATAAGAGCTGAAATCCCCTGACACCTTTTGTGGTGCTGCATCTTCTTGCGGTCAGTGTGCTGTTGACGTGGATTCGTTCCACTGAGTGGACCCTGCCACGTCAGGGTCAGTCACCTGCGTTGGCTTGTGAATGTGATTGATAGCAGCCCCCAGCCACAGACTCCGTTTGTGGTTTATCCCTGCAAGGTTGTTTTAACCAAAATAGAACTGCAAAAGTGGTTGGTGTAGCAGCGAAATGGCCAGCTGTCACTTTGTTTTGGATGAGCCCCTGCGTTTTGAAAGCTAGGAGAAAGGTGGTATGTGGAACCAGTCTCTTGTGGAGACTGGAAATCTGACCTGAAATTTGGGTGGAAGGTTAAATGCCTATGCTGTCAATCAAACACCAGAGGTCCCCACAACCTCCATCGTGCCTGTACTTAACGTTAGAGATTCTGTAGTTACAAGGCCTGGCTGTGAGTGGTTTGTGTGATGCCCATTTCCACCTTCAGGAAGGCTGTGCCTTGAGCTGTTGGCTGGTAACCCCTCACACCCCTCACACCTCAGCCAGGGCTGAGCTTCTCCAGGAAGTGAGTGCCCAGGTCTGAGACGCTCCTCCCCGGCTTGAACAGGGTCATGCTGCATATCTGTCACCTGTTTTCCTGGTTGCTCTTGTAAGAGTCCCTGCATGTGAATCTCAAGGCTGAGCCTGGCTCCCCAAGCCCAAGCAGACACGTGTGTGTCCTGCGTGCACTAGGAAAACACCGTACAGTGACTTCGGGATGAAAAATAAAGCTCTCTGGAAGTATCCACAAGGTTGGGTCAGTTGGAACATTTCTAGCATCACTTAATGACTTGCACTGTGGTTTTTCTGCAAGTACCTTTAGCAACTTTAATACCACATGACCTGCCAGTGTCTAGACAAATGTGCCATGTGATCATTATCATCATTATTTTAATCTTTGTTCCATTTATTGCCTTTAGGGTAAAGGAAGGGGAAGGGGGGTCATTGTTTTTCCATTTTATCCCATCCTTTATTCTTTTAGTGGATTAAACCACACTTCCTGACACGGTGACTAACTTTGCTCCCCATCTGAGTATTTGAGGCTTCGTTTAGGCTCGTGTTTCAGATCTCTGTGCATGGCTTGCCTTTTCCTGGTATCTGAATCTCGGTTTCTTGTTCTAGGAATCCAACGTGAATTTCCAACGTTATCATCGTGGGACTTAACATGACATGAATCTCTGTATAAAATGTATTGGCCTTTCTCACTGACCGGCTATAGTATTATTGTGTCATGTGTATGCGTGCCTGTGTGTGAAGTCTGGTGCCCAAAAATCTTCAAAGGAAAACCTTAAAAGCAGACCATCCTTTTTTGCATGTTACTCTAGTAGAATGTTCAATGTGACTAACTGAAGTTGCATGTTAAAGATACTTAGGTTTTTTTGTGTTTTTGTTTTTCTTTGTTTTCAGTTTTCTGTATATTTGCCTACTGTGCTGTTCTGGTGGTTGTAGGATAAAAATGCACTGGTGAAGCAAGTACAGTGCCAACAGAAAGTGGTTTCCCAGTTGTATATGTCATGCAATATTTGAAGGGACTGCAAATTATGAAAACAATCACAGTTGCTTCTAAACCAGATTTCATTTCTATTACTGTTTTACATGCCAAACCCCAAAGAGCCTTGAGCTTGGATCTCTGAATGCTGTGGACCCATTAGAAGACTGTTTTGATTGTCACAAATTGTAACACCTGAAAACATTCTTAAGCTGCTTGTCTTTTAAAAAGAAATTAAAGTTCTCCAAAGACAGGAACAATTATTATAACAGAAAATTATTATGGCCAATATGCCTGTGGTCTTTTGGAAATACTGCACTTTTTGTGTTTTCCATCATGAGTGCACTTTGAACGAATGTGTATGGCTCAAGAGGTCTTTGTGGGGCTTCCCTGGTGGCGCAGTGGTTGAGAGTCTGCCTGCCGATGTAGGGGACACGGGTTCGTGACCCGGTCCGGGAAGATCCCACATGCAGCGGAGCGGCTGGGCCCGTGAGCCATGGCCGCTGAGCCTGCGTGTCTGGAGCCTGTGCTCCGCAACGGGAGAGGCTCACCCTTCCCCCTCCCCATATCCTTTCTCTAGTAGGTCTGTGTCTTTATTCCCGTCTTGCCCCTAGGTTCTTCATGACCATTTATTTTTTTTTTTTTTCAAATTCCATATATATGTGTTAGCATATGGTATTTGTTTTTCTCTTTTTGGCTTACTTCACTCTGTATGACAGATGCTAGGTCCATCCACCTCACTACAAATAACTCAATGTCATTTCTTTTTATGGCTGAGTAATATTCCATTGTATATATGTGCCACATCTTCTTTATCCATTCATCTGTTGATGGACACCTAGGTTGCTTCCATGTCCTGGCTATCGTAAATAGAGCTGCAATGACCATTTTGGTACATGACTCTTTTTGAATTATGGTTTTCTCAGGGTATACGCCCAGTAATGGGATTGCTGGGTCACATGGTAGCTCTATTTTTAGTTTTTTAAGGACCCTCCATACTATTCTCCATAGTGGCTGTATCAATTTACATTCCCACCAACAGTGCAAGAGAGTTCCCTTTTCTCCACACCCTCTCCAACATTTATTGTTTGTAGATTTTTTGCTGATGGCCATTCTGACAGGTGTGAGATGATATCTCACTGTAGTTTTGATTTGCATTTCTCTAATGATTAATGATGTTGAGCATTCTTTCATGTGTTTGTTGGCAATCTGTATATCTTCTTTGGAGAAATGTCTGTTTAGGTCTTCTGCCCATTTTTTGATTGGGTTGTTTGTTTTTTCGATATTGAGCTGCATGAGCTGCTTGTAAATTTTGGAGATTAATCCCTTGTCAGTTGTTTCATTTGCAAATAGTTTCTCCCATTCTGAGGGTTGTCTTTTCGTCTTCTTTATGGTTTCCTTTGCTGTGCAAAAGCTTTTAAGTTTCATTAGGTCCCATTTGTTTGTTTGTTTCTTTGTTTGTTTTGCGGTACGCGGGCCTCTCACTGCTGTGGCCTCTCCCGTTGCAGAGCACAGGCTCTGGACGCGCAGGCTCAGCGGCCATGGCTCACAGGCCCAGCCGCTCCGCGGCATGTGGGATCTTCCCGGACTGGATCACGAACCCGTGTCCCCTACATCGGCAGGCAGACTCTCAACCACTGTGCCACCAGGGAAGCCCTGTTACTTGTTTCTTAAGGTAGGATTGTATTGCTATAAACTTCCCTCTTAGAACTGCTTTTGCTGCATTCCATAGGTTTTGGGTTGTCGTGTTTTCATTGTCATTTGTTTCTAGGTATTTTTTGATTTCCTTTTTGATTTCTTCAGTGATTTCTTGCTTACTAAGTTGAATTCATTTTTAATTTTAATTTTAGACAATGTGTAGATGGTTCCCTGTTCTCTGCATTTAGAAGTATAAACAATATAATTTTATAATTATGTTGTAACGCTATCCTTAAGACATTTAAAATAAACCCTACATGTGCCAAAAAAAAAAAAAAAACTTGTAACATGTTCTGTATTACTTGGTAACAGTGAGGTCACCTGAGGCTTGCCTGTCTTTAGGCTCAAAGTCCTTCATCCCCTAAACTGAAAATGTACCATCCTCATCCCTCAACACACTCAGTTTTCTCATACATACACACTTTTGTGTAACTGTGGTTGCTATGACTCCACCCCCTAGTACACTTCATTCTACTTACTGGGTTTCTAAGATAAAACTAGAAGTCACTCTTGATTCTTTCCTCTCTCTGTCCATCAGCCTTGGGCAGCTACCACTTGCTGCAGTCTATCTTTCTACCAACCCTGAACACCATCCCCTCCCCTGCCACCTACTGCAGCTCTCTTCCCACACTCAGCCCTCTGCATGTCATCACCAGACCCCTTGCCTCTCTCTTCTCTAAAGGCACAGACACACCTTCCCATGGTCTTTGTGCCTCAGTCCCTGACAACATAGCGCCTGGCAAATCATGTTTGCCAAATGAATGATTTCTTCTATACAACCTCTTCATGCATTTGCAAGAACATATGGCTGCCCAGGTGGTATGACTGGCAGGCATCCAAATGGAATACAGGAGTGATTCAAACCCACCTCCCTCATGACATGATATAATGCCAGAAATCTCCACCGGCAGAATAGATTTAACTCCTGAGATAAGCAATTTGGTTCCAGGAGGCCTGTATTAAAAATCAAATATGGGACTTCCCTGGTGGTGCAGTGGTTAAGAATCCTCCTACCAATGTAGGGGACATGGGTTTGAGCCCTGGTCCAGGAAGATCCCACATGCCGCGGAGCAACTAAGCCTGTGAGCCACAACTACTGAGCCTGCAAGCCACAACTACTGAAGCCTGCGCACCTAGAGCCCACACTCCCCAACATGAGAAGCCACCGCAATGAGAAGCCTATGCAGCACAATGAAGAGTAGCCCCCGCTCGCCGCAACTAGAGAAAAGCCCACACGCAGCAACGAAGACCCAACGCAGCCAAAAATGAATAAATAAATAAATGTATTGTTTTAAGAAATCAAATATGTCCCACAAATCAAAACTACAATGAGTTATCACCTCACACTGGACAGAATGGCCATCATCAAAAAGTCTACAAACAGGGCTTCCCTGGTGGCGCAGTGGTTGAGAGTCTGCCTGCCGATGCAGGGGACGCGGGTTTGTGCCCTGGTCTGGGAGGATCCCACGTGCTGCGGAGCGGCTGGGCCTGTGAGCCATGGCCGCTGGGCCTGCGCATCCAGACCCTGTGCTCCACAGGGGGAGAGGCCACAGCAGTGAGAGGCCCGTGTACCACACACACACACACACACACACAAAAGTCTACAAACAGTAAAAGCTGGAGAGGGTGTGGAGAAAAGGGAATGCACTTGCACTGTTAGTGGGAATGTAAATGGGTGCAGCCACTATGCAGAACAGTATGCAGTTTCCTTAAAAACCTAAAAATAGGGACTTCCCTGGTGGTCCAGTGGTTAAGACTCTGGGTTTCCATTCCAGGGGGCACGGGTTGGATCCCTGGTCGGGGAACTAAGATCCCTGCATGCCATGTAGTGGGGAATCCAGCAATCCCACTCTTGGGCATATATCTGGAGAAAACTATAATTTGAAAAGATACATGCACCCCAATGTTCATAGCAGCACTATTTATAGTAACCAAGACATGGAAGCAACCTAAATGTCCATCAACAGATGAATGGATAAAGAAGATGTGGTATATATATATATACACAATGGAATATTACTCAGTCATAAAAAAGAATGAAATAATGCCATTTGCAGCAACATGGATGGACCTAGAGATTATCATATTAAGTAAAGTAAGTCAGACAGAGAAAGACAAATATCATATGATATTGCTTTTATGTGGAATCTTAAAAAATGATACAAATGAAGTTATTTATAAAACAGAAATAGACTCAAAGAAATAGAAAACAAACTTATGGTTACCACAGGGGAAACAAGGAGGAGGGATAAATTAGGAGTTTGATATTAAAATATCCACACTACTATATACGGAGTAGACAACCAACAAGGACCTACTATAAAGCACCGGAAGCTATATTCAATTCTCTTGTAATAACCTATAGTGGAAAAGAATCTAAAAAAGTATATATAACTGAATCACTTTGCTGTACACATGAAACTAACACAACACTGTAAATCACCTGTATTTCAAGAAAAAAATTTTTTAAATCACATGTCCTCTAAGATAAGAATTATCACTTCAGATTAATTTATTTAGTCAACTATCAGGGTTAAGAATGGGACATAGGACAGATGACTTTTGATGGCTGACTAGGTCAGGTGAGAATCATGGCATAACACATGAAATCCCTATGGAGGGACTGGGTCTAAAGGAAAATCACAGAAATAAAACTCAGCATTTAGGCTTTGCCTCTAGAGTGAGATAAATCACAAGAAAGAAAAACCAGTACTTTGAGTCAGAAATAGGAGAGGCCTTACTTCCTGTCTTGAGCCACGGCTTCTATGCTCTGCTTCCACTTAGAGCGATAATTCTCATTCTAGACATGTATCTGATAAAACCATGTGTTTGGATTTCCTGAAATTTCTCTGGCTCTGAATATGGACTTGTTCCCAAAAACTTCCACCCCCCATCTGCCCTCATGAATGGGCAGTTCCCATGAGGCTGGCAGAGGGGACATGGGGAGCTGCCTGATGCCTGCCCACAGCTGCCAGATGTGACACAAGTGGCAGGTGGAGATTTATCCTCACAGAGATGTACACACCACTGAATTCACCTTTTAATTTATTGCCTGTGGCAAAATAGAATGAAATAGGAGCTAATAAAATAACCCAGTTGGCCAGAAATTGTTCTCCATCTTATTTCTTCCAAGTGCTCTAAACCAAGGTGAATCATCCCAGCATCTACCAGATGTCAGAGGTGGTTAGCTATGCTGAAAGTCTCTGGGCTCCCTTCCACCCGCCCTCTCCCCCTTCCTTTCTGTTTTCTTTCCCTTCTCTTCTTCCTTTCCTCCCATCCTTCCCTCTCCTCCTGCTTTCCTTCCTTTCTTTCATTTCCTTCCATCCTTCATTCATTCAAAAAATACTTGCCGAGGGCTTACCCCGGGTCAGATGCTGCAAAGAAGAATGAGACAGATCATTGTACAGAACCCCTTTTCTTCACACACATACACACACACACACACACACACACACACACACCTATTTGGGGATGAACCCGGCAGCTTCTCAGAATGAGATGGAGGTTGGCTTTTGTCACATTGCACTTAGTGGTGAGGCATACCTGATGCATGCTAACGGCCAAGACAGGATGGGACAGCGAAGGCGACTGATAGATCTGTGTTTGACTCGGGGCTCTGCCTTTGACTCTGAATGACCTTGCCCAGGGATCTGGGCGGTAAGATCCTAGATGCCTTCTCAAGTCCTCTCAGTGTCCTCAACTGATTATAAGATCTGAAAGTTCTGAAGTGTTCAGGGATAATAACGAGGAACCTGGTCTTTCAAGGCCAGAAATGTTAAAATGAAAGCAATTTTTAAAAATCTGACTTTTTGAAACCCTTGTTTATCAGGGAATATATGATAAATGTAAGCAATTCCTATTTCCACTAATGTAAAATATTCAAATTGCTTTTCGGGGTCAGGCCTTTGCAGCAGCAATGCGAATGAGAGGGAGGCTGTTGAGCGGATCACAAAAAATTTCTGCAGAGAAGCAGCGCCACCTGCTGGCTTTCCGTGGTGCTGCATGCGGTAAGTATAAACCATGAGGAATCGTCAGTCTGGGGTTTCACTGAATACAGAATCAGGAGCATTAGTCTTAACCAGAAGATGAAACTTTAAACTTTGACAAGACCATCAGACTGTGGAAAGATTTCTCTACAGGTTAATTTTAGCCATGTCTTAGATTTACTTTTGTATCAAACTGTTCATCCATGCTATACATCTTTCTTTATAAATCAGCCTCAATAATACGTACTAATAAAAGCCACTGAGTCAAAATCAGTTATTTTGAGTATATAGCTAGGTTGAAAGGTCTGAAGTGTTCTTTAGTTCAGAGTCCATTAATCTATCAACCAACTCGTCAGCTCTCCAAATCTCCCTCCAACTCTAGAATTCAGCCACATGGAGAGTTCTATTACACACAGGGCACTTTCTATATTGAGGGAAATATACAGTGCACGATGCATTCCTGGTCTCTCATTGTGGAGAATTAGCATGAAAATATACAAACATAAATAGCAACTATAAAAAGTAAATAATCAGGCTAATCAACAAATAAAGTGTGTCCCAGAGTGGAATGGCCCTCACTGCTTTGAGAACCAGGGCTTTAGGCAGGGGGCCAGAAAGGGTTTTACAGAGAAATGGTTTCTTGAGTTGCATCTGGAAAAATTACTAGGATTCGGATAACAGTCAGGGATGTTGGAAAAAATAGAGCAACACAAAAAATGGAGGCAGAAAACATGTTAAAAGTTTTCTATTAAAAAAAAAAAAAGAAACGCAAGGCGTTTGATAAACACCAGGAAGATCAACTTAACCCGAGTAAGACTTTTTAGGAGAATAGTGTGAGATAAGGCAGGAAAGGGAAGTTGAGACATGATTAGATGATTTGGTAAATGCAAGAATAAGGAGTTTGAGCTGGTTCCTGTAAGCCATTGAAAAGCACTGAAGATTTCTGGGAAAGAAAATGATCAGGACTGGGTTTTAAGATGATTTTACCTGACAACGAGATGGATACAGGATGAATTGACTCTAAGATGTGAAAAAATGCCCTGAATGTGTAAAAGACACAAGTGAAAAAGAAGGGTTTTTTAAGATCACAAATGTGTACACAAAAGCAGAAGAGGAATCTGACTCTGCAATGCTTTTCTGAATCAATGATTATATAATAAAATAATTCTGAATATTAAACCAAGGGGAGGCCCACTATACAGGAAGAAAAAAAAAAAAAAGGACCCCCACCACCACTGCCAAAAAGAAGCCGCTGTAGAGGGAAGAAAGTGATCCTGACCCAAAGCCTGAGGGAGGCAATAAGAGTGTTAAGGCCCCAGAGACTTCTAGATTAATAAGAACTGAGAACAGAATTCTTTAGACATTGCCTCCACATTCTAGACAATACATAATGAAAGAGCTGATTGGTTAATTGTTTAATATGCTTTTATTATAGAGGCTTGGGCACCTCCCTCACAATGCAGTTAACAATTTGAGTGACACCCACATAATTAGCTTTCCAATATCAGTGTCGTGTCCAATGACGTGAGCCCTGCTGTGCCAGGTGGACCATTCGGAGGTCTGTGCCAGCCCAGAGGCAGGCACTGGATCTCACTCTCATACCTCCAAACACCCATTCTTTTCCCTAAGGCTGGATCAGCACAATTGTTCCGGATTGTCTATTTTGTCAATGTCCTGAAAACGAGGGAGCAGCACGGTAAGCACATTGCTCTAGAAGGGCCCTACCAATCAGAGCGGTGAACAGGAGATAATGTCTTCCTGCTTCAGTTCATTGAACAGAGTCTGCGGTTGTATTCAGCTTGGGTCTGGGCTGGACTCATGGCCGAGACTCTGAATTAGATCCTCAAGTGAGCAAGGTCACTTCCATCCTGTATAGCGTATTTTTTACATTACTCCCTAGAGACTTTTACCTTTTTAATAGCATTTCAGCCCCCCCACCTAGCACTGGACCTAGTACCTGGTAAATATTTCAAAAATATTTAGTGGATGAATAAGTAAGTGAATAAACTTTTAAAATTTAAATTCTGTCAGCAAACATATTTACCCTTCATCTCAATTTCCAAACATCTAAGAATCTGACAAGCCTACTCTACCAGCTAGGAATGCTTTTGGCAGCAAGTAACAGAAAAATTCATGCACAAAAAAATGTAAACACATAAGTTTTTGTGTTTTTTTTTTGTTTTTTCTTGTGTAATGAGAATTCTGGAAGTGGGCAGTCTGGACTCATGCTGCCGTTCAGTGACATCATCGGGGACCATGTTTCCTTCCATCTTTCCAGATCTATCTTCCTCAGCTTATTTGTTTTCATCCTCGTGCTGTTTGTCTCTTGGTCTCCAATGCCTTTTGCACCTACAGACATCACATCCACATTCTATGCAAGGACAAGGGAAAGCAAAATTTTCCCAGAAGCGTCACCTTGCAGACTTCCCTTTGCATCTTACTGGCCAAAACTGGATCACACAGTCATCCCTGGACCAAGAGGAATAATTGGTTTAGAATAATCACAATTCATTCCAAGGGATTAAGAGTAGGCCCTATCCTTTCTGAAATCAAAGGACTTCTACTACTACCCAAACAAATTTGGGTTCTGTTAATAGAGAAGGAGGGGTATGGATACTGGGTCAACAAAGAGAAGTGCCTGTCACTCATGCCTTCCACCATGTATATTTGGATAAGCAAGTGTTTGTACGACTTTTTCCAAGGTCATCAAAGTCATGAAAGTCATGCTATTAGTCTAGAATTTAATTGCAGACCCTGAAAATGACTTGTTTTTATGCCCAGTGGGGTCATTTATTTTCTATCATGAATCTGGAACAGGAATTTAAAAGAACCTTAAAATGTATAAGTGTTCCAATTTAGGATTTTAAGTCTGCCTACTTTGACATCCCACCAACACCCAAGCGTTTTCATTGCTTCCTTTTATGTTCTAGATCTGACTCCCCATAAAAATACGAGTTTGTGTAGGGCAATGATCATGTCTTATCCATGCCCGGTTCACCAAAACCTAGCACAGCAGTTGGAATGAGCTCAATGAATATTTATTTTAAAAATGAAAGTGTAGGTTGGTGATGGATTAGACAGAGTATTATAAAATGAACGTTCTATTTCCATTAGAAAATTTATCTTGGAAATACACTTTTGGTGCAACTAAAATTTCAGCAGGTTGATTTTCTTCTTGTGTATATCCTTTATTGAAACAATACTTGTAGTGAGTACTTAAGAGTCAATTTACCTGTATATCCATACAATCGTATAGGATTTAGCAGTTTAAAAAAAGAACAAACTACAGAAATATACTGTGGCATGGATGAATGGCAAAATCATTATGCTCAATTTAAAAAGCCAGGAACACGAGACCACATGTTATGTGATTCTATTTGTATGAAATATCTAGAAAAGGCAAAGATATAAAGACAAAAAGTAGACTCCTGGTTGCTGGGGGGAAAGTGGGGAATGGAGATGAGCGGTAAATGTGTATGTTAGAAAAATGATGAAAATGTTCTAAAAGCAGATTTTTGCTGATGGTTGCACAACTGGGTAAATTTACTTTCAACAAAAAATCACCTGAAAGGGGTAAATTATATGCTATGCAAAATAAGCCCTGATCATGTATTTTAAGTCAATTTAGGTCTCTGGAAGTTTTTCAGCATTAACAAGGAGGAGCACCTTTTTGCATGAAGTTCAAGTAAACATGAACTTCTGCCATTGGCAGGGCAGGTTTTAAATGCAGAGAGCATAGCTGCATTTGAGAAGCACATTACCCCACAGATAAATCTTCAAACGGACCCTCCACCATACCTAGATTGAAATGTCCAGCACCAGCATTGACGAAACTATACAGACATTGTCTCCACTAGACCCACATAAAATGCTCTCTGGGTCTCTGTGCCCTCCCTGACCACAGACCTTCCCGTGAGCATACCAACTGGATTCTGTGGTAGATTTGCTAGTTAATGCTGTGGGTCCAAGGGAATGAGAGACACACAGTTCTAACTAATATTGACTCAAGGTGTCCACAACAAAAAACACAAAAAAGCAAAAAGAAACAACAGAATAAAAGACAGTAAAAACAGATCTTTTACTCTGTCCACTGTGATTACTTCTTAGCATAACTCTTACTTGCTATTTGTTAGTGTGCTTGAAAGCCTCCCTCTCTCTCTCTCTCTCTCTCTCTCTCTCTCTCTCTCTCTTTCATTTCCTCTCTGACTCCCCATAAAAATACAAGTTTGTGTAGCTTGTAGAAGTGCTCCACCTCAAAGTGCTCTGTTATAAGGACTCCATTCCGTTATGCTTTGTATGTGCCCTGCCTCTCTTGGGAGACAGAAAAGCTTCAGGAGGGGAAAATTGGGGAGGAAAACCCCAAACCATCAGGCCACCAAAAATGTAGACATAGTGCTGTTAAAAACACTATGCTTGGGGCTTCCCTGGTGGTGCAGTGGTTGAGAGTCCGCCTGCCAATGCAGGGGACGCGGGTTTGTGCCCCGGTCCGGGAAGATCCCACATTCCGCAGAACGGCTGGGCCCGTGAGCCATGGCCGCTGAGCCTGCGCGTCCGGAGCCTGTGCTCCGCAGCGGGAGAGGCCACAACAGTGAGAGGCCCGCGTACCGCAAAACTAAACCAAAAAACACTATGCTTTTCAACAAAAGATGCTTGAAAAGCATAGGATGATTTTCAAACATATTTCCTTTGTAGGACATATAGTTTATGTGCAGGTTTTCACCCTTTTAAATAAGGCGGGAGGAAGGAGCATGTTAGCTAAATCACTGTGCATATTTAAGATATTTTCTGAAATAAAGTCCTAAAAGTGTTATTGCTGATTGAAATTTGTGCACATATGTATACAGACTGAAAACTTACACTCTAAAAATTTTGTTCCAGTTAACCCTTAGCAGTATATGAGAGTGCTTGATTCCTTAGTCATTGGCTATTGTCCTTTTTTAAAATCTCCATTAGTCTGATAGGTAGTAAATTGTATTCCTTGTTTAAATTTGCATATCTATAAGTATTCATGCAGTTGGATGATTTTTCTATCTTTATTAGCCATGGTGTTCTGCTCTCATTAGCTCTTGGTGTTTAAATTCACCGTTCATTTAAACTCTTTGAGAAGAAAACCTTAGCTCATCTGCAGCTTTCCCGGTGGTTAAGGTTCAAATCAAACTATGAACCCAAGTACCAGCCGGCAAAACCGACTCCAGCGTTGGATTTCAGGCCAGGAGCCTGCAGTTCTGGATCGCTCTCCACCACTTTCAAGCACTTGACCAACTCTTGAAGCATAATAGATTCTGTGGTTACAGGTTGCCCTTGGACACATAATTTAATCAAAAAACTTTGAAGAGTTCTCTGTGCTACCTCAGAGGAGACAGATAAGCTCAGAGGTCTTGGAGGATGTAATCAGATCAGTACAGCCCTATTGAACTAAGAATCAGGCTCGCAATAGAATCTTTGCAAGATAAATTTAAATAACAATAAGCTCTTTAGTGTAAAGTTAAAGAGAATGAGAGCCCAGCTCACCTCTTCACAGTCCCCAGGGTCCCATTGTCATTGATTAGTAATTCCATTCCTTCCTTCCTACCTGCCTGCCTTTAGCTCCTGCTCTTTGGAAATACCTGTACAAGGTCTTTGGAATTTCAAAACAAAGTAAGTAACAGACTGTGTTCCAAAGGTATGCATAAGACACACATTCAGAAAATAATTTTTAAATTAGGTTTTTTTTTTTTGAAAGGAAAAATCTTTCACTGTTTTGACACCTTTGCTTACTACAGCCTAGTAAAAGGAAGATTCCCAAAGGTGAGCTATTCATGTTCAAATTTTTGTATAGATGAAAGTATCAAATGTTATTTTAAAAAGTTAAGCAATAGAAAATTGTGTAAAGCAAATAGTAAAAGTGGCCCCGTGCATGCATTATACCACCGAAAAGAAGCCACAGATGTTTCACTCCCCAGAATAACAATGTGAATGTGCCCTTGCGGACATTTTGCAATGTCCATATGCACATTTGTAACACATAAGTAGCAAAATGCTGCATGAGTCTTCTCCCTTAGTCTTGAAATTTTGGCTAAAGTTCCAAAGCTGAGGCCGGTAGTCTCAACATAGCTTTATGTTGTAAACACAGTGCCAAGGAGCTGTCCCAACTCCCTTCAGCCTTATAAAGTTTGGCCAAGGGGATCTCTGACCCTCACCTCACTGCCCCCTCCATCCTCCAGAAGCAGAAGGTCAGTCTCATGGAAAGAGAAAGGGAGTCATCCAGGTAGTGGATAAGGTTATACCCAATTAGGGTGGGTCCTTAATCCAGTATGACTGGTGTTCTTATGAGAAGAGGAGAAAAGACACAGAAACGCAGGGGAGTGATGGGGTTCAGGGCGGGTCACCCCAAGAGGTGCGACTCTGGCATGTGCATTTGAAGCTGAAAACAAAAAATAGAGACACAAAAGTCTCAGGAAGAACCTTTGAACTTCCCCCTAACTGCCTACAAGAATGAGAGACAGGTGGCCTGCCCCAGGAAGGAGCTATCACCTTGCATAACTACAGTAAAGATTAGGTGTGGTGAACAGGGAGGAACCTAGCAGGGCCCATTTGATCCAAGTCCTCTCTGTGTCCCATTGTCTTTGGATGGCCCAGCAAACATTTGTTTTGTTCCCTGTGAATTTGAGGTTCTTGATGTCTCATCACAGAAAGAATTCAGTGAGAGACAAAGCTATAGGTAAGAAGTGGATTTATTTAGAGAGAAACACCTACAGACAGTGTGGACAATCTCAGAAGGTGAGAAAGCCTCAAACTATGGCGTGGTTAGTTTCTATGGGCTGGGTAATTTCATAGGCTAATGAGTAGGAGGATTATTCCAATTATTTCAGGGGAGGGGCAGGGATTTCCCGGAATTGGGCCACCGCCCACTTTTTTGGTTGGCCTCAGAACTGTCTTGGCGCTGGTGGGTGTGTCATTTAGCATGTTAGTGTATTATAACGAGCACATAAGGAGGCTCAAGGTCTACTGGAAGTTGAATTTTCCACCATCTTGGACCCAACTGGTTCTAACCATTCTTTGCCATGTCCTATGGCTCTGTCATTCTTTTAAAGGTTATGCCCTGCCCCCTTCCTTCCTGTTTCAGTTTACCAAACATTAACTCTGCTTATCTTCCTGTGAATGACGTTACTTCCTCTTAAAGCCTCAGACCTCTGCCTCCTTCTTCGTTCAGAATACATACTTCACCCTACCTTGCTGTCTTTGGAATTCTTCCTATGTATGTGAATTCCTCGTGCACACATAATCAATTCAATTTTTTCCTATTAATCTGCCTTATGTCATTTTAATTGCCAGAAAAGAACAGAGATGGGAAAGAGGAGGTTACCTCTGCCCCCGTAGGAGAATATGCCTCATGGTAACAGAGGCAGAGATTGGAGTGATTCTTCTACAAGCCCAAGAATGTCAAGATGACCAGAAACTAAGAGAAAGGCATGGAACAGATTCTTCCCTACAGCCTTCACAGAGCGCATGCCCTGCTGACACCTTGATTTTGGACTTCTAGCCTCCAGAACTATGAGAGAATAAATCTCTTTTGTTTTAAGCCACCTCATTTGTGATGCTTTGTGAGGGCAGGCTTGGAAAACTAATACTGAGGCCAATTGATATGTGGTCAAGAAGAGGGAGGGATCAAAGATGACCTAGAGGGCTTCCCTGGTGGCGCAGTGGTTGAGAGTCCGCCTGCCGATGCAGGGGACGCGGGTTCGTGCCCCGGTCCGGGAAGATCCCACATGCCGCGGAGCGGCTGGGCCCGTGAGCCGTGGCCGCTGAGCCTGTGCGTCCGGAGCCTGTGCTCCGCGGCGGGAGAGGTCACAGCAGTGAGAGGCCCACGTACTGCAAAAACAAAAACAAAAACAAAGAAACAAACAAAAATATGACCTAGATATGCCTGGCGTGGGCCACTGGGTAGATGCTAGTGCTATAAGCAGATAGGTAGGGGATCCCCCGAGAAAGAAAACCAGGCATGGCTCTCTTGACATAAGAGAAGCCATTTTTGACCTTAGCCATTTTGTGATCTAAGCCTGGCCAAAATGCATGTCCTTGAACAGGTCTCAGTAATTAATGATCTTAAGAGAACAAAAGAATGCAGGAACAAATGACCGTTATCAGGCAAGAGAAGTAACAATAGCAAAGATAGTATATCATCGCAAAGACTCCCAGGTCCATTTCAACGGTAAAGATTCGCCTGAAGGGCTCAACCACCAGATCAACTGGAACCTAACGGATGATGATGTTGACCTTTTCTGACCCTCAGTGACATCAATCAACTAAAGCATGGACTCTGTCAACCTTTGCTCCAATTCTATGCTGAATTCTCCTCTGCTCAAACCCCATCATGAATATGCATACACCACCCAAGCCCCTTCATGAATATGCATGTACCCTTAGCTTAAAACTTCCCCAATGTTGCTGCTTGGGGAAACACAGCTTTGGGAAAGATCCCAGCGTTCCTACTTGTTGCAAGTAATAAATCCTTCCTTCTCCCGATCTTTGGTTTGGCTGTGTCTTTTGGCTCGAAACCCACAAAAAGGTGAACCCAGTTTTCCAGTCACAGTGCCATGAACTGTAATAATGGATATAGAAGATACACAAGGAGGGGCAGTTGAGTTGGGGCAGGGCACCAGTAACGAGTTTGGTGTCTGACATGGTGAGTCACAACCTCACGGTCCATCTATTTGGATATGTCCTGTCAGTGTTTAGAAGGCGAAGCTAAGCAGATCAAAAAGTACCTAGGGCTTCCCTGGTGGCGCAGTGCTTGAGAGTCCGCCTGCCGTTGCAGGAGA
>NW_006779813.1:1178605-1194996 GCF_000442215.2 Lipotes vexillifer | reverse complement strand
AAAAAAAAAAAAAAAAAAAAAAAAAAAAGTACCTAGAGGTACAGGTGATGCCTTGGGAGATGTCAACTTCGTTTGAAAAGTGTCCATATTCAAACTGAAAAGCCTTCATTCTCTCAAATTGACAGACTCTGCTCTGTGATAGAAACATTAATTTCTTGGCAGATTTATACCTAGAACCAATCCGGTGAGCTCTGAGAACTAGATTTATTTCCCACCCACCAAGGATCCCCATCTTGAGCTGATAACTCTAGAGCTGACATGGGTCTGCTCTGGCTCCCTCCGCCCCACCTCCTACCCCCTGGGTGATGCAGGCAGCCCGGCAGCCCGGAATGTGTGAAACTCACTGTGGGAAGGGCGGGAGGCGGGGAGTGGCGTGGCCTGTCCCTGACTAGAGGGCAGCCCTGGCCGGGATGCTTAACTCTCAGAACCCCATTCACAGTGAGAAACCACAGTGGGACGATACATAAAGGAGAGTGAGAACTGAAGTAACCTCACAGTCAGTAAAAGCAGTTTATTTTACAGAGGAGGAAAATCAGACCCAGAAAAGTTCAGTGGTTTACTCAAGGTCACAAACAATTGGGGTTCAGGGCTGAAACTGGAAAGTGCTCTTTTCATTACAGCATTTCTAAGGTCTCTTTCAGCCTTTAAACCCTATGCTTCATAAAAACAGTTTATAAATAGAATGGGGGTGCTAGAAGTTTCTAAATAGCACCACACACCAAACACTGCTATTTATAAGAGAGAACTAATTGGAATTCATCAATCTCACAGTTCAGTCTCACATTAATTTTGTGCATTGGAGCGAAACTTGTATGGCAGATCATTTGAATGCAGGTCGGTCAATCAGATTGCGTCTTCAGATCTTCAAGAATGTTCAAGAGGTCTGTCAAAATCCTTTCATGCATGTGGGATTTTCACTGATGTTCCCTGCGACCCAGCAATTGGGTTGATTAAACATTTTCCTCAACGTGCCCCACTCCAACTCAAAAAGGAAAACAAACGTGGCGACAGCAGCCTTGCCCTAATCTCAGTATCTGGAAATTGTGAAAAGTAGCAACTGATGGCTCTCCTGGGTGAGGTGTTCCCTGAAAAAGGGCTTCCCTCAGGCCAAACCAAGGCAGGCTCCCGGGGCTGAGGTGAACTTGGAGTGTGTCTGACAAATGAACGGTGGGGGTCTACAGAGGAGCAGGCTGCGGGTGCATTCACCTGCCAGCTTCCACCTCCAGAGGGAATCACAGACCAAGACTCAGCTGTTGCTGGAAGCTGCCAGCTATAGAGCAGACGGTGAATCTTCCAGAGAGCAAGAGACAGGAAGGCAGAGAGGATACCCCTCTCCCTGACCCCATCTTTTTTTCTCTTACTCTTTTCTCTGTCTTTGTCCAATTTCCCCTCCTTCACTTTTCTTTGTCTTCATTCTTACTCTTCCTTCTCTGTTCCTCTTTCTCCTTCTTTTTACATTTTCCCCCTTTACCGTGTCTCTTCCCCCAATTCCTCTACTCCAACCCTGATCTATTACTGGATACATAGAAATGAAGTCACTTTCAATCAATATAAGTCAATAATTTCAATGCCTTAAAAAGACAAATTTTATGGTAATAAGTGGGCTCTGTTCTTTCCTCCAAAAAGGCTGCAGTGAGTACAAATGGTCATGGACTGGCCACCATGGAATCAGGGATCACCAGCCCAAAGAGGACACACCAAGCGCCAGAAAGGCAACACCATCTTGGTTCCCTGATTTCCTGGATGGCCAAGCATCAAAATCTTCAAAAGTTAATAATATGGATTCTTTGCTCCATTTCTTAACTGAGATGGTAAACTGGACATACATAGGAACTACCCCTTCTACTCCCACCGTATAGATCGGGTAGAAATACTGGATAAGACATATATATTCATATATACATACATATACATATATATATATATATAATTTGCTATATAACATATCTATATGCTGTATAATACAGCCAGATTCAAAAGAAAGAAATAAAATCTTGAGGATAAGATGTCTAAGGACAAAGCTGTGAGAAGGTGTTTGAGCCCGGTAGCCCTCATGTGTTTTGGGAGGAGCTATGTGTCTCAGAACTGTTGCTCTAGAGTTTTAACCTCAAGCCCCTACTCAGCAGGTGGTTGGAACTGCGTAAAGCCAAGAGCGAAAAAGCCAAGTGCCATCCCTGAATGAGTGACCAGAAAATTCTACCCCAAAGTTATAAAGCTGGTAGCATTTCTTCCAATCACCTTTGAGGCTGATCAAACCATAACTCTAATAATGGGCCCTCCCTGAAAGTTTTAATCTATGCAAATGACAGAACCAGAAGAATCTTGCAGTGAAACCTGCTTTAATTCTGTATTTTGCATCTCATGTCAGCAAATAAGCAGTTATCACAGAAATAGGCCATTGATATCTACAGCCAAATCTTTGGAATGCCTGATATCAATCATTCTTTTATTTGCCCAAATCCTGTACCAGACACAGGTCAGATGTATCCAACAGGCACCCGTTACTGGGTTTTATGGATGTTAATTAACAGCTTCATTGTTGGCAGGCCATTTAGAGACACTCAGCTGGAAAGACGGGCTGCTCCACTGAAGCTGTGGATGTATCTGGCCTCCCATGGAGGCTGTAAGTCTTAATGGAGTGGCAGCATGGTAGGGTGACTCAGGCCTATGTCAATTTTGCAGCATGCCTGTGAACAGCTGTCTCCTGTCCTGCTCTTATTTTGATTCTAACCCTTTCCATCCGCCTGGGAGGGTCAGCTTCCAAATACTAACCTAAGGAAGTGGTGGTCGCCACTTACCATCCAGGTCACCGAAATATGAATTTACAACAGGCTTTTCCATGCCCTCGGGTAGTAATACCTACATGTGTGTAGAATTTTATAAGTTTACAAAATACTTTCACAGGATAACCCAGTTCCTCTGAGATAGAACACGGGGTCCTGGTTTCTAACCACAAGTGAGAAAAAGAGGTCAAGGAGGTTTGGTGACCTGCTCACTGACGAGCTGGGCTTGGGTCCAGGTTTCTGGTTCACCTCACCAGTGCCCAGGTGGCTTTTCCTTCCAAGGACCATGACCTTCTATTATCCCTCTCTTGACACATTGACTTTAGCTATCCCATACTTTTTTTTCTTATTGTGGTAAAATACACGACATAAAATTTACCATTTTATCCATTTTTAAGTGTACAGTGTAGTGATATCAACTACATTTGTCTTGTTGCGCAAACATCAGTACCATCTACCTCCGGAACTTTTTTCTCATCCCAAACGGAAACTCCATACCCATTAAACAATACCTCGCCAATTCCTGGTAACCACTGTTCTACTTTCTGTCTTTTTTTGTTTGGCCTCGCCATGCGGCATGCGGGGTCTTAGTTCCCCCACCAGGGATCAGACCCGTGCCCCCTGCAATGGAAGCGTGGAGTCTTAACCGCTGGACCACCAGGGCAGTCCCACCACTGTTCTACTTTCTGTCTCTATGAATTTGATTACTCTAGGTACCTCATATAAGTGAAAGCCTACACTATGTGCCCTTTTGCATCTGGCTTATTTCAATTTGCATCATGTTTTCAAGGTTCATCCATACAGTAGCAACCATCAGAATTTCATCATTTTTAACGCTCAATAATATTGCATTGTATGTATACACCACATTTTGTTTATTTATTTGTCTGTTGAAGGTGCCCTGAACTCTCATCTCCTTCTTTGGGAAATAACACTTCCATTATTTTTTAAGAAATTAGCTCTGCCCATTGGATAACGTCTGGTGGAAGTATTGATTACGATGTTCTGGGCTGAAAGCAACCCAAGAAGCTGCTCTCTCCTAGAATTTGAAACCCAAGCAACATGATAAAAAGAATAAAAATGGAATAGGCTTTAAAAACACAGCCATAACCAGGTAAGACTGAATAGTAGTTCTGGCTACATAGAGATGTGCCAGTTTTTATTAATTCCCAAGCCTGGTCTTCTAGCCTTCCCTTTGATTATGTGAATTACACCACAGCCAATAGTAGATTCTGTTGCTGGAAACCAAAGAACTCTAACATTCTTCAAAACCGAATGAGAGGTACCTCACTTCTACAGCCTCCATTCTAGTTATGGGCATGACCTATGGTCATCTTAAAGGATGTATTCAATGTTCATTTTTATATTATTTATCTACGTACATATGGGTGGACAGGGTACAGAGTGCAGGGGGTAGGGAGAAGGAAAAATAAAATTTGTTGGCATCTATTTGCCCTATAAGTGAACTTGAATTTCCTTAAAGAAACTACTTATCTTCACTTTTGCTTATTTTTAGGTCAAACCTGGGCCTGATGTATAAGGACTTACTTAATTGTCAGTACTCAGCATCTTTATAGCTTCATCCAATCTGGCCTCCCCAAATTCATTGGGAGTCTTTGAAATGTGTTTACAGAATAAGCTACTTTCATAAAGCTCTCTACAGTACCGAATACCAACAGTCATGCTCCTGTTTTCACCTACAAAAATAAGCCCCATTTCTCTCAAAATACTCATGCATTCAACCAATAATTAGTAAACACCTGAAATATACCAGGAATGAGTCTAGGTTCTAGGGACCCATTAGCCAACAGGACGGACAGGCTCTCTTCCTTTCTATCGTAATGTCTGCCCTTCTGCTCTCTGTCCTCATGAAGTTGTTTTCTAGTGGGAGAGACCCAAGGTAATTAAATAATCAGGCAAACTATGTAAAATTCTACCTCAACTTGGAAGGAAGATGTTGCCCAGCCAGGGATGCAGAAAAGGCTTCCCTGAGAAACGGTGATTGAAATGAGTTTTACAAGCTAAGTAGAATAGGTAGGAGTGACTGAAGCGGATGGTGGGAGCCTGAGGGGGGAAGGGTTTGACAGAAGAACAAACAGCACAGGCAACTGTTCTATGGTTGAAGATGGCCTGGCACCTCTGTCCCATGAAATTTTAATCCTTCCATTCTTATTTCACCTAATAGTTTTCAAGTGGATTTTCTTTTGTAAGTACTGTATCTGATGTTGAGCTCACAATAGCTCTGTTAAACCGAGAAGGATCCGGTCTGGGCTCGGTCCCAGCTTCTGCAGCTGTTTCTCACTCCACCTCCTCCCATCTTCCACACACACCATCCACTTGAACTTCATACACAGGCTCATCAGCCCTGCCAGACTGAGCATCCCCTGGGCTTGGAAACAAGGGATCAAAGGAGCTTCAGGCTCAAGTCAATATGAAGTCTGGTCTAACCCTGACCTTGCACCTTCGTTCTCATAACCAAGTCCCTAAGATAAGACTATTTTACCTGTAAGACTAGTGACAGCTCCCCGCTGGGTAACCGTCCTGTTGTTGGCATTACTGTCTAGCACTGGAGTTCTGTCTTGCTTTTTCCTACCTCCCTTCTGGGAGTCAGAACCCCACCCCTGAATTCCAGCAGAGCCTTCTGTCTACAACCACATCTCCTGAGACCAGCCCTGCTTGCCAGAGTTTGGGAACCTCTGCTGCTCTTCCTTTCTATCGTAATGTCTGCCCTTCTGCTTCCAGCTGTTTGCAGTGACTGCTCCCTGGTGGTCATTGCCTCAATGGTTCTCTCGCTTCCTGCCCCAGCTCTGCAGGGCAGGCCCTCCAGCACCTGCCCCACTTTGCTGGGGACATCCAGTGCAGGGTCCTAGCTCTTTCTAGACTTCTACAGCTAACCAGGCCGTGCCCCAGCCATACCAGACCCTGCGTTGAACGATACAGCAAAACCACCTGCTCTTACCTTACTAGTCCAAGCTCTTCTCACTCCATTCAAGTCCTATCTCCAGTAAATAAAACTATGTTAACTGGGATTTGTGAACTCCATTTCAGATGTAAAAAGTAATTCATGATCAGAGAGGCATTTTCTTTTCATTACTTGAGGAGCACCGTCCTCCTCGGCGTGTACTTCCTCGGCTGGTCAAGAAACATTCATAATGAAGCCATTTTCAGCCCAATGAAACTCACACTGTCTACAGATTGACAGAGACCATGAGCCATAAACCAAGTGGCCAGGATCCATGATGCTTAGATCAGGATATACAAATAGATCTGACGAAATCTCACTCACTTCCCCTCCCAGAGGTCCTCCAGGATTCTTGTGGGGAAAGGCTACACGTGGCTGCAGGGGTCACCTAGCTCTCCCACGCCAGGGCTCTCCCACCCCAGGGCCCTCAAGACAGCAGAGAAATGAAAAGCATCAACTCTTCCCAATACAGAGCAGCTCTGTGCAGGGAAACAGCCAGCCCCAAAGGAGCCCATATTTCCCCAGCCACCTTCCATCCCTGTACCAGGAGGGTATTTCAGTGCACATCAGCTCATGTGCCAGGTCAGTGCCAAGGACGACTAGCCAGGCTGGACATTTTTTCTGTTCCTTCTCTTTGGCACAATTTGAAGCTAAGACGAGTGTCTCCTCATCTGTCCCCATTCCCTGCCACAGACCAAAACAAAACCACTCAGCCATTTCCTTAAAAACTGCACAGGTTGCAGAGAGGCTGCTCTCAAAAACTGCACCAGGGAACATTAGTTGTCATGCAACCTCACACGCTGTCTCAAGAATCTGTAACCTACTACAAATCCCCATAATCTCAACGCTTCATCTTACTTACCAATACTCAGTGACAGAAATGCGTGTACAGGTTGCAGGGGAGCCCGTGATACAAGCTCTGAGCACAGGCTGTTCTGACCGTATCTGAGAAATACCTAAGGGTGGAGAATGTTTGATGAGGCAGATATTAAAAAAAAAAAAAAAAAAGTTCCAGAGACCAGCACACAAATAAAATTACTCTATAAAACATACCAAAAATAAAAAAAGGAAAAGAACAAGGTGTTCCACCTCCCCACTCCCAGGTGAGGTGCCCACACAGGCATCACACACACCGAGGCAGTTGCTACTGCAGGCCCTCTGTCTGGTTCTACAGAGAAGGTTTAATAACGTTTGTAAAAGGAGTCATCCCGACCTCCTCAGCTTTGGTGAGCTTATGTCACCAGGATGGGAAAACAAACAATTATTATCCTGTTGCTTTTGTTGGCTGCCCGGCTTGCAGGATCTCAGTTCCTCAACCAAGGATTGAACCCCGGGCGGCAGGGAAAGGCCGGAATCCTAACCTCTAGGCCACCAGGGAACTCCCAAATAAATTATGTCCCAACACAGTGAAGCTCTGAAAGCAAATGCAGCTGAGTGCTGTGGTCTCAGGTCTCCCACCACAGTTAGGAAATGCAATTCATTAATGTCATTGCCACTGAGGAGGATTTGAGGTTGGGGATAACTAGTTCAACTCCGGATTCTATTTTTCCCATTACCTTGAAGTCATTTGCCAGTCACTTCAGCACTGCCCAGACCTTGGTAAATGAACCCCCTCTGAGCCCGCCATGGGTCAGGCGGCCTCTCAGTATTTTCCATCCACCGTAAGGCAGAGCGAGCCAAGTGGGACTCAATGACTGAATAAGGTCAAATAGGATTGAGGCACGGTGTGCCCTTAAATCTGGCCAGGTCCAATATGTACATCATTTCACAACTCCAACAGAGGGAGGTGGGTATAGAAATATTTGCATTTTAAAATCCCGTGCTAACATCTTTAGGGTAAACCCTGCTAGAGCAATGTAACAGTTTGCAAACTTAGGCTTCAAAGGATTTGAGAAGTTGTTAAAAGAAAGGAAGTTTTTCTTACAAAACATGCGTTTTTAGGGATGCGATTATTTAATTCAGGAAATCTCCATTCAGTTAAAAAAATCAGGTCAAAAATAAATGTCCAAATGGGGGAAATTCCACACCATAAAATAAACATCGAACAGGCCAAGCAAAGTTTAACGGGAGATTAGAAATTCCTGGAGGAAAGCAAATGAGGATGTGAAAAATCATCGTGAACCAAATAGCTCCCTAGAAGACAGTGAGTGTCCCCAGATTAAACAGAGCAGGACCAGAGCAGGACCAGAATGCATTGCTTCAGTTAACTTACCTCAGAGGACCTGGCTTCTTTTAAGGAAACTCACACTGAACACAATTCACGCACAGTTACCTCAGCCTGGGCAAAGGGATAAAAGAGATGTCTGTTTAGAAACGCTCCTCTTTTGCAAGAGCCACTAAATTCACCAATTCCTGAAGAATGGAATCATCCTCTAGAAAAGAGTAACAAGATCACAATAACGTTTTACTAAAACTGTCTCCATGCTCATAAATGCATTTCCTTTTCTAGCATTTCAGTATCCCACCTGTTAACTAAACCCTGTGCTCTTCCAGACTTTCCTGACCATTTCCCATGAGGAAAGTACCACCTTATGATAATTTCCACCTTGCTTTGTATTTTATTTACTTACATGAGGCTGCGTTTTAATTTTTAATTGTAATTTAAAATTTTTAATTTTAATTAAATTAATTAATTGTAATTAATTATTTAATTTTGTTTTTATTCTTTAGTCATCTTTTTTCATTCTCCCTCACTTAAAAGCTCTGTAAAGCAGAAGACTCCGAATCTGGTCTTCTTTTTCTGTTTCATTGTATGACCCTACAAATACAAAGGGCGTTCAAAACATTCTCATTGAATATTGAAAATATAACATACTAAAAATCAAACCCTTGATGAAATCTCTGTTTCAAGTTATTACTGAAAAGATTCGTTTCAGATACAAAATCTTGAGAAAACTATGAAAAATGTCCACTTCCATTTCACACTCATGACCTTGACTTCCTGTCCACTTTACCATAACAGACTAGTAGTTAGACTTGGTGAAGTCCTTGTGGGTTAGTTCAACTCCTTTTTTCATAGAACTTCTTCAAATGATGATTCTACCCACTGGAACTCACCTTTTTCATTTCTGTCCTCGAATAAGCCTGGAACCCAGAAATACAGAATCCGTACTAGTCCTTGCATTTTCTCCTTGTTCATATGCAGCTCTCTGAGTACACAGGGCCTTGAAAACCCTATGTTTAAAAATCCCAATTACTCACAGCATCCACATCACTTGCCCTCCAGCTGGGCACGTTTTTCTCTCAGAATATTCTCATCCAAGTGTAACATCTAAATATTGTTTCGCTTAGACTGTAAATGGGCATTGTTTTCTTTAAGAGATGGGAAATATATAAAATAAAGGGGATCAGTATATGCCACCCCAAAGTATACCATTATGGTATAAGGATTATTTTGAACTGAAAGCAAAATACCTACCAAAAAACGGCATAAATTCCCCTTGTGCAGGTGTCCCCCACCCTCTCTCACACCAGAAAGAGAACAACCTTTATCACCAGAGATGGAGGCATCACCTAGGTGAGTCTGCATAAACAAATCTTACTAAATAAGCCTTATCTAGCATTAGTTGCCCCCAGATACTTACCTTCCCACAATTTACCATCCCTAGAAGCCCTAACCCTCTTTCCTTCACTTAGTCCCTTCTCCACAATTTATTGCCCTTTGTTAAAATGGCATATAAGCCCTTCCCCCCAGGTACAACTGCTTTTGGCGGGGGGGCTTTCTTTCTTTTCTCTGGAGCCCCCATACACATAAAATTAAAAATAAACTTGTTACCTTTTTTCTTGTTCATCTGTCTTTTGTTAGTTTAATTTACAGGCCCCAGGGACAAACCTAAGGAGACAGAGGAAAAGTTTTTTCTATACTACAGCCATAAGATGAATATTTTTGTTTCTCGGGCATGGATGTAATTCAGAACTTTACATATTCCATGATAACGGAACTATCACAGGAATAAAGAGGGGAAAAGGCAAGAAAACGGCATCAGGGTTTTAGGCACTGAAAGTAGAAGTTGTGAATGACACGTCCAAGCTCTGGCCCCAGGGACTTTTCTGGCCCATGATGTCACCTCCTCATTAAATGGCCAGATCATCCCACTAGAAGGCTTCATTTTATAAGGTTTGAATTCATTGCTTTAGTGAGTTTAATCTGAAACACTTAAGTCAATACATATCTGATTTCAAATTCCCACAAAAATGTTAGTTCATGCTGCCAATTTGACTTTTTTTATTAGATTGATTTGTTAGTACCTACTCTCTCTTAAGTTTTCGAGTACAAGGTGTTTCTTCCTCCTTCAGATCCCAGACATACACGTTGGAGAGCATTACAGAAATTCTATGAGTCATTCTGGGAGACCTAAGGCACTGGTGACACAACCACTGCCTTTCAGCCACACAGTGGAACCAAGGCCCTTGAAGAGTGGTGGTCAAGGGGTGACTTTTAATGAACTCTGAATACAATGCACTTGAACAAGGCCTGGGCCAGGCCACACCTCCTGAGTGGTCTGAGGGCTCTGGCTCCACTCCCCACCACATGGGCCACCAACCTTTTGCCAAGAACAAGCACCTGGCATCAGACTGTCTGATGGGCCAGGATGCCTGGCTTCTGTATTCTTGTTTGTGGGATGAATGCACCTACCCAGAAAGAAGTAAAGACTAGCCTAATTAGTACGACTTGGTTTCAGTCTCAACGTAAATAGTATGTTATTTCTCCAGAACACAAGACAGTTCATACAGTCATATAGTGATTTTTATCTTTATTAAATTTAGTACAGGAAACTTGTATTCAGTCTCCACTCTGTCAAAGGCACCAGGGACTTCCCTGGCAGTCCAGTGGTTAAGACTCCGTGCTTCCACTGCAGGGGTCTGGGAACTAAGATCCCGCATGCCCCGCGCCAAAAAAAAAAAAAAAAAAAAAAAAAAAATCCTGGCATGCATCTAATGTAAAAAATAATCCCTGCCTTCTAGGAGTTTGCAGTCTGTGGAGAATAGAAGAGTGTTGAAATTCATCTCCAGAGCACTGCGCGGGAAGCATAGGGATGACACTTCTGTATGTTTCAAAATATACAAATGATGACAAAAGGGAAAACAGGACTGGGCCACCTTCAGATCCTTCAGAGCTTGAAAATTAAGTGTTGCTTTCTCTATGGTTGACCTCCAAAGCAATCAAAATAGGATATACAAATCTATCTATTGCTGCCAAGGTTTAAATCATTTTTCCAAAAGGGGTTGGTGAAGACAGAAGGAGATTTCTTCTATGATGAAGGAGAGGTGAATGACAGGGAGAGTCTGAAGTAATTACAGCATTTATTTATGTTTCTGGAGCTATCTGGGTTCTTGTGATAGATAGCAAAGCAAAATGAACAGTCAAAAGGCAGAAATAGCAAAGCTCATGTTATCATGCCACGGGATGTCATATTCTTTCTATAAACAATATAGTGCAAAGGTTCACGGAGAGTGAGAAGTCTGGCCTGGAGCAATGCTTTCAGTACTCATCATTTTTGACAGTTACAAGAAATCAAGGGAAGGGATTTTCTTGTCTAATTATTTCTAACCTTAAAGTTCAGGGAGTTAGTCTTTCTCAAGATTAGGATGCGCTGTGAACATCCTGAGGAAAGGGTGCAGTACATTCCTTGTGACCACCGTCCAGGAGCTGTGAACTCTCTCCCTTTATTTAGGTTAACAGAGGAAGGGCAGGAGAGGAGAGGGCGGTCACAGCTCGGAGCAAGTGCTCCATAAGCGCTTTAATGTCACTGCCGCAGGGAACAGGGCAATATCCATCCTGATGATGGAACACAGTCTGACCACAGACCACTAACTCAGCCCAAGTCCCAGCCAGGTGTCATGGAATCCCAGGGTGTTATAAATAACCCCTTGGAACTGCTTTCTGGTGATTTATTACTACTTAGTAGGAGAGTGCATTTCGCCCAAGATACCTGAACTGAATGCAAAAAGGACTCCAGAAGCAGGTATTCTGCTCAACTTTAAATATCAGAGAAATAGCTCAAAAATCCCCCTGAAGAGATAAATATGCTGATCTCCAAGTTTTTACCCATCCTGATGATTCTTACACGCTCTGATTTCTCAAGGATGTTGCATGAAAATCAGATTTCTCCTGTTTAGAAATTTGTGCGCCCCTGCTGCTTATTTCCCAGAGGGAGACCTTGTGATCTGATGTGTGGACCCCTTGATGAGATGCTGCATGCTACGGAGAGAGCGTGTGATGCCTGTGCGGGAATCTGCTTCCACACTGGCAACCGGCACCTGGTGAGCTCGTGCTGTCACAGAAGTTACTCCCCACCCTCAACCCTACAACTCATCTGTCCCCGACAGGGGCACCAGCCCCTTAGAGTCCAGAAAGGTCATTATTTCTGAGATTGAAACATTCAAATGAAGTATTTCTTTTACATAAAAACTCAAACTGTAATTAAGAACCTTCCCCCAACCCCCCCATATCTTATCCTCAGTGGAGATGGAGGCCAGCTGCTTCCTATCTGTGGGAGGAATACCAACACATTTACCAGAATTTGTAATTATTTCCATTGTCCTCAGAATACCTCTACCTCTTTGATACTTGTGTATTTCTGTACATCCAGTTCCAATGAGAGGCTCTATTTGCTGTAAGATCTTTGGCAAGTCAGTTAATGCCTTTGTGCTTCAGCTGTCCATTTGGGAGTGGGAGAGAGCTGTACAGGGTGATCTCAAGATCCCTGGAGACTCTACCTGGTTATGATTCAGTGACTCCACCAGTCCTTACTATTCCAAGGAGTATTTTTCAAAGTTTTGTTAGAAACTGTTGAGTCACACTGGAATGGCAATTATCTGAGATTGGAGTACAATGGTATCTCCTGAAATAAAGACTGGACTAAGGAATGTGGATGAGAAATGCAATGAGGCGTGGGATGCGAAAGCTTAATCATAGCATGAAGAGGGCATATCCTGGGCCAACAGACAAGATTAGGCAAATTCCAGACGCTTGATGAATGGCCGGCTGCAATCAGAAATATGACTCTTCCCAGAAGAGCTACCTAGCATTTGTTTGGCAGAAGCCTCAGAGTAATGACGCCAGTGGTTTGCCCAGGCCCTGGGTGAGTCAGTACTGACTGCAGCGCTGACAAGTGTGGCAACAGAGACTGACAACGTGAACGCTTGGGACCGTTAGACTAATGAACACCGGGACATGTTACAGAAGGCTTGCTTTAGATATGCGTGAGCAAAATGTCTTCCTAAAAGTACACCTGGAAACGCTCATCTGCAAAGCCTGAAGTGAGGGGCTCATCACTGGGACAGCTTGGGGTGGATCAACCCACTGTTAATGGCAGTGACAGGAAGCTGCAAGCAGCTCCAAGAAAAGGACACCAGAAATTGCCAGGAGCTAAGCAAATCCAAAGCAAAGAAGGACCACAGATTTTGAAGATTTCTTTTAAAAGTCTGGGCTCAGGCTTAGGGGAATATCCATTACAGACATCCAGAAGCACCTCTCACCCTCCCTGCGTGGGCAGGAGGGAAAGAACAGGTGAGGTGGGAGGAGGGGTCTCCTGGGTCTGCCTCTCTAGAACCTCCTGCTGGGCAGATCTGCAGCACTCGGGGTGCTGGAGGACATCTTCCAAGGTTAATTTAGGTAAGTTTCCAAAATAGTTTGACTTTAAAAACTGAAAACCAGTAACAGGTATTCAGATATTCAAAATATATAAATATTAACTGCAGCATCAAGTAGTATGTAAGGCCCATAAAGATGGGAATGTGATTTTATGCTATCAAAAATATCCACGCCCCCAAAAATGATGGAAAAATGGATTCTTTTTACTTACACCCCTTCTATTTTTCCAAGTCATGTCACATTTCAGTTTGCTTTGTCTTATCATGATATCTGAATAGTTTTTATTTCCTTTATTCTAGTGGATGGAACAGCCATACATGTACCTTCTTACAGATCTAAGATCTTCCAGATTATTAAACATGTTCTTCAATCACTACTTCCTGTCTCCCTTGTTCTAATTTGGGCCAATTGCCTTCTAGGCCTGATTAACAGCTGGTAACTGCAAACATCTTTTCATTTTATTCCTCAGTTCTGTTCGTTGGATTCAGTTTTCCTTTTCCTGCACTACGTCCCCAAGTCATTCCAGGAAGAGTACATAGGACAAACTTTCTCAGTCATTGGATATCTTGTTTTGTCTTAATTCTTGAGTAACAGTTTGCTGGCTATAATTGCTGGCAGAAGTTCAAAATAATTTTTCCTGAGAATTTTGAAGTCTTGCTCCACTGTCTTCTAGCATCAATATTATTAATCTTCTGGGTTTTTGTGTTTTTTGTTTTTTTGTAGGTATCCTGGTAATTCTCTCTGAAAGCTTTATACTAGGAATTTCAAAATTTCAACAGAATAGTTCTTGGCACGTGGTGGATATTTTCCATCTGAAAGTCATTTTTTAGGTCAGGAAAGTTATGTTTTCTAATTTATTTGAGTATTCATTTTTGTTCTCTGATCTTGGATTAGTTACATATGAATAGATTTCTAGATCTATCCTCCATCCCAACTTTTGGATACTTTCCTTTTCTGTCATTCTCTACATTCTGAGCTATTTTCTCAACTTTATCTTCCAGATTACTGATTTAGTTTTCAGCCATACCAATGGTTCAATTCTCCTGATTTTTAAAATGTATTTGGGGAATTTTTAATTTGTCATGGCTTCTTTCATGTTCCCTGCCTGCTCCTTTTTCTTTTTCTTTTTCTTTTTCTTTTTCTTTTTCTTTTTTTTTTTGCGGTAGGCGGGCCTCTCGCTGTTGCGGCCTCTCCCGTTGCGGAGCACAGGCTCCGGACGCACAGGCTCAGCGGCCATGACTCACGGGCCCAGCCGCTCTGCGGCATGTGGGATCTTCCCGGACCGGGGCACGAACCCGTGTCCACAGCATTGGCAGGCGGACTCTCAACCACTGTGCCACCAAGGAAGCCCTGCCTGCTCCTTTTTCAGAGTAGCCTCTTCTTTTGTGGGAACCCACTATTGCCTCAAACCTCTCTGAAGATGCTAGTTCACTTTTTCTTGTCTTCTTTCTTTCATCTGTTTCTCCTGTGGTCAGTCGCTCTTTCACACATCTTGACATTTCTCTTTTACCAAATATTTGATGATCCTTGATTGGTCAGTAATATTTTTTTTAATAAGAAAGCATGTTGGTTGGTTATCATAGGTAGTTGGCAGAGTTATTCTTTGCGGTTTGGAAAAGCAGTTTACCCATAAGACCCATCACTGAGTGGGGGACTAACTGTACAGTTCCATGTGTGAGAGGGTCAGAGACAGGCTTCTTTCTAGGGTATTCGGACAGTTCAGCTTGTATCCTCGTAACTTTCGAAGTGAGGCGGACTTTATCACAGATGGTGACACTCTTCGGTGGATCTCACCCTTAGGTGGAGTTGCCTTTCCTTCCGCCTCCTCTGAGTTGCATGCGAAGGGCCCGAGTTATCTCCCGCTTTGTGCCAACAGCCATACAGGAGGCCTTCCCCAGGAAGCTCTTCTACTCTGGTTTTTGAGCACTTCCTTTTTCTCTAGGAGGGGCAGATGCTGCAGCCAGCTGCTCCAAGGACCTGGGGAGTGGGGAGACACCTGCACCCGTGTTGCACAAAGTGTCTTCTAAGTCCTTCCATGCTGAAAGTGTAATCAGGTCCCACCCCAGACCTACTGAATCTGAGTCTGCATTTTAACAAGAGTCCTCAGTGAATCAGAAGCACATCAAAATCTGAGAAGTGCTGCTCTGCAAGGTCCTTGTTGCTGCCCTTCAGCTCCTGCTCTCCATCCCTGCTGCCTGAGCCCAGGCCCTTGGAGGCTGGTGTGGCTCCACCTCTGCTCAGCACTCTGCTGGGCATGCTCCAGGTTGTCTTTCACATCAGCCTCTCTCCCTTTGGTATATAAGTATTTCCTACTTAGGAAATAGTATAGTAAATGCCCAAGTGCCCATCATCCAGCTTAGAAATAAAATGTTACAAATATACTTGAAACCCTTGTGACCATCTCTCCTGATTCTCTTTACTTCAGTTCTGAGCACAGCCCCATGGCCACAGAGGTACCACTCTGGTGGGAGTCTGTAGTGGGGTAGGCACAGACCCAAATGGCACCCTTAGCTGATGTGGGGCCTGAGACAGTATGAGATGGCCAGGGACGGGTAAGGTCTTAGGACTAAACTCACCCACTTGGTTGGGATAGAACAGATGAGGAAAAATCTAACTGGGGCGCTAAGACACTGTAGCCAATGGTTTGAACTGAGAACTAAGGCAGTGGTGAGTTGAGGGAGAGCAGCATTTGCTCAAATCTGCATCCATGAGACTGACACGTGAGCCCACAGGAGTTTGTAGAGACCCAAAGAGACACAGATACAGGGAAATGGCATCCAGAATGTGTCAGTAGGAAGCAGGCGCCTTCACAAGGTGGGATCCAGAGCCCAGGAAAGAAGTGACAAGAGCAGGGCTGACTCCAAATCCTAGAGAGAGTAGTCTCCTGGACAGAAAACCAGTATGGTGGGAGATGGGTATTCAGGCACTGGGAGCTAAGAGGTTCAGTTGCCAGAATTTGGAATCAAAATAGGGCTTAGGTCTTAGAAATAAGGATGAGCTTGGATCAGACCAACTCCAAGAGTGAAGATGCAAATTCTTACACTGGAGC
>NW_006779813.1:1119265-1178520 GCF_000442215.2 Lipotes vexillifer | reverse complement strand
TTCTCCCTGCTGACACTCAGAACTGGTCCTAGACTTACCTGATCAAGGTCAAGGAACCTCAGCTGGGGAAGAGGGAAAGCAAGGAAAGGAGACGGGAGAGGAGGCAGAAGCTAAGAACCAGGTATGATCCGACACCCATCACTTGACCTCAAAGGGACTTATATTTTTCAGCATTTGTAAACAAGCCAACATATGCCAAGTTCTACACAAAAGTATAAAGATTATTCTGCACCCCCGGACCCAAGCCCCCAATCGCCATGCAACAAATACCCCAGTGCTCCAGGAAGACCTCGTTCCATCCCATGACTCATTTTGAGCACCTTCTATGTGCCAGGCACTGGGCTGTGAACTGAGTCTTCAAAGGGGAATAACACCCGCCTTGACCTTCAGCAACTCCTGTCCCATCAGGAAATGAGACATGCAAACAGATCATTTCAGTCAGCGTGGAAAGGGCTGTATTGGAGGAATTCCTGGCTTCATGGACTGGGTTGCATGACTGAGTGGAGTGAGGTAGGAGAAAAGGGGTGGGGGGGGGAGGAGAGGCAAAGCAGGAGGGAGACACAGAGGGGACACCCAACACGATGTGTTCCATGAACCGTAAGGACTTCACTGCTTCTGAAGCACAACCCAAGGTAAGCGTGAAATGGCCAGAGATCCTAGGGTATGGAGTCTGAGAGCCCCGGGTTCAAATCCTTCCTCTGCCCCACACCATTTGTGTGACCTTGAACATGTTACTTAATCTCTGTAAACCTCAGATTTCTCCTCTGATTATTGGGGGATTCAGGAAACACGTGCTAGATATACCACTGTTACTTAGTAAAAGGTCCATGCTCCTAAGAGGATGAGGCTAAGGATGAATAAAAGACGATTCATAAACAAGGTGTATGCCATACTACTTACTAAAATTGTTTAACATTTATTGCTTCCTTTAGGATTAGTAAATTTTAAGTCTCCTGAGATACATACGCTAAGAAGTGGAATTGATTAGACTCACTAGTAGGAATGGATCAAACTCTCCTTGTTCTAAGTTTCCTCCAAAAGTAGTAGTTATTTTATTCTTCTTTTTCCTTATACAGATATATTTAGTGAGACCTACCATATATGCCTGCTCTGACAAACCCCACGTAGAGTACATCATCAACATTCACGGCCCCCTTGCATAATGAGGTACAGTCAATTACCAGTGAGCCATGCCCGTGTCTGATGGATGGGGAGACAACCTCTACAATCTCCCTCCCCAAAGGTAGAAATTATGGTGATTTGTTTCTCTTGGCTTTGTAGATTTTTTTTTTTTTTACCGTATACTTGCAAATGAAAAAAAAAAAAATCTGGTTATCTGTGAATTTCCAAGAATTTTATCAAAATGATGAAAAAGTACTATGAAGACACAAGTTAAGAGGAGCCTGATCACTGTCTGGCTTCCTTTTTCTGCCTTCCTATTCTTCAACTCTTCATTGAAAAGAGATAGCATCTCTTCACCAGAGGGTAAAAATACTAAGTACAGAGGATAAGCTATAGAGATAACCTTCTGCTGAGTCAAGACGTGGCTGAAATTTATGCCGGAATTCCGTTCATCACACTGGACGACTGATTCTCTCTGCAGCCAGGCATCAACTTAACAGCTTCTCCAATGGCCAAGGTCAGTGTTTAATGGTGATGGTTTTGATTTCAGTGAAGAACTCATAAGAGTCCTTGGCTCCTTCTCTACCCACACCAGAACTCTTCATCCCCCCGAAAGGCAGGTTCAGCTCTCTGATGAGCCAGCAGTTGGTCCAGACCAAGCCCGACTGTAACTTCTTGGCCACCCGGTGGACACGCCCCACGTTGCCTGACCACACCGTGGCGGCCAGTCCATATTTAACACTGTTGGCTCTGTGAATCACTTCCTCTTCACTATCAAAGGGGACGACACACGTCACTGGACCAAATATCTCTTCCTTCATGCAGCAGGACTCGTCCTTAATGTCTGTTATCACCGTGGGAAGCATGAAGTACCCTGCTTGATTCCTGGGGGGCAGGTTTAACTTATCCACTCCCTCACCGCACAGAATTTGGGCCCCTTCCATGCGAGCTCTCTTGATGTAACTTCTGACCTGGAGAGGTAAAAAACATAGTAACAACTTATCGTTTGTCTTCACACAAAGCAGAGAAAATTCAATATTTTTGAAGCGTCAAGATGTATAAGGTCATGCCCCCCCCGAAAAATCTAAGGTTGATTATATTTTCACTCAGCTGCTAAGTAAGCCTGAGTGCAGAAGTGCTCTAAGTATTCTCTGGGCATTCAGCCCTCATAGGTAAGAGGCGGAGAGGCTTTTATTCAACGTCTAAGTGCTAGGCGTGCAGAGAGATGCTTTTCTCACATGCTCAGGTAATTCTCTCAAAACTATTATAAACTACGAACTATTGTCTCCTATTTGCTGATTATATAACTGAGCCTCAGAAAGGGTAGAGTGCTCAAACGGATAATAAACAGTAAAGCTAGAACTCACACTCAGGTATATTCAGTGGTTAAATACACAGACTAATATTTTCTCACTTTTGGGGAGACTATATCCATTGCAGAAAATGGGAAGTTGAATGGTGTATAAGACTTAATTAAAAGCCAGGGTGCCCTTCAATAGCTGAGCTTCCAGAACAAATAATTTCTAATGTCTCATCTCAGTACTGATTATACTGTAAAAATATATCTAGGTAATAGAGTAAAGCTCACAATAATGGGAAATAAATTATGTAATAAGTTGACCCAGTGACTCGGAGATAATGACAGATGTTTTTTAATATTGGTTATAGAAATGAGTCATTATAATAATGGTATATCTATTTATATTTGAAAATGTTATTGAAGTCACAGTGATACACTCTTTTACCCTTGAGGGGGCATTATAAGCATAGGAGAAATAGAAAAGAAATCCCCAAAAGTAAAAGTCTAAAACAACAGTCAAATAGTACATCAAAGGCAGGGTAAAGTTTGGAATGATATTTTGGAATCCTACGGATTGTCATTTATCTATCTGAGCATTCTGCCCCAATATTAGATTAGTACTCCATTGTAGAACTATATTCATTGCAGAGCTATATGTTTACCATGTAAAAATAAAAAGATAATGTCTCATTATTAACTTTGTTTCAGTTTATAGAACACTTAATAAGCCATGAAGTCAAAGACGTTTGAAAAATAGAGCATTTGGTAGAGCTTTATATTCTCCACTATTCCTCCTCCCCAACATGAACAATGATCTCAAAGCTTTCCCAGAAAAGCTCTCGTTGAGTTTGTGGGTAGAGTCCATAATAGATCTGGACTTTTCCTTCCCCGACTCTCTTGCTCTTTTGAAGCAACCCGGTCACATTAATTAAAAGATGCCAGAGGCAGCATCCTGTGTGAACAAGGTGAGTGCAGGTGAGTCTCCTGAGGCCCCTGCTCGATGTAGAGCCAACACTTTGATCAGTGATTCAAACAGTGCAAGGAGCGCTCTGGTTTGAGATGATTATGTCTAAACAAAATTACATGATTCTCTCTTTGAAGCTCTTGGGATAATAAAATACCAACAGAAGTGTCAGTTTTCAAATTGTGAACTTATCAAATTATTTAACATATAAGTTACACACTAAACTGAATTTCTTTTCTAGAGAAAGTATCACTGGATGACACAATGATATCTATACTTGCAGCTCAGAAAAACAACTTTGTAACTGTAAATGTGCTATAAAATGCAATGAAATATTCTTATAAAACCTTTTCCTGAGAGGAGAGAGCAGAGAGTAGTTAGCACTTAATATTGAGTAGTTTTGGCCATAAAATCAAAGCATAGAGGTTAGAAGAGTGGGCTTGGGAGCACAGCAGTGCTCAAATCCCAGTTCCTCCACTTATCAGCTGAGGGATTTTAAATGCTCTACACCTGGACTTCCCTGGTGGCGCAGTGGTTAAGAATCCGTCTGCCAGTGCAGGGGACACAGCTTCGAGTCCTGGTCCAGGAAGATCCCACATGCCGCAGAGCAACTAAGCCTGTGCGCCACAAACTACTGAGCCTGCGCTCTAGAGCCCACGAGCCACAACTACTGAGCCTGCAAGCCACAACTACTGAAGCCCGCACGCCTAGAGCCCATGCTCCACAACAAAGAGAAGCCACCGCAATGAGAAGCCCGCGCACCGCAATGAAGAGTAGCTCCCACTCGCCACAACGAGAGAAAAGCCCGCACGCAGCAATGAAGACCCAATGCAGCCAAAAATAAATTAAAAAAAAAAAAAGAAAAGCTCTACGCCTCAGTTTCCTCACTGGAAAAATGGGATTGACTGTGCCACCTATTCATAGGGCTGTTAAGAGGACTAAATAAAATAATATATGTAAAATACCTAGTGTGATACCTGACACATAGTAAGTCTTTTGAAAGTCAGCTGCTGTCGTTTGCGTTGATGTTGCTGGTGATGGTGATGATGATGATGATATAATGCACGATCTGACACTCACGAGCTAAGAGACTTCAGGGATGCTCCCCACTGTGTACGACGGGGTGCGGGGTTAACTGACAGAGGAGGGCAAGAGTGGACCTTAGTTAGACCTGAAGCCTGGCCTTATTGGGGGATATACCCGTGAACTTCCTCTGTGCTTCCCCCGCCACCCCCCACCCCCGCCTCACTGTCAACACTCAAGGATTCTCTCTCTCTGGCTATTTGCATCTTTGGAAGTCTGGCCTAGAGCCAGATTCTCCAGACAGTCAAGCAGGGAAGGATTCTGGAGAGTCAAAAGAAATGAAAACAAAAAGCAACCCTGTGAAATAGGCAAGGGAGATTTTTCTGCATTCCCTGAGGATAGAATCACCTGCCATTTCCTGTGGGTCCACGCTGCTGCCGTCCTGGGAACCTACGAAGTCACACTTGCACTTAGGAGCCCTTGGCCATTACAAAACAACTGTCACAGCGTCTAGCTGGATTCTTCTGTCACTGCATCACCATCTGTTGTGACAATCCCACAGGATGGAAACAAAGATCCCATGGCTAATTTGACTTATTTATTTATTCATTCATTCATTTATTTTTGGCCGTGCACGGCATGCAGGATCTTAGTTCCTGACCAGGTGACCAGGGATCAAACCCACGCCCCCTGCGGTGGAAGCACAGAGTCTTAACCACTGGACCGCCAGGGAAGTCCCTTAACTTGATTTGCAAAAGACAGAGACCTACTGCAGAAGAGGAGGGGTGGAATGCAAGGATGGCAGCCGGCCATTCCTTGGCTCGAAGACCCCAAAGCTTCCTGGCGAAAGGCGAGGAAAGACGACTGCCAGTGGAGTGTGCCTGCTGCCGCCTGGATCCCAGATCAAGGTTTGGCACACTGAACTGAAAAGAGTCACAGCCTGAAAAAGACACACATACACTTCCCAAGCTGCTTCCATTGGCTCTCTCTCAAAGGGCAGAGACACCTAGGGCTTCCTCACAAGACCTGAGCTGAAAGCCCCCCATCAGGGGCCCACCTGGTAAGAGACCCAGAGGGTAAAGCTGTGACTCCTTGCATCCAGGCACACATGTTCTGGGCGGAGTAGTAGGGATGGAAGGTGTCCAGGGACCCTCTGAGCCACAGCAGGATGGTTCTGAGACTTTATACTGGGGAGGGGTGGGGACTCTGAGCACAGCTGAGAGGAGGGATCCACCTACAGGACCACAAAACAAGGGGAACCCAGAGCTACCCGAAGTTTTATGTGTGGTGGGATAATGGAAATACCATCTTTATTGTTCTTCCTTAAAAAATAAAAATAAATGGCTTATGATAAACACTATTTTTAAGTTTTTAACTATGAAAAGCTATTTTTAACACTGTGCAAAATCTTCCCCCTTAGAAGCAATAGAACCGTGGAGCTTTCTGAGATGAGCTACCATCTTTCCGAGCTGGACTTCTTAAAAGGGCAGCGTATGAGCTCAGCACAACCAGGCTTTAAGTCACATCCTCTTGGCTGTCTCGTTATCATGGGGCATCATCTAAGGGGCACCCATAGGACCTTGATTATCATTCTCCACTGAAAGGAACCAGGGCTCAGTAGACAGAGGTCCTGTTGCCCGTGTGGGGCAGAACAACTCACATGGCCTGAGGCTGCTTGCTGTCAGAGAGCAGAAATGCTTCGGGGAGGGCCTGCGGTGGAGCTCAGGAGGGCATTGGGGGGGCAGGCTAAAGAGAGGGCCCCTTTGGGCCAGCAGGGATACACTGAGCATCACAAATATTGTATTAAAGCCCACAGGCGTTACAATACATTGAAACCTGGTGAGCCTGTATTTGACCCAAGTTCACTATGTGGGGAAAAAGGGACAAATATTCAGAGTACAACAGAGAAAAGCCCTAACTACCAATAGGAGTCAATGAATGGCATCAGTTTCTGTCACACACAAATGACAGGGGACTACAAATCTTTCAACTGCTATAGGAAAGTCAAATACTTTGATTTGTTTCACTGATACACCTCCCCTCATTGGGGAACTTAAAATAGTTATTATAACAGTGCCTACGACGGAAGAACAGTTTTTCTGCTGAGTTGATAAAGAGAACTTTGAGTCTCAGGTGAATGGTGAATTGCAAAGGGGACCTTAGATGACACCATGGCCTGAGTCTACTGGAAGATGCTTCTGGGAAGTTAATTCTGTGCCACAGAAAGCATTCGGGAACATGCAGGAGGTTATTTTTCACCACTTACTTGCATGTGTGGGCAGGTAGCATGGATCCCTGTGTCTAGAACAGCCAGATAAGGGAGGACAAGGGAGCCTCTTGCATCTGGTGATGCCTCACTCCACAAGGGTGGGAACATCCACAGCTGTGGGTCCACCACAGGCACTCTGGGGACAGCTGCCCATGTGCCTGCAATCTTTTTTTTTTTTTGCTGCACGTGGGCCTCTCACTGTTGTGGCCTCTCCCATTGCAGAGCACAGGCTCCGGACGCGCAGGCTCAGCGGCCATGGCTCACGGGCCCAGCCGCTCTGCGGCATGTGGGATCTTCCCGGACCGGGGCACGAACCCGGCGTCCCCTGCATCGGCAGGCGGACTCTCAACCACCGCGCCACCAGGGAAGCCCATGCCTGCAATCTTGTAGGTGAATTTGACTGGAGGAAAACACAGTCATGCTGGCTGGTCTCACTTTAAATAAATGACCACATATTTATTTAATGTGATCATAAATGATCACAGCTCCAGGTGAGCCCTTGGAGCTGCCCCGGCAACAACACGGTCACTTCGAAGCCCATTGTCTCTCCTGATCTCCTGCAAGACTATCTCACAGCTTTTCCTCCTTCTTGAAAACCTTCAACACCATCTCCCCTCCTCACCCTGCTTCCCATTTTACTGAGAAAACAAAGAAGAAGAGACCAGCAAGACTGAGACTACACCTTCCCACCTACGGGCATCTGTGCTCCACACTATAGTGAAGGTAAAAGTTAAAATGTAGTAAGTCTTCCAAATCTGTGCAGTGTCAGATAGTTCTTCAAACTTAAGTAAAGGCTCTGTCCCTCACTGGTTAACTGATAGGGGTGTATTACCATTACCCTTGGTTGGCCTGAGTTACTACAGCTGGAAATGAGGTCTTTTTAGCTCTGAAATTCTATGATTTATTTTGGGAGTCCCATCAGGTAATGAATTAAAATGACCTTGAAGACCCAAATTCCATAAGCCACCCAGAGAACATCAATGGCTTCTCCCACGGAGGCTCCCACAAGTCACCCCACCAACTAAGGACCGCATCATTTGGATTGGATTCGCACTTCTGGACTCCCATTTGCTGTGAGCCAGAGGCAGACCCTTACTGCCTGGGGACTGACTGGGAACATTTACCGGTGAAAATCCCTGCCACTCTCAGCCCACATCATTCTCATCACCTGACCTTTATGCTCTGCAATTTGCCTTCCTCACTCTACTGGTGGCATCTCTTTACTGACTTCTCAAGTTCATTTATTTCATGTAGATGCTGCTTTGACCTGGACTACATTTGTGTATTCATCTCTAACATTTTCAGACTCTGTATCCAGAGACAGTTTCCCACACATCATAATTATTAAAAACTAGGGTAGTAATTAACAGTATTTCAAAGCACAGATGGTGTTACGCCCCGCGCTGAGCTCCTCTCAAAATAAGAACTCTTTCTGTAACTTCCACACAGGGATTTACTTACTTTCTCCAAATGAGCTTTACTGATCAGAGCTCCCATGTCGGCTGATGGGTCAGAGGGAATGCCAACTTTCCACATTCTGGTAGCTTCTAGAAACCTCTTTAAAAATTCACTATAGATGCTCTTCTGGACAAAGATCCTGCTGGTGCAGAGGCAAATTTCACCCTGCCAAGAGTGACACATGAGGACAACGACAGAACAGGAGGGCCCACTCCTTCGTGGACAGATCACCCTGCACTTCTGAGCGAGCCTGTCACGTATCAGGCACTGGTCTGGACAATGGGAGACAGTGGTAAACAAGATGAAGTTTCACCATGTGGAATGCACTGTCTTATAGGGAAGACAGGCAACAGCACAAGTAAAGCTCAATGAACAATATAACTTCAGGTTGTGACCAAAACAATACAAGAAAACTAAGCAGAGAATGAGAATAGAAAATAATGGGGGGCGGGCAGCTTTTACTCCCTTTTATTAAAGGGAGTCCTGGAAGGCACTGGTGAACAGGGGATATTTGAACTGACCCTTGATTGACGTGAAGGAGCTGGATGGATGAAGATCTGAAGGAAGAGAATTCTCAGCAGTAAATGTAAAGGACCTGCCACAGGAATGAGCTTGGAGTGTGTGAGGAAAGGCAGGAAGGTGAGTGGGGCTGAGGGTGGGGATGGAGGCAGGGACAGGAGTCAGAGGGGTGTAGAAGACAAAGGCAGGGGGCGAGGAGCGAGGCAACATCACACAGGGTCTTAAAGGCTCATAGACTCACAGAGAGCTTGCATTTTGTCTGCAGTATCATGAAAGGACCATGGCTTTAAGCAGCAAGATGATGGGATTGGATTTACATTTTTAAATGATCGTTCTGGCAGCTGTGTAGAGAACAGAATTGGAGAGAAGGAGAGTGGGAACAGGGGAGTGTTAAGAGAGCTTTTCAGACATTCAGATAAGTGGAGGTAGCTTGGACCAGGCGGGATCAATGGAGATGAGAAAAGTGATAGGAGTCCACTGAGGTTAACAAATTCTTAAAGGGGCATGGGACCCCAAAAGCTTAAGGAAACTGGCATAGATGCTCTGGAGAAATGATAGGATTCAGGACAGATTTTAAAGATAGAACTAACGGGACCTGTTGGTAGATTAGTGAGGTATAAGGAAAAGAGAAAGTAAGAACAAGGATGAGTCCCAGATACGGGGCCTGAGTCTCAGAGCGGATGGTAGTCTCTTCCCTGGAGAGGCAAACACAAGGCGGGGAGAGCAGAGATACCGCAGGGAAAGGAGAGGGAGGGGAATCAAGAGTTCTGCTCTGCACAGGTTAAGTTTCAGATGCCACTGGACATCCAAATAGAGGTACTGAGTGTTCCAGGGAGAGGTGCTAACAGATTTCTGAGTGAAAAATCATCCTTATCATCATTTCAACATAACATGTAATAGTTTACAAACCACATTCTGGACTTGTCAGTATTGTGTATGTATGATTGTACATATATGCATAAATAAATATTTTCATCACATTGATATTTCATCTTCACAACAACCCATCCAACAATCAGGAGAAACAAAGTTGCCCAAGGCTCCTCCATGATGTTAAGTTAAGAAACTTGCCTGAGACTTGTTCAGGTATTTATTTCTAAGTGTGTGAATGTATTTGGGATGCTTTGGGGAGGGATAATAAGGTTTCCAGGAGCCAGGACACCTGGACAGCAAGAAGAGACTGGGAAAACTAGAAATAAAGGAATGGGGAAGCTTGGAGAAGCAAAAAAGAAGTCATCACCCGATAAAAGCCGTGTAACTCAAGAAGAGGAGATTGCTGCACAGGAGACGCCACAAGGCTTCTGAGTGACATTATGATTGAACAGATAGTCAATGGAGTAACACAATGTAACCATTCTCCTTTCACTGAAACAGTCCTGGATTGACTTACTCACCCCCGTTTTGCACCGTGATGCAACAGATCCAGCTTGACAGGGCTACTGAGTTAAAAACAAGCAAATAAACAAAGGGGAAGAAAAAACCCAGAGGACATACCTGGTTGGCAAAGCTGGACCTGACTGTGGTCGGAACACACTCCTCCAGGTTGGCATCTTCAAAGATGATGGCAGGATTCTTGCCCCCCAGCTCCAGCGAGAGCTTCTTGCAGTGGGGAGCACTCAGCTGTGTGATCCGCTCGGCCGTGGGCTGGCTCCCAGTGAAGGAGATGAGGGGCACCTCTGGGTGGGACACCAGCGCCTCGCCTACACTGGGTCCCATTCCAAACACGATATTTACAACGCCTGGTGGAACACCTGGGTGGGAAGCAGTATCGGTTTCAGTGATTCTTCTCAGTATGTCGAGCGCTTCAGGTTACGTGGAGATTCTCCTTCAAAGTTCAACGGCGCGAATGGGGTTGGGAGGGAATGTTAACGCCTGTCTCCGGTTCAATAGCAAAACAAAGACTACAGCATCACCTCTGCCTATGCTATACCCCGGGCGGGATTTCTCCGGGGGCTTTGTCCTGGAAAAATACAGGGTTGAACATTCTATATAATTCATTCCATAGTATTGACTGGGCCTCAGGGGCTGAAGATACAAATACATCCTCAGGCAGGTGGGGCCCCAGGAGGAAGGAGAGCCCTGCTCCAAGCTGGCATCCACGACTCACAGTTCAGCCGGCAAATGTGAAGCTGAGGGAGCATTCATGCACTAAAGAAGCCAGAGAAGGGCTTCCCTGGTGGCGCAGCGGTTGAGAGTCCGCCTGCCGATGCAGGGGACACGGGTTCGTGCCCCGGTCCGGGAAGATCCCACGTTCCGCGGAGCGGCTGGGCCCGTGAGCCGTGGCCGCTGAGTCTGCGCATCCGGAGCCTGTTGCTCCGCAATGGGAGAGGACACGGCAGTGAGAGGCTCCCCTTCCGCCAAAAAAAAAAAAAAAAAAAAAAGAAGCCAGAGAAGAGACTGACTACCTCGGCCCAGCGGAGTGAGGGACGGCTCCCCCAGGAAGGTGAGTCTTGAGTTGAAGGTCCTGCTCCCCATGATATGGATGCACCATCACCCTCTAAGACTGACTGACCAAGAACACCCCCAAGTAGGTGCCCCAATCTTCTCTATCACGAAACTCTACTGCTCTATATCTGCAGGTATTCATTTATGTGTTTTATGGATTTTCCTGTTCATTACATATCAACCACTAGAAGGTACTCCAGCTAAGGGCAGACATGGGGTCTGTGTTTTGCCTTTCGTTGTATCCACGGTGCCATGGCCTACTTTGCCATATAGAATGAATACCCATTAAAAAAATTTTTTAACACATCACATTTAAAATAAATTAATGATAGCCATTATCAAAAAATCTGGAAACAATAAATGCTAGAAAGGGTGTGGTGAAACGGGAACCCTCCTGCACTGTTAGTAGGAATGTAAACTGATACAGCCACTATGGAGAACAGTATGGAGGTTCCTTAAAAAACTAAAAATGGAACTACCATGTGACCCAGCAATCCTACTACTGGGCATATACCCTGAGAAAACCATAATTCAAAAAGAGTCATGTATCACAATGTTCATTGCAGCACTATGTACAATAGCCGGGACATGGAAGCAACCTAAGTGTCCATCAACAGATGAATGGATAAAGAAGATGTGGCACATATATACAATGGAATATTACTCAGCCATAAAAAGAAACGAAACTCAGTTATTTGTAGTGAGGTGGATGGACCTAGAGTCTGTCATACAGAGTGAAGTAAGTCAGAAAGAGAAAAACAAATACTGTATGCTAACGCATATATATGGAATCTAAAAAAAAAAAAGGTACTGATGAACCTAGTTGCAGGGCAGGAGTAAAGATGTAGACATAGAGAATGGACTTGAGGACACAGGTTGGGAGGGGAAAGCTGGGGCGAAGTGAGAGTAGCATCGACATACATATAGTACCAAATGGAAAATAGACAGCTAGTGGGAAGCAGCTGCATAGCACAGAGAGATCATCTCAGTGCTTTGCGCTGACCTAGAGGGGTGGGATAGGGAGGGTGGGAGGGAGGCTCACGAGGGAGGGCATATGGGGACATACGTATGCATGTGGCTGATTCACTTTGGTGTACAACAGAAGCTAATGCAGTATTGTGAAGCAATTATACTCCAAAAAAGATCTATTAATAAACAAATAAATAAAATAAATTAATGAAAAATAAGATATAATGCTACATATGTATGCTATTAAAATAATTTTAATGAGAATAAAAAATAAAAAATTTAAAGAGTACCAGTAAACGCTCACATTTATTGGGTACTTCCTGTGGGTTGGTCATTGCTGTAAGTGGGCTACACCCTATAGATCTCCCAACAGCTCTCTGAGGTTCGTCGTATTAATACATTGACTGATTACGTTTCTTTGAGGTCCGATGTTAATAAGTTAAGAGCTATCTACTGGCCAGTACTTCTCAGAACCATTTTGCCATTTGATCCAGACACTAATGAAATTTTTCTAGATAAATCTGCCTTCTACCCGTAAAAGATTCTGGTTATAAGAGGAAGAAGGCAGTTTAATTGGCAAATAACAATTCAGTAAAACTCAGAGTAGGTGGCTAAGAGACAGCAAAGGGAAGGAAGTCCGTCCAGTGCCAGGATGTGCCTGGGTCACGACAAGGAAAATTTTAGGCTTAAACAGAGCAGAACCAAAATTAATAGGAAGGGCCAGAAATCTGCCGTCAGTGGACACTTCAGGAATGAGAGCAAACGTTTGGTGCCCCCAAGGGAAAAAAACAAATATTCTAAGGCTCCCAAAAAGGTATTCATGGTGTATCTATATAAATATTCGATGATTTTATTTCAAAGAAAGTTCATTTACCAAGTCTGTTTGAATGCCCCGGACTAGAGGAGCTAGCTGTTGAAATATCCAGTATGCCTTAGCAGGTTGTTTTAGCTTTTTCTTTTCTTACACTATTGCAAGTTTCTCTTAGAGTGCTCTAAAGCAGAATTAAGTGATGTCATTCACACCCCCTCCCAATCCCAGTGGAGAAACTGAGGGCTCATGTCAGGTGCAATTGGACCATCATACTCTCAGTGTTTGTTGGAGGAGGAAAGTTTGGCAAAGCCAGCCCAGGGAGGGAGGGAGGATGGGAGGGAGGGAAGGACTGTCTCGGTACAATAGGTTTATTCATTCACAAGAATAAGAGCAATGCTGGGTAAATAAATGGAAACATAAAACTCTCAGGCAGACCAGGTTCTGGGTTATATGAAAGAGGAGGGTGATTAGAAAAGAGAAATCAGGGGCTTCCCTGGTGGCGCAGTGGTTGAGAATCTGCCTGCTAATGCAGGGGACATGGGTTCGAGCCCTGGTCTGGGAAGATCCCACGTGCTGCGGAGTGGCTAGGCCTGTGAGCCACAACTACTGAGCCTGCGTGTCTGGAGCCTGTGCTCCGCAACAAGAGAGGCCGCGATAGTGAGAGGCCCGCGCACCGCGATGAAGAGTGGCCCCCGCTTGCCACAACTAGAGAAAGCCCTCGCACAGAAACGAAGACCCAACACAGCAAAAATAAATAAATAAATTTATGTCAGATGCAGGCTTGTGACATCCTCTGTCACATAGGGGAGGACGTAAGTCAGGCACCAGCAGATAAGCAAAGCTTTAAAAAAGAAAAAAAAGAAAAGAGAAATCACCATAGATCAAGACGTAGCTGATTTTAGGAGTGAGTGGTCTCTGGAACACGGCTCTGTGGCACCCTCCCCAGCTCCCTGTGTATCCAACACAGGATCAAAGCAGAGCGGAGGCCCCACTTCTATCTCACACCAGGGAACCAGCAGTCAAGAGACAGGGAAGAAACACCTTGGACCTTTGCAGATACTAGAGATTCAATTTTGCAAAGAAAAGGATAGAATGCGGTCTCTTTTGTAAGGGAGGGATGGCACGTTCTGGGACAGGAGGGAGGTAGGGATGTTCATATCATGCACCTTCCAGAGGCCTAGGGCAGCCATCGACATCATCCCAAAGACCTAGGCTGGGTGGCTTCATTCCTCCATACAATACAAGGGAAATGGGCAGCTAAACTAGGGTCATGAGGTCCAGTGCTCTTCCCTCAACGGGCACAATTTAACCTGTCATCTAAACCCTGGAGTAGGAACTGGCTCAACTTTCCTGGAAGCCAATGTGTATGTTTTTGCTTTGAGAGAAAAGGCACACAGGAGAGAGATGGGCTCTTACCAACCACCCCTTCTATGGATCTAAGTGAGCCCAGCAACACCTTCTCTGTGGGCCTGAAGGAAATGAGCACAGCAGAGACTGACAGAGCCTGTTCCCCACCACCTGCCCATCATTCCCACCCAGGCTGGGCAGAGACATGAGCTGAGGGCCTAACAGTGAGGGGCTTCCTGTGGGTTACAAGCTAGAGCCTCCTGCCTGCGACCTTCCAACCCCGGTGCAGTGTCGGCTGAACACTCCAGGCGAAACCGGGAACACACCTTCCACATTTTAAACCATCGGCAAAAGGGGGACAAGGAACCATAGTCTATCAGCATCTCAGCAGGGAAAACTGAGGGGTGTATATTCAATCCTCTTGAAAATGGGCTGTTTCTCTTAGGCACTCTATAGCTGTGCAAACCAGAGAGGTACCTAGCAATATTCTTCTTTGCATCAAAATCCACTGGTGTTTCAAACGTACTATTTAAACTGACTATTGGAGACACGGTCTGGGGCAGGCTGGTGTCTGAGTTCATCAAGCTCTTTAAGCCGTTTGCTGTACTGCTATCCTGTGCTCAGGGGACTGCCCGTGGAGCCCGTGCAGGGAGGAGCTGTCCTGCAGTAGCACGTTCTGGGGATGAAGAAAGGAAGCAGTGGGCACGAGCCCCGTGGATGAAGGGGATTTCTCAGAAGAGGATCAGGGAAACGAAAAATCAGCGGTGTCCCTGGGATCTGTTTCGGTGCCGAGCAGATTTCTATCCAAAATAACTCTTCAAATGTCGGTGACCCTACGGTGGCCGAAGCCTACAAAACGTACATCTCCAAAGCCAACCGCGTGCGCCCCCTTAAACCCCATCTCCCAATTACCTGCTTTCTCCAGGAGTTTGCACATCATCCACGCGGTCACAGAAGTCAGCTCGCTGGGCTTGGCTATCACAGTGTTGCCAGCAGCGATCGCTGGAGCCAGCTTCCAGGTCAGCAAGTAGAGGGGCAGATTCCAGGGACTGATCAGACCAGCTAACAGAGGATAACAGAAGCATTGCCAGCAATGACATGCCCCTCAAAGCAGACGGGCCAGACAGGCTTTATGAATGAAAACTCCTTCATGCTACACCAAACTTCAGCTTACTCTTCCAAAATCCCAAACTTCTGTAGCCAACTTCAGGGAACTAATTCTAAACTGTATTACAAGCAGCTGTACCTTTAAAAACTATAATCAGGACAGTTTACTCTTTTCTTGATGACTTACAGTTATATTTATGAACAACAGCAATATAAGTTCTGGGGCTAAAAGACTGTCACCTGTCCCTAAACATTCTCAGAATGTGATCAGTTTTGAGATTTGTAGACTGATCTCTGCACTGTTTAAACTTCTCCCTCCTCATTATCAAACAGGCCAGCTACTATTTCTTCTAAATTTCTCCATCTCTGTTTCTAATCTCTTGTGGATTGAGACATAAAATCTCAAGCTGTTCAGAATTATTTGTAAAATAAGAGCAATAGGTTCTGAGACTGTGAAATCCATTTTAGCTAACCCAGAGTATTTTTTAATTTAAAAAAAAAAAATCTTTCTACGTTCTCACCTGTATCCTGACCAGACAGGTTTGCTGGGTAAGTAACAGAACCAACATCTACAGTGGGTCTCCATGTAACATTCTGAAACCACCTAGGCTTCTGACCATAAAACGTGTAAAAATAAAACCTACATTATGAATAAGTGAGTGGATTCACCTTATTTTATACTCTGCCCTCAAGCCTGAGCTATGAAAGTGAACACAGTTTGCATTATTAAATTTCCCACTGAAAAATCTGCTCTTTAGGGGATAACAATAATTTTGCAGCATAATGTACTAGCATACTTCTTAGGAGGAGGTTTGAGATTTCATAACACCTTGAAAATACCATTTCCGAAGGGCTCAGGTAAAATGTTCCATTTTCTTCCCCTTTAACTTATCTTCTTTTATTCTATCATAAAATATAACTAGTAAAGTATGGACGGTAGTTGGTTTTTTCTCAGAGGAAACAGTGACATCTAGTGGAAATTTTTAGTTATTGCAGATATTTATATGTCCTCTAAAGGGCAAGAAGCAGAGAAATGAAAGAGGGAAGTACATAATCCAGTCAAGGCTTATGTACCATGTACCTGGCACTGTTCTAAGTGCTCTACACTTACTAATTTACATAATTCACACAAAGATATATAAAGATAAAATTAAACCATCCTCCCAGTTTCCAGATCAGGATACTGAAGCACACAAAAGTTAAATCACTTACCCCACACATAACCTAAAATCTATGATCTTAATCACAACGCTCTCGGGAAATAAATTTTTGTTTTTAATTACAAGGGACAAAAAGTCCTGGATTGTGAATTTACAATCAGTATCATTCTTTTTGTCTGTGATTCCTCCAGAACAATGTTCCAGGAATAACTAGGAAATTTGACACAAAGAAAATAAACTAGAATTGGATTTTTAAGGCCAATTAAATTTCAGATAAAGTAGAAGAAATTTCTACTTTGCTTTTTTTTTAAGTCTGTTCCTTTAGATCAATTCTACAGGGCTGACTGAGCATCTCTACGTGCAGCTGTGGTCCAGGCTTTCACTGCAGCACCTACCGATGCCCACGGGGGTCCGAACCGTGTAGTGGAGACAGCCCAGGTGGTCCATCTGTGTGCACTCGGACGTGTGGTGCAGGATGGAGGAAGCGAAGAACCGGAAGTTCTGTACAGACCGGGGAATGTCCATGGTTCTCGCCAGGGTTAGGGTTTTCCCTGTAAGAAGTCAACAACAGAAGGCACTGTCAGTGTTCTTCACCTCCGACTGGGAGGAAGCAAAACCACACACGTATCCTGCTCACACTGAAGTAGCCTCTGTTCCTTCCAGCCTGGGATGGGCATTCCTTGGTTACGGAGAGCGTTGATCATAGTTTGACAAAACTATGAAACAATTAGATGTGAGGTTATAAGATGGAGTAGAGGGGTTTAGAGTTGAGTCAAATGATCTTTGTTTTGAGTCAAATGATCTTAGCTTTGTCATAGCTATCATCAGGAATTCGCCAGATGCTATCACTTCACCCACACCAGCTCTTTCAATTCAAAGTCACCAAGCTCTGGACATGCTACAGAGGGGTTGGAATAATGGGTGTTAAGACAGCTGTATTTGCACATCACCAAAAAAGCACGTGATGATATTAACTGTCCCCTCAACACAAAGTGGAGTCACTAAGATGGACACATGGCAGAACCACTGGTGGGAACCTGGCACAGGATGATGTCTGGCCGTTGCTCACCCATCACGTGCCCCATGCACATCCTAGGTATATGCTTACCTGGATTGTTCCACAGTTATCTTTAGCGATACAGGGAGACTCTGCAGTGTCAGGAAGCATTTTCTTCTTAAGGGTTTGGAGTCAGGCTGCTTCTTAAATTTAGGCTGCTTTACAGCACGCATATAAATTAAAAAGATCTTGGCCTTTCCTAACAGATATCGTTACAAAGATTTACAGACATTTACTCCATTACCCTGACTTCTGGGAAGCAGTTAAAAAAATTGGGAAATTGTGTTGGGAGTGGAACAGTGACCAACATATCGGAAATCTTTCTAAAAAACTGTGTGACTGCTCTTCAAGTAATCTTTGCCTTTAGCAAACAAACTTATGCTTACCAAAGGGGAAAGGAGGGGGAGGGATAACATATACACACTACTATATATAAAATAGATAACCAACAAGGACTTACTGTAGAGCACAGGAATTATATTCAATATCCTGTAATAACCTATAAGGAATAAGAATCTGAAAAAGAACATATATATGTATATATACATACATATATACGTATATAAGACAATTTGAAAAGCTGTCACATGTATATCTATCTATCTATATATATCTGAATCACTGTGCTGTACACCGGAAACTAACACATTGTAAATCAACTATACTTCTATTAAAAAATAAATATCATGCCACAACTACTGAAGCCCGTGCACCTAGAGCCCATGCTCTGCAACAAGAGAAGCCACTGCAATGAGAAGCCCACGCGCCACAACTACTGGGCCTGCGCTCTAGAGCCCACAAGCTACAACTACTGAAGCCCGTGCACCTAGAGCCCATGCTCTGCAACAAGAGAAGCCACTGCAATGAGAAGCCCACGCGCCACAACGAAGGGTTGCCCCCGCTCGCCGCAACTAGAGAAAGCCCGCACACAGCAAGGAAGACCCGATGCAGCCAAAATTAATTAATTAATTAAAATTTTAAAAATAATAAATGAATCACGTAGTGAAAAGAAAAGAAACAAATTTGCTTTGAAACTCTCTACTTAGAACTAGTGGAGGGCTGCACCCTCAGCCCTCGTTCTTCCTCTCTCCCCATATCCATGCCCTTTGCCATACATCTTTGCAGTTCCTCCCACCAAATATACAGTGTATTTATTTCCGTGCCTCCTGAACTGGCGTTGGGCCTTGACTTGCTTTGGCCATCAGAGTGAAGCAGAAGTGGGCCAGTTGCAAGCCTCGGCCTTCAGAGGCCTTGGCTGGTTTGGCTTTCCATTCTCTACCACTGCCGTGAGAAGCACATGGGTGGGCTAGCTGATAGGTCCAAGGGGGTGGGGGTAACATGAAGAAAGTGTCCTGAGTTCCATCCACATGGTTAAGAGGCAAGAGATCAACTGACAACCTGGAAGGAGCGCGTGAACCGCCAGGAACATAGTGCGTGCACTTCCCATAAAGAAGGGACAGCGGCGCTAAACCCCGGCTCCGCTAGAGAGAGCGAGCGTGGGAAAGAGGGAAGAGGCCGGCACAGATGCCTCTCACCTTGGTCCCTGGATTCAGCCTGGGCCAGCTCCTCCAAGGACTGTTCCAGCAAATCCGCCAGCCGCTGCAGCACGTGCGAGCGCTCCTGGGGGCTCCGGGAGGACCAGCCCGGAAAAGCTGCTCTGGCGGCCTCCACCGCGGCTTCGATCTCGGAGGAGCAAATGGAAGAGGGTCGCCTTAGACTGTTGCTCCCGAGGGTTGGATGAATCCAGAATCCACAGGTCCGTATATGGCTAACGTTTTTTCTGCCTAATTGCAAGTATTCGACACTCCCAGTACTGAGTCGCCCACAAAGTGGTGTTTACATGACCAGCAAAGCCGGGGCACCACAAAAAAAGAAAAATGCTCCATTTTGACCAAGGTATCCTGAATGTGGCGATAATAGAATCTATTTGAGCAGCAGGTATACGTTTTCAATAATTTCAAAATACAGAAAATTTCTGAATATCATATGAGAGAGGAAACTTAATTAAGATGTATGGAATCTCTAAACTCTTAATGCAGTTTTGACATACTTGATAAGGTCTAAAAGTTTCTTTGAAATCACATCCCAGACTGTCATTTTCACTTGGAATGACTAAGCATATTAGTTTTTTATTGACTAATTTTTATATGTAACGGAATGTGCTAAATGCTTTACACAAATTATTTCATTAAATCCCTTTTAAAATTCTGTAACATGAGTATTGCTAAGCCCGTTTTACAGATAAGGAAACTGAAACAGAGAGCTCAAGTAATTTGCCAGATGTCACACAGCTAATAAGTGGCAGAATCAGGATGCAAACCCAGATCTCTGTGGCTCCCAAGACCACAGCTGGCCTGCTATGGCATAACCACAGTCCCAGTCCCCTGCCTGGCTCCGCCCAATGGAAAGGTCCTCTGTTGGAGAAGAGGGCATCTGTGGTTGAACAGATAGCTTGGGCACCTGGTTTTAGAGCTAAATCCAAAAGGAAACAATGTATAGGAAGGTATCAGCAAAGCCATTTCATGGAGGCAGAATGCATTAACAGGACTTCTGCTGTCTTTCTCCTCTCTTAGGCAAACGTCTAACCAATGCCTTTTCCAGAGATGGCAAATCCAGAGCCTGTGTCTCTCCCTTCCCCTCTCTCACATGCATGACATTTATAATCACTCACAGCTTTCTTCCACCACTGGACCCAGGCTCAGTCTCAGAATCTTTTTCCACAAGCTTCCGGCATCTTTCTTGTATTACATGATCTGACAATTCAGCTGCCCTATCACTCCAAATCGGATCTACATGCCTTCTCATTTTCTTTATGTGAACAAAGTCGCCTTCAGCTGAGCTAAAAGGATTCTTGTCTTAATTACAAATGTCTGGAAAGTTGGTGGTTGATGCCCTGCTGCCAGCCAACAAGAGGACGGTTCCTAGCTACAGCAGTCAATGTCAAATCTAATCTTCCTACAGTTGTTGATGCAAAACTCTGATCTTTTAGAAAAGCAGAAAACTCAAGTCCAGTCATATTTTCTAAGTTGTCCTATGTCACATGTCCTACATCCATTTAATGTAGAACACATATAATGTACTACATACAATAATATTAGCAAAAGAAAATACTTATAAAGCATTTACTGTATGCCAGATGCAAAGTGCTCTACATATGCCAGTCTGTTTAATCTTCAGAACAACACTCTGAAGTAGGTATTATTATTATCCCCATTTTATAGATGAGGAGACTGAGGCACAGGGAGGTTCAGCTGCAGGTCAAGAACATAGGTATTAAGCGGTGCAGCTGATCTCTGAAGCCAGGCAGTCGGACCCCAATGCTACAGTGCAAATGCTACTGCGAGTGTGTGTGTGACCACTAATCTAAGCATGCTGTGATCTGTAAAATAAGGATGATGATAGAGTCTTATTTATAGGTTATGACTCAGATTTGGGACAATTTGTGTTCAATGACTTAATGAACGCACAGCACAAAGCAAACGCTGAATGAATGGGAGTCCTGTTGACAGACTGGCAGCACTTTCTGTGAGTGACTTTTGGGGAAATTGGGCATGTGGCTTGCATGGTAACCATATTTTTCAAGCCAGAAAAACCTGGGATTTATGGTATCAGATGGAATGTTTGCAAGCTGGATTGCTGGGAAATCCAAAATATCTATTCCTCTGCAAGCAGGTGTATCCATCCCTCATTCTCTCTTCTGCAAGGGCTGAGCCATTAGCTGCAGAAAATATTTCACCTGAATTTGGCATACTTGTCAATTTTAACTTTACTTTGGAAAGGACTCTGAGACAATGAGGGCTGGAAAAGCTGGATTTCCCACGTCTATCCCAGGTCATTTGAAGCAAACAAAATTGCAGGTTACAGTTTAACCAACAAATTAGCCAATATTTGCAAACTTTAATCCGAAAGTCTAAAGGTTTTTTTTTTTTTTAATGCAAGACAGATTTAGAATATTATTAACAGTAGAGAAAGAATAGCTTAGTTCTTTTTTTAAAAAAACCTTGCATATAATACTCATTTACATATGAAGGCTACAATTATCTTTTAAATAATGTAGTTCTTTGTGCCTTAAAAAAATAAATTAAAATCCATTTAACTTGAGCATAAATCCATTTAGATGAGTATACATTCATCAGCCACATTTATCACCCCAAATATATTTATACTCTCAGTGCAATAACTAATTAAATATATCGCAAATATTTTACAAAACTCAATAATATTAATTCTACATCACTGAAAAAAAGTTTTAATGTGTGTACCATTAAGTACTTTGAGTAAGAAAAAGTAGTGTTAAATTTAACTTCAAAAATATGCAGGAATTTGATTCTGCATTTCATCATTCAAATGATTGGTTTTACTTTACTAGATATTTTGAAGACATGAAGAATTATTACAGGATAATATAAAATAAATCCCTGGGTTTTAAGATTTTGCTAATTTTTGTGAAGTAATGCATTTTGTGGAAATCCATGAATATAATGGCAAATTTAGGCAACATTTGGTTGAGAAAAAGGATCACTTAGTAATACTGATCATTCTTACAAATAATGCTTTTTACTAGGCACCCATCAAGGAATGTCTGTGAGTTGTGGCTTTGTGTTAGGCTACCTGGATTATTATTTGTTTCTGCACATGGTAACCTGAGATTGGTGCCGTGTATCATATATACCCAATTACAAAATAAACCTTCCTAGAACTAAAAACCTTCCTTCTGCTAATGTTTAACAATCCTACACCTTTTCTCAATCCCCTTTGCTCCTAGAAAATTAAGCTACCATAAATCACCAACAGGCAAAGTAGATTTCAGTCTTCTCTGAGTGAATATACTCACCTCTTCTTTTCCACTGTTTGGCACTCGGCAGTACACTTCCCCTGTAGAGGGATCGTAGGAATCTAGGTATGAGCTACAAGGTAAAAATTTCCCATCTATGAAATTTTCCAGCATCAAAAGGGCCCTTGTTCCAGCCATAGGAAAGGACATGCCTGCCCTTCCCCTTGGCGTTGCTCAGGAAGGTTATCCCCCCACTCTCCCGACTCCTGACTTAAGTCTCCTCACTTCCAGCCCCAGTGACCCCATCTGCCAATCAGTGCAAGTGGGAGGTGACCTGACATTCTCTGAGAGCATTTCAGTCTCTAAACTCCGAATGAAGAGAGTTCCCAAATATTTCACAGCTGTCCAGTACGTTGCGAGAAATGAATAATAATATGTTAAAGTAACATCAGCTTATGTGTTCATGGCCCTTTAAAATAGTCAAAAGGCATCTGTGTGTATCATTTTATTGGATTCACACTATATTCACTGCTCAAACATTGATTAAGTGCCAGGCCCTGTGGCAGGTCTTTACATGAATTTACTCATTTATTCCACACAACAATCCTATAGAAAGTAAAGGTCATAACTTCCCCTCTCGTCCTCGGAGAGGTGAATTTGTCCAAAATTGCATAGTTGGTAAGGGTCCTTTTGTCTCCAAATCATGTGCTTTTTCCTCAGTGCATCACTGCCCTCACCCTCAGAGGTGGCTGAAGGCAGACTTTCTCTTTCCATCACCCACCAGTTTCTCTCTGCCTTGCCGCTGAACTGTCCATCCTAAAACCAGGGCTGCCACTGCAGCCCACATCTTCCCAGATGTGCCATGAAGATGACGGTATCAGCCCAAACTATATACAATGTATGTAACACACCCAGGACTCATGTCCATGATGTATATAAGAAGTTCTACAAATTGGTAAGAGAAATGAACAACCTCATAGAAAGGTAAGCAAAGGATATGAAAAAGCAACTCATAGCAAAGGGAACACAGTGGGCTAATGAGTGCGTGAAAGGATGCTCTGCGTCACAGTTAATCAGGGAATGTGAGAGACAAATATATATATATATATACACACACACTCTTTTTCAGATTCTCTTCCCTTATAGGTTATTACAAGATATTGAGTAGAGTTCCCTGTGCTATACAGTAGGACCTTGTTGCTTATCTATTTTTGTTGTTGTTGTTGTTGTTGTTTGTTTTTTGTTTTGTTTTGTTTTGTTTTTGCGTTACGCGGGCCTCTCCCATTGCGGAGCACAGGCTCCGGACGCGCAGGCTCAGCGGCCATGGCTCACGGGCCCAGCCGCTCCGCGGCACGTGGGATCCTCCCGGACCGGGGCACGAACCCGCGTCCCCTGGATCGGCAGGCGGACTCCCAACCACTGCGCCACCAGGGAAGCCCGTTGCTTATCTATTTTATATACAGTAGGTGTGTATCTGTTGATCCAAATTCCCAATTTATCCCTCTCCCCTTCCCCTTTGGTTACCATAAGTTTCTTTGTGAGTCTGTTTCTGTTTTGTAAATAAGTTCACTTGTATCATTTGTTTAGATTCCACATATAAGCGATATCATATCATAGTTGTCTTTGTCTGACTTACTTCACTCAGTATGATAATCTCTAGGTCCATCCCTTTTGCTGCAAATGGCATTATTTCATTCTTTTTGTGGCTGAGTAATATTCCATTGTGTATACGTACCACATCTTCTTTATCCACTCGTCTACCAATGGACATTTAGGTTGTTTCCATGTCTTGGCTATTGTAAATAGTGCTGCCACATTTATTTCATTTATTTCACCATTAATTTACTAATACATATTTAAGTGGTTTCAATGTGAGAGAGAAAAGGGATCTTCTGAAAGCTAAAAGCTGGCCTGGCACTCACAGCTGGGCCATGGTGTTCTCCTACTGAACACTGACAATTCCTAAATCTCTGACATCAGACAAGGTTATTCTGTGCTCCTGATGAAGTGAGATACTGTCCTCACACCTGAGCACAGACCAAAAGGCACCATGCAAACCATGAAAATGACTTAACATCGCCCTCTTGTGGTCAATATGCATGACTGCTGCTGCTTTACTGCGTTCCGTTTCTCCTACCTCCTATATGAAAATTGATACCCAACTGCAGAATTACTCCCACTTTCTGACAGTGCCCAGTCCAGAAGAAACCCCTGCTCACCTGAGCCCTCCCTCCTCATTACCTACATGTGCTCAATTCTTCACACCTTCTTATGAGAAGCTCCTAGACTCCACGGCGGTCTCTCTGCCTGCAACAAGCATCAAAAAAAAAAAATTTTTTTTTGACTACGGTTGTGTCCTGGTGGTCTTTGACTGATGACATCAACAAATGATGGGCATCAACATATGCTTGCTAAAGAATTTTCTACCATGATGTCCCCAGTCTTAAAGTGTTCAACTACCTCTTCATGATCTGGACATTTTAAATCCTGCCTCCCCAATCCCTTCACCCTCTCCCAGAAGGACATCTTTTGAGACTCTTACCCCGCCTATAAATAACATCATATGAGTGATGAATTTGTGAGTTACAGCCCCTCTAACTTTGAGTTTTATATATTTAGCTCCTGTGTCCCTTTGTCTTTTGGAATTTAGCGCTGCAGAAAGACTAATTTTTCGTTTCTTTGAAGATGATTTTTGGGAGAGTTTTGTTTCCAAGATTGGCTTAATCTCATTAAAATTCCCTTGTGATGTTTTACATAAAATATGGTGCAATCTTGGGGTCTTCCTGTTCACCATTTTCACCTATCTGCATTCTAGGAGTGGTTTCCAAGGACAACCTCTATATCATCAACTCTTCTGCAATTGCTATCTATTTTACAGGCTTCACTGAATGTCTAAATTTTGCTATTATGATTTAGGATTCCATGGAGTCTCTTCTAACCTGTTCTGATTCTTTTCTCACCTCAGCAATATCCCCTTACATCTCACAGACACCATGCAGCAGTTATTGAAAGAAAACTTTTGTTTCCTGCGATACACCTGAAAGAAAGCTTTTTCCCCCTGCATGTGCTCAGGTACTACTGATTTTGCCACAAGCCTCTTATTTCTTAACCATCTTTAAATAAAAAGAAATATACCCAAGCCCAGTATTGGAAAGTACTAATGTGTCAATTACTCCCACCATCTCATAGTCCACCTGAGAGCTAGGAGAATCCCTAGCAGCCAGTCGATTGCTGGTTCCCTTTCTGAAATGCAGGCACATTTGAATCTTCCAGGATCAAGAGGGTCACCCCAGCTCAAGAAAGACTCCAAATTACAGCTGAGGTTCACCAGACAAGAGGACAGACAGAAGCAGTTTTAAAGTTTGCTTCTAACAAGTTTTCTCTTTCCTTCACTTTAAAAAACAGCGCCTTCACACACAGCATTATCATAGAAATAAAAGCTTGTAATTTTCTGACAATACAGATGTAAAGAAATGAAAATCCTCCATAATGCCACCACCAGTATTAATTCTTTCACTCATTTAACAATTGCATGTGTGAACGACTACACCAATTGCTGAAAAAGAATCAGAAGCAAAACAGAAAAGGTCTCTTTCCTCTTGGGACTTACATTTCAGCGGAATGAGAACATAAATGAATCATACAAGTCAATATAAAATTGCACCCACGAAAATATTCCAAGGAGAGAGACAAGGTCCCACTGAAGCACACAGTAACCCATTTTCCTTTACACTAGTCAGAGGCCGGGGGTTCCCTGAGAAAACAGCAATGAGCTGGTACACAGAAGCAGAACCCAGTGTTCCACAGTGTTCTAATTAATCATTAACATGTATAGTTACATGGTTCATCTCACCCCTAGTGTGTTCATATTTTTTTTCCTTTTAAAAATCTTGAATATCTTTGGCATTTTCAAAGAACCAGGTTGTAAATTACTTGATCCGTTCTACTTTTGCTCTGCTGGCAAGATTCTAAAGCTAAGAAGGACTTTAGGTGTCTTCAACTAGGGTTATTGCTGGGCTCTCCTCATCTTGCCTCATCTTGCCACTTGTACCCATACCTCATGTCAATGTGTGGTTCTGCTGGCTTGTGTCCCACTGTTAAAGATTCTCACTGACGTGGTTCTTCTTACTGGAGGTGGGTGGGTCCTAAAGAATGGTTTTTACTGTTGGTGGGATCTTGATGTTGCTACTTTGAAGGCTAAAAGCTGCCCTGTTGGATGATTTTGCCAATGCAAAACCTGCCCCCCCTCCCTCCACTAATCCTGAATTGGTAGGAGATTGTGGCTTACGGGATGAATTAGTTTAACTCAAGAGACTCTTGTATAGAAGTATTACAATTTTACTTCAGTATTAATGGTCCCCCCTCCTCACCTAGCCCCCTTCTAATGTTGCCTTCAGGGTGCATTCCTCCTGAATGCTTTCACAGTTAATTCTCATTTGTAGTTTGTAGTGCTGAGAACTGCCCCTGGCTGAACTGTCAGCCCCATGATGACCTGCGCTCCAGAGCTCCCTCTGTGCATGGACATGGCAGACTCTTAGGGATGAAGGAAGGAATGTTTTCCTATTTACATATTTCTGTGACTATTTTAGAGGGAAGTTGGAAAATAATGACCCAGGAGTTTCTATTGAGCCTTCTTATCTAGAAGCTTTTTAAAAAATTAGCTGTATAATCCTAATTCCAATATATCTAGGTTTCAAATTTTATATTTTTACATCATTGTTAAAAAGCTAATATTTCTATCAAAAAATCTTGATTACATTATAAAATGAAAAGAGCTTGACTAATGATCACAACTCCAAGAAAAAATATCCCTAGAGACAGAAAAGAAATACATCAACATGTTAGCAGCAGTAATATTGATATTTAGGCAATATTACTATGGGTGAGTTTTATTCTTTACTTTTCTGTATTTTCCAAATTTTCTAGAGGGAATGATTACATTTTAACAATAGTTAAAATTATTACTGATCTGCATATTTATGGGAGAAAAGAAACTATGTCTAGAAATCGTTTTCTAAACCAATATTTGAGTTTCTAAAATTCAAATATTGTCATAAATAACGAACTGTGGAAAAACATTAACAAGTCCAAACATGGATCTGAAATTTTTTTAAGCCAGGTTACCATAGAGGCAACTGATTCATTTCAGTGGAGACTCCTGAAGAGTCACGGTAAGAGGACAAAGCCACTTGTGTAAAGAAACAGCGTGACCATAAATAGGAAGCAGCAGAGACAAGAAGTACCTGAAGCACAGTGACCCAAAATGCATGTACTATTTAGTATGGTAAGTGTCAGGGGGAGGATTTCAGACCAAACCCAAGCTTGGGCATGCTCGCCGGACATCTTGTTATTTAACCCCAACCTCCCACAGTGGGTTCTCTTAATATTACCACCCCTCAACAACAATCAATTGTAAACATAATGTAAATAAAAAGATCACTCTATCACAATTTAGGAAGGAAGAAATAAACTCATTTTTACTACTGCTGCTACTATTTGTTTTACGCTAAATTTTTATCTAAAATTCTTAATGCTATCATGACCTTGTATGCTATACAGAGTGGATGTTTCTTGTTTTTGCATCCCACCCCCTCCCCCCGTGCCCAATCCCCTTCTTCATAGCATCCTGAATTTCCTTCCAACCCTTCCATAATTCTCAGCTGTGCACTTTGGGTGATACTCACATCACATCTAAAGGATGCCCCAAGGAAAGAAATTAAACTCAGTTATAGTCCATGGTGAGATGTTTCTAGGACTTCTGGAAAAGACATGTTCTTTTGGCCTGTCCTTGCCCTTGATGGAGGGTCTGAGGATCTAAGTGTGGAATCGCAGGGGGTTCCATATGGAGTCTGAGGGCAAAACCAACACTGGAGAAGGCAGAGTACAGATTAGTCCTTGCCTGACACTGTGACTCGAGCAAGACCAGCTGAAAGTCAGGGCTACTGCAGGTCTTTCTTTTTTGCTTAAGTCACTTTAAATTTGTTTTCTGTCAGTTGTATCTGTTAAATGTCTGACTACTATAAATAAAACACTTTTTTGCCTTAGCAAGTTTACTCTCAAATGACAGCTACACATATACTTTTTAGTAAAGAAATGTGTTCACCTTGTGATCGCCCACCAAGCAGCACATTCATGTTCTGTACACTTTACCATATGGATGTTATTCTTCAATTAAGAAGAAATGCTGTTGAATACGGTAAGCCATCAATATATAAATCACACCATTTCCCAATATAAAAAAATTGTATCGAGGCTTCCCTGGTGGCGCAGTGGTTGAGAATCTGCCTGCCATTGCAGGGGACATGGGTTCGAGCCCTGGTCTGGGAAGATCCCACATGCCGTGGAGCAACTAGGCCCGTGAGCCACAACTACTGAGCCTGCGCATCTGGAGCCCGTGCTCCGCAACAAGAAAGGCCGCGATAGTGAGAGGCCTGCGCACCACGATGAAGAGTGGCCCCTGCTCGCCACAATTAGAGAAAGCCCTCGCACAGAAACAAAGACCCAACACAGCCAAAAATAAATTAAAAAATTTTTTAAAAATTGTATCATATGGTCCATCAGAACACAGTCCCAGCTGTGACAAAGCGAGACAGTGGCATGGACATATATACACTACCAAACGTAAAACAGATAGCTAGTGGGAAGCAGCTGCATAGCACAGGGAGCTCAGCTCAGTGCTTTGTGACCACCTAGAGGGGTGGGATAGGGAGGGTGGGAGGGAGGGAGACGCAAGAGGGAAGAGATATGGGAACATATGTATATGTATAACTGATTCACTTTGTTATAAAGCAGAAACTAACACACCATTGTAAAGCAATTATACTCCAATAAAGATGTAAAAAATAAATAAATAAATAAAAAAGAACACAGTCCCAGCCTCAGCTGAGGACAAAATCCACTCGAAAGCAATGGTACCCAGGAGGGAGCTCAACAAATACCTGTTAACTAAATATACCTTGGAGTTTGTTGAAACTTTAAAGAAAAACATGACTCTTACTCATGGGGACTTACAATCTACAAGGAATACGAGATAAAGTCATCATACATGTAATTATAAAAGTGAGAATGGGAAAAATAAAATTAAGTTATGGTTAGAAATGGATGAGATTAAATTTGATCTGCTATTAGGATAAAAAGCAAGAATTCACGTGAAAGAGTGGGGAAACCCTCAGGTGAAAAAGATCCCATAAAACCCAAGTCCTACTTAGAATCTCATAAACATCGAAGAAACACAACACATTTTGTTGTTATGCTCAAACTAAGGCATTTTATTAGCTAGCTTTACACCTTAAATAATATCTTGGTTAACAAAGGAACAATTTCCAATAACTGCAAACTAAGCAGTTCCAAATGGTTGTTTGTTGAAGGAAGAACACTCACTGCTCAACACAAAATACCTTTATTAACCTTCAACAAATCTTTTCTTACAGTTAACTAAAAAACTGCTCAGGTCAAATATTAACTACCTCAATAACCCATTTTAGTTATTCTTTCTTAAAAATGTGTGTTGTAAGTTGAAATCAAAAGAGAAAACTGAAAACATTTGGTGGTTTGGCTGGAAGTAGAGTTCACGTCATGATGATTCAATGTCTTCTAACACATATTTCTGATAACTTCCGTAAGTCTCAGCAAGGTAAATCCATTAGTAACATTTCAAAGGAAAAGCTAGTTTTTTAAATGAAAGTGCAATATTAGCCTTTCTTTGCCAGTTGGCAACTTAAAATTTTTGTAGGAGTGGTGAATGATACTTCTTTGCAGCTGATCATAGCTTGAATTTTCTCTCTCATTTAAAAAAATATCAATTGCACATTGTTGCTTTAACTGAATAACTGGATTCTTTCAAAACATGGAGGTTAACTATCTCACTGTGTTTAGAAACATGGTAGAAATTCTGACCCATCAGTCTTTTATCTGTAAAAGAAAAAAAAAGCATTTGCTATAATTTAACCAATCACATTATATGGACAACAACAACAAAAGGAAAAAATGGCAGTGGAGTAATCATTACATCAGGTGAAACTTTTTTGTTTTTCCTGCAACTTTTTTCCTTCCCTAGTCTTGTTATTTGAGATTTTCTATAATCTCTCCATTACTTTCCACAAGAGACTGCATCTTATTTTTAGAATGCTCTTTTACAAAGAATGTTTTGACAGTTAAATGTGATGCTGCTGCTGCTGCTATTAGGTAACATTTACTGAATGCTTTCTAAATGCAATCACTGTGCCAAGTGCTTTATGCAGACCATTTCATTTCACAACTCCAGAAGGTAGATTCTATTACCCCATTTTCATAGATGGATAAATTACAGGACAAACGTTGTTCTTCTGCAGCTAGGAATTAGTGGAGCAGTAACTCAGACTTAGACTTAAGTTTAACTCCAGAGCCTTTTTCATGGTACAAGTATAACTGAATTTTGATGCGACCTAAAGCCCTATGTCCAAAGTATCCATCCAGTTAAATGAACTGAGTAATTTTTATGCAGAAAACAAGCATATGAAGTAATGAAGCCCCTTTTAAAAATACATGCATACCTCGGAGATATTGTGGGCTCTGTTCCAGGCCACCTCGATAAAGTGAGAATCGCAGTAAAGCAAGTCATAGGAATTTTTTGGTTTTCCAGTGCATAGAAAAGTTATGTTTACACTATACTATAGTCTATTAAGAGTGCAATAGCATTATGTCTAAGAAAACAATGTACATACCTTAACTTAAAAATACTTTATTGCTAAAAAAGGCTAACCATCATCTGAGCCTTCAGTGAGTCATAACCTTTTTGTAGGCATAACATCAACGATTACTGATCACAGATCGCCATAACAAATATGTAATAATAATAATGTAAATGATAATAATAATGTAAAAGTCTGAAATACTGCAAGAATTACCAAAGTGTGAAACAGAGACATGAAGTGAGCAAATGCTGTTGGGAAAATGGTGCCTAGAGACTTGCTCAATGTAAGGTTGCCACAAACCTTCATTTTGTAGAACACAGTATCTGTGAAGTGCAATAAAATAAGGCATGCATGTATTCATAAGATCTATATTAATCATGATAGTGTGGAAGAAAATTTAAATCACTGAAATTCTGGTTCATTTCTGGCTATTTTCTCCAAAACTCAACTGTACCTTACATTATATATTAATGTTTCAGAAACATTACTGATATATTTAACTGAACTTTCTGAATGAATGAACTGAGAACCAGTTATTAAAAAAAACAATGTAATGAGGGCACTTTGTTAAACAAAACCACTACTCCCAATTCATTTGACTCTTATTAAAGTCTATTCTCATGATTTGGACTGCATACAGATGTATTTTTCAATGGATTTCCTTTAATTCTGAGCAATATTACTGGTGGAGAAGACAGTTTGGAAGTCTCGTTATGAGAAGATCTAAGGTGAAACATTTTCTTCCCATCATTCTTTTAATCTTTAATAAAATTTTAAAATGTTGTTCTAATATAACTGCACTCCCGTTAAGCCATAAAATCTCAGTAATCATTCTTAGAAAGTAGAAAAAGAGGGCTTCCCTGGTGGCACAGTGGTTAAGAATCCGCCTACCAATGCAGGGGACACGGGTTTGATCCCTGGTCCGGGAAGATTGCACATGCCGCGGAGCAACTAAGCCTGTGCCACAACTACTGAGCCTGCACTCTAGAGTCTGCGAGCCACAACTACTGAAGCCCATGCACATACAGCCTGTGCTCCACAACAAGAGAAGCCACTGCGATGAGAAGCCCGCGCACCACAACGAAGAGTAGCCCCCGCTCGCCACAACTAGAGAAAGCCCGTGAGCAGCAACGAAGACCCAACGCAGCCAAAAAATAAAATAAATAAGTAAAATTTTAATAAGAAAGTAGAAAAAGACATAATAACCATGGATACATAATCAGTCACTTTAAAATACCTCGGTGACTACACCAGCAGCTATGGTAGAACCACTGTAGCGCAGCATGAATCTCCCCAGCTCTTTAAAGTCTTTGTACAGCTCAAGAGCCACTGGTCTTTGTGTCTGTAGCTCCACCAATGCATTCTGGCCTTTGGTCAACAATCTATCACGAAAAATAAAATGGAAATCTAATAAAGGTAAAGAAATGTAATTAAAACCTGAAAAATATTTCACATTCCATCTACACATCAACTTAGTTTTTCAAAAACTTAAAAAGTAAAAAGGGATTTTCTTAAAATGAAAATATATGCCTTTGAATTTGAGGGGGTTAGTTGAAAGAAATGAGAGGAGTAATTCTAGATTTAAGAAATATTAGCTAGTTCGTGTGTGTGTGTGTGTGTGTGTGTGTGTGTGTGTGTGTGTTTTAAACAATCTTCCAAATTGAACTCTATCCTTTGAAGGACACTATAATCTAAAATACTCAAGACCCCTCCACCAAAGTCTTCCCTTTCATTCCCTCATGAAATTAAAGAAGAGTGATGCAGTTGCATTTAAAGAAAGGAATGCAATGTCCTATGTCTTCCACAGTAAAATCCTAATTGGTAGATTATGTTAAAAAGTTATCTTTAAAGAGGATAATCTCCTAGTGCCAACACACTACCCTAGATCTCTCTCTCCCTCCCTCCTCTCTCTTCTCTCACATAGGAAGAGTGGTTCTTTAACAGACGTTCAGGATAAAATCATGTAAGATTCTTTCACAGTATGATATTTGTAGGAAATGAAGGGAGATGAGGCATGGGCCTGATTGCAAACAGCTTCACACAATAAGCAAAGCAACCAAGAATCCTTGTGCACGGGCCCCACCAGACTTACTGAAAGAGGGAGAACCCAAAGGGGGCATTCTGAAATGTTCCCTAATTCAATTTTGATGTGTTCTAGAAGGATAGAGAACAGCATTCATAAACTCCCCTTCTGAAAGATTAATTCAGGGACACACAGATAGAATAAGCCAAGGTTCCTAAAAAACGTATTCCCAAAATTCTAAATATTGGTTTTGGGCAATTTCAGCTTAAGGTCCCATTCCTTAGGAAGGAGAACATCTAATATATTCACAATTTGCTTTAAGTTTGGTTCTAGAAAGTTTGATTCCATCCCATATAAAGCAATCGAGTCTACAATGTGCCAGGAATGGAAACAAAGGGGAAAGGCCAAATGGTGTTGGTGCAAAATAAAAGGACAAAGCTACAAATACGGTGACAGGAAAAACTTGCATGAGAAAATATTAAAACCTAGAATTAGCATCATGGAGCTAGACTCTGCAGCATGAGCAAGGAGGGTAAAATTCAGGATTACATCTGATGAGCCAATGTCAGATTGAGAATTTTCCAAGTCAGACAGCTCGGCTCCTGCCAAAAGAATTTATGTGACCCAACTAACTAGATTAGAATCCTGGGCCTTCCACTTGCTAGCTTTGTGATCTCAAACGTGTTATACAATCTCTCTAAGCCTCAGCTTCCTCATTTGAAACACGGGAAACATAATAGTACCTGCTTTATACGGTTGCTGAGAATGTAAACCATGTGAAAGAACTTATGACAGAGCCTAGAAAATAGCGGTCCTCAAGAAACACCAGCCATGACTTCTATCACACTTCTCAGTACATTATGGCAGACACTCATGCTAGAAGCTAAAGACTCAGGTTAAAAATAAAGAACTATCTTTAAATGAGAGGTGAAGTAGCCTCTTGTTTCTAACTAAGGGAGAAACAGGCATGGGTTTAGAACAGTGTGAAGATTCTTTCTTCTACGTGCAGCCGATCCTAAATTAACCCTCTAACCACCTTGGCCTCTTACACAGGTGCAAATGAGGAGGAACACCCCAGGACTGAAAAAAAAGGGGATTTTGGGTGGGATTCCCCATAGGGCTGAAGTGAGGAAAACCCCAAAGCTGAAGCAGCCAAACCAAACTGTGGTCAACCTTTAGTTGAATTAGAGTAAGGAACTCAAGATTCTCAGGAAGCACCTCCTCTGAAAAATCCCGTGCCTATCCCAGCCAAGGGGGAACTGTCCACACCTAGACCTAGATATTAATGGTAAGCAGAGGGGACCAACATGTGGTGACCACCTCAGCCTAGGCACCAGGTGGACGTCAAGCAGAAAACAAAAGTACTTTCCAGGTGGGAAAAATCATTGTTTAGTTCACTCTCTTCCTGAGGTATTCTTAGCATAGGGCATGATTCCCATGAGGGGGTGACAAGAAAGTTAAGAAGCACAACCAACTGGAATTTGGGACAAATGGCTAGGCATAAATCAAATTCATCTTCAAAAATGTAGGACTGATTTTTTAAATGCCTTCATTTTTACATCATCAGTATCTAGGGCTTGATACTTACATATAAACTTATATTTACATTTTTATTTACAACTCATACCCATCACCATCATATATAACTGAAATTATATCTAGCATTCCTACCTAAACAGGAGCTTAAATATTTGTTTTTGTGTTTTCATCTAGTCCTTTAAAAAAATGATTTCTGGAACAAGTAAAAACAGACTTCACTTATCGCAAAGAGAAATATTATACAAATGAATTAATCTGTAAGGAATGTGCTTAAATTGTGTTTATTATTTATGCATTAAAACACTTACTTAGGCTTTTTCTTTGTGACTTCACCAGTGCTTTTGTTTAAGACGCTAATCAATCGTTTAACAATGGCAGGTTCACTGACGGTTTGGTAGTGTAACAGCACCTAAAACAAAAAATTGTAACACTACAAAGCTGTTCGCTGCAGCATCTCTGGCCTTTTACTCTGGCACTCACACTGAATCACGTTAGCCTCAGCACTACTGCCTGGAGTTGCAGGATCTCCAGCTGCTTCCCCTAAGTCCCACCACTCCAATCAGGTTGTCCCTTAACTCACTAGGGGAAAAGGTCATGGGAAGCAGTTCCAATTTCTCCTCCACCACTTACTGTGTAAACTTGAGTAAATTACATAACCTTCCTTACAGGATTATGATGAGAACTAAATAACAGCAGAGACAGTGTCTGGTACAGCAGATGTTCAGCAAATGTGAATTGTTTCGCCATAAAAATGAGGGAAGGGGAATCGCATGATATTCAGCAGTAACGAATTGTATTCATTGCTGGATAATGAGAGTAAAATATTATATGGGAGTTTAGACAGGCTTTGAAGTCAGGCAGACCTGAGTTCAAAACCTAACTTTACACATTCTAGTTGTGTGATCTGGGGCAAATCCTGTAATAACCGTTTTCCCCGCAACATCCCCAGCATCAGGTCTCTCGTCACTAAACGAGGAAAACCCGATAATGTCATTTTAAAGTGGTGCCTAACACATGGTAAACCTGAAGTTAACTGATGGCCTTATATATTAGCTATTACTGTTCACGTTTTATATGTAAGGAAATTAATATCAAATAGGTTAAGCAGCAATAAGGGTGCCAAGACCACTCAATAGGGAGAGAACAGTCTTTTCAACAAATGGTGCTGGGAAAATTAGATATCTACATGCAAAAGAATCTTACACCATATACAAAAATTAACTCAAAATGGATCAAAGACCTAAACAAAAGGACTAAAACTATGAAACTCTTAGAAGAAAACAGAGTGGGAAATCTTCTTAATGTTGAATCTGGCAATGACTTCTTGGATATGACACCAAAAGTAAAGGCAACAAAAGAAAATGTAGATAAACTGGACTTCATCAAAATGGAAAACTTTTGTACATCAAAGGATACTTAAGAGTAAAAAGACAACCCACAGCATGGAAGAAGATATTGGCAAATCATACACTGATAAAGAATTAAAACCCAAAATACATAAAGAAATGAACAGATGCTCAACATTACTAGCCATTAGGGAAATGCAAATCAAAACCACAATGATACATCCCTTCACACTCATCAGTATGCCTATTATAAACAAACAAACTAACAAAAAATCACCCCCCCCCAACACCCACACACACAAGAAAGGAAAATAACAAGGAAGAGGAGAAATTAGAACCCTTGTGTACTGCTAGTGGGAATGTAAAAATGGTGCAGCTGCTGTGGAGAACAGTTTAGTGGTTCCTCAAAAGTTAAACACAGAATTTCCATACAATCAAGAAGCAATTCTACCCCGAGATATATACTCGGAAGAATTGAAAGCAGAGGTTCAAACAGATACTTGTATGCCAGTGTTCACAGAAGCAGCATTTACATCTGCCGAAAGACAGAAACAACCCAAACATCCATCAACGGATGAATGGATAAATAAAATGTGGTAAATACTTACAATAGAATATTATTCAGTTTTAAAAAGAAATGAAATTCTGATACATGTTATAACATGGATGAACCTCAAAAACATTGTTAAGTGAAATAAGTCAGACACAGAAGGACAAATATTGTATGATTCACTTATATGAGGGATGTAGAATAGGCAAATTCATAGAGAAACAAAGTAGAACTGTGGTTACCAGAGGATAGGGGGAAAGCGTGATAGGGGGAGTTATTGTTTAACGGGTACAGAGTTTGGGATAAGGAAAAAGTTCTGGAGGTGGGAGGTGGTGATGGTTGCACAAGGTGAATGTACTTAAGGCTACTGAACTGTACACTTAAAAATGGTTAAAATGGTAAATTTTCTGTTATAAATATTTTATCACAATGAATCAAAATCAAAACATGAATTTATTTAAAGTCTAACCCATTCTTTTTTTTTCTTCTTAAATATACAGACAGTTTACCATATAAACTAAGGGAAACAAAAATATTTATGTATTAAGGAACTAGTCCCTAAATAGTGAAATTCAATTGCTTAGGAAGCCTCTCCTTGGTTAAATTTTTTAAAATTGTGAAAGTTTCTTCCCACAGAGAGTGGATTAAATGACAAAATGTGATCGTTTTTTTCTGAAACAAATTTCATCCTGGTATTCGTGAATCCACATAAGCAAGTAGAATCTCATAAAGCAGCACTGAAAAACTTTTAATTCATAAAAGAAACTATAGTACACAGGAAGACAGTATTACTATTGAAAGTAACTACCAACCTCCTGACCTCTCTACCTCTCCACTGGCAAAAATTACTGCCGCATGAGTAAAAACACAGTAACCAACCTCTTCAGCTTCTCTCCACTGGACATACTGCTTTCTAAGAATGAGTGCCATTCGTTCATAGCAATTTCTTGCTTATCAACACATGAATTTTAAATATTTAAAAGAAGTATTTGCAACAATAACTGTTTTTTTGGACAGAAGCTTTTGCCCCTCCCCCTTTTTAGCATATGGGAGAAATGGAATTATAAAACTAAAATACTTAAACACTATTTTATAAATATAATTTTATAGGATCAAGTTTACATAGAAATAATTACAAAGAATTATAAGCAAAGCACATGGTTATCTCAAATAAAGGTGCAGAGGTATAAAATAAATTTAAATGAGTTAAATAAATTTATTCCCAATCTTTAAAATACTATCACTAATTTAAATAAAGTGTAAAGGTCAATTACTATTACTGCCTTACTTTTATTTCAAAGATGCATCAAATGGAGAAAATGATCTGTTTATATTTTTAAAGGCAAGCCATTTAATTCCACTGAGAAACATTTTTGATTCTCATGCAGAACCTCTACTATATAATAAGCTGATCAAGAAAAGAAAAATAAGTCTAATGGGGAAAATGTCCATTAGTTAAATGGCAAAAGCAAGGTACCAAACTATAAACAGAGTATGGTCCCAAATAGCTGAAAAAAAATTTACACATAAAACAAAGAATTCATGCTATTCACAAGTAGTATCTTTTCTGGATAAGGATAAAATCCCCCTCTTCCCATAAATGTGCATGTTCAAATGGTGCTAGTCAATGATAACCTGCATACCCACCTCACAGCTTCAGCGTAATTAAAGTTTACCTAGGTCAAGCATCCCCAAAATATACCCATAGATACCAATGTACACAAAAACATACTCTGAAATGTAAAGAATAGATAATTATAGGTTACACAATTATAGAAAATTCTTTTTCTAAATATGATATTTTTAATTAATTAATTAATTTATTTATTTTTGGCTGTGTTGGGTCTTTTGCTGTGCGTGTGCTTTCTCTACTTGTGGAGAATGGGGGCTACTCTTTGTTGTGGTGCACGGGCTTCTCATTGCGGTGGCTTCTCTTGTTGCGGAGCAGGGGCTCTAGGGTGTACGAGCTTCAGCAGTTGTGGCTCGAGGGCTCTAGAGCGCAGGCTCAGTAGTTGTGGCACACAGACCTAGTTGCTCCGTGGCATGTGGGATCTTCCCGGACCAGGGCTCGAACCCGTGTCCCCTGCATTGGCAGGAGGATTCTTAACTGCTGCATCCCAGGGAAGTCCCAGAATTTTCTTATCACTTTTATTTTTTGTGTGTTTTCCAAAATTTTCCATAACAATGTATTACTTTTATAATCAGAAAAACTACAAATGAGCTTATTATAAAAAAAAACAAACCAAAACAGAAAGACCCAATCTAAGAAGTAACATTTGGAACTCAGCAAAAAAGTGTCTATGATTTTCCCTAAATGATTTTTTATTATCATCAGTTTGTATCCTACTGATTATGAAATTTCTTCTCAATGCCTTTTTGAAAAAAACATCCCCAGACTTAAGGATCAAAATTTAAAAAAACAAAATAAAGATGATTTTCAAATTCCAATTTCATGTTTTTCTGGATGAGAGTAATACAAATGTTAGTTGAAAATAACAATAGCAACATCACTTATAAAGAGAGTTACTACTTTTTAGGATAAAGTTATATTGAATTTATAAAAACAGTAACAAACATTTTGAAACTTACAGGAAATCCTTTAGTGATAGGAATTTCAATATTAAAGATGAGGATTCGGGCTCTGAAACGAGTGCAAACCTTAATGGGTTCTTTGGGGCCACAAAATATGCAGCCAACACTGTAACAACAACAAAACAAAAACAAAAAAGGAGAGCAGGTAGTTGGGGGGATAATTAAATACACATCTAATAGGAAACCTTTAAAACCATTAACAAGGTAAAACAATCCAGTAAATTAGGGACTTTTTCTAAATAGTGCCTTTTGGGTTAAAGCATGGCTTTACACCATTATTAACCTTATGCCATTTTCATACATTACTGTTTTCCCTCAAAGAACATGTCAGGTACATATGTTGACACGTATTAATTTAAATTTTAGTAGGGTCTGCTTATCATTCTTACACTTCCACAAGTGCCTATTTTTGGCCAAATGAGATTCAGAATTAACACTCATTCTTTCATTTGAGCTGGTGAATTGCAAATTTTACACGTTTTGAGGTCCTACATCCAAAACAATGGTCGCTTAAACTCATTTTCTCACTCACTTGATTTTGATGACATCCATCCCAACCAACGTAAGACTAACGTGATCGCCTGCTGCTGCCCAGTCGACAGGTTCATCATGCAGAGTGATTCCTGGAAATGAGTAAGAACCAGAGCATACAGTGAAACACCTCAATATCAAACCATAACAACCAAGGGAGTTTGGCTGATTTGTGCCTCATCAGTCACTACTCATCATTTTCAATATGAATGGATTGAGACTGAGAAGTGTTAACTGTAAGCATTGAGGAAAACACACTTCCTCTAGACTTGACTCTTCTGGACCACCACCCTAAACATAAAGTGACTTGTATTTGTCCATAAAAGGCTGATTTCTACTTATTTAATCAAGACTTTTTTAACTCATTTACACGACTGGTATATTCATTAAATAGGCCCCATTCTAATACTTCTCTTATATTAATGGATACAGGCATAATAGTACAGTCCCAGTTATTTTCAAAACATAATAGATGAGACTGGGGAAGATGTCTAGTAGTATTTAAGCTTTGCTCTAATTAGACAACCACGTAAACAATCTCTGAGTAACCCACAGGGCATCGGTACTCAGATGGTACCCTTGGCAGGCCCCTTCATTATTCCTGGCTCAAAAGAACTGCTTCCCACAGAGACAGATGCACAATGATAAATAGTTTTATGAAAAGGAGGAGATTAATAGTGTAAGAAAATTTAATTTAAAAATGATCCCAGCTATTGCTACCTTTATTACCTAGGGAAAATCCTAGAGTATAATTGCAAAGGGCAATAAAACTCAGGTATTTGAATAAAGGCTTTTAAAAGGTTTCTCATATTTTCTGATTCTGTGGGGTAAGTTCCTTTCTATAGGAACTTGAGTCTTAACGATGAAGACAGTATGTAGACCAATCACTGGGGAACAGTTCTTGATTGACATGTTTTTAGTAAATTACAATTCACCCATCTCCTCCTGAAAATACTTATTTTTTTCATGTAGCATACTCTTAAGTGAGTTTCTCTGAGACTCTTTGGGAGTTCAAGGAGAACTTTAAGGGCTCTGAGACAACCTAAAGTTTTATTCAAAGTTTCATGCAGGTGCACATCTGCATTAATCTGAGAAGAGGGGCCATACTTTCATCAAGGTATCAAAGAGGTTCCTGACTCTAAAAATGTTAACAATTATGATATTTTAAAATGTTTGTCAAATTTTCAACTAATTACATTTAGTTTTTACATGTAAATTTAAAATGACCATATCTGAGTTTTGGTATGAAATGTGGAATTCAAGTCAGGAGCTAGCTACTTACATAGACTAGAGATTGCCTTTAGCTTAAGATTTAAGAGCTTTCATACTAGAAAGTTCAATTAACAATATAAAATTTTCTGAAGATAACATATAACCTGACTTCCTTCCCCCAAACATGTTACACTGTCCTACATGTGATATTTATCTTCTTAAGCACTTTCTTCACTGGAGAAAGAAGTTCTTTTTTAACACTCTATGAACTTATATGTTAATAAAGTGAAAATGTAATTTAGAATTTCCATTTGTTGGTAGCAGATTTAGTCAGTTCTCTTTTTTAGGACACTACTGGTTAGTGAGCCACAGCAGCACCTAAAGTGTTCAGATAGAAGCGTGCATTAAACAATCAAGTAAATCAATCAAAAGCATTAGGGTGAGAAATTGAGGACTGAGAATCTCCAAGTTGGGTTAGAAGGGTGGCTCTCAAGGAGTGAAGCAGTGCTTCTCATATGGCTTCCCTTTAAGAACCACTGGGTTAAAGATAAGTGGTTGGAGTTTTTCTGGTAGGGTAGGGACAGGAAAGAAAGAGGGAAAGAATGTAGAACTTTCAGAGGTGACCAAATTATGATCTTGGAGCTCACAAAGGAGCCCATCTGTAAGGTCTATGACCATGGTTTAGGATCATGGTTTTAATTCATGTCTGATTATATTAAAAAAAAATTCCTATTCTCAAAAAGGTCTTTAACATATAAAGAAATTAGTATTTCAATAGTATTGCAGCTCTTGATCACTTTAAGAAACAACAGCAGAGATAATTTAACCTAAATTTAAAGATGAATAAGGGAATGAAAGCCAAAGTTATTTCCATTTAACCTTTTTCTTGCTACTTGCTTAGAGATCAAGAAAATTTTGTTTGATAAAAATAATATACACTTTTTAAAAAAGAATCATTTTCCACAGAACTTTTGTCTGCAAGTTTACTTTACAGTATAAAACAGATCTTCAGTTTTATGTTGAAGTCAGAAGTCTGGTTGGAAGCTAGAATAAGGTAAGTGCAGAATTACAAACTTTTAAGCAGAATTCAAAAAAGAAGAACATGTATACAGGTAAGGTCAAATGATCAGAAGATAGAAACAGTTATAAGCTATTATGAAAGGTCATATATGTGCAAAAGCAATAATTGCAGCACTTAAAACTAGCTCAATTTCTCTTTTCAACATTAGGATTCTCTCCATTTGCATCTTATTTTCTTAAGTCTTCCTGTAAAAAATTTCTTTTGGTATAAACATGATCTAGGTTGTTAACTTATAGTAATTCTGAAATACACATTTCAAAACAACAGACTGTAGCACTCTGCTTTGCCATTGACTATTTAGTGCCAGGATGGGGTCAGACTTAATTTCTGCTACTGAATACTATTTTAAATGTATCTGACAGGTGTCTATACATCTGGGTCAATCCTAGCCAGGCTTCTCAAATCAATGTCAAAAAAAATTTTTTAAATGCTACCACAGTTAGAATGTTATATGTACATTTATACACACATAGTCACAACAGAAAAAAATCGTTTAATGTTTTCACATTTTTATCTTCAACAGTTAGTATCATTTTGACAGTCAGTTACAATTTCAGTAAGAGGTTATTTACTCTGGAGTTAATAACTAAACTACTTTTAAAAATCTGCTGCCTCAACTTAAGGGTTATTTAACAAAAGAATCTTGCAGAGGAATACCTTTTGCAGTACAAGTTTCATTAGGAGGCATTGCTAGTAGTCTGTCACCAGTTTGGATATAACCAGCTTCAATTTTACCAGTTACACAAAATCCAGATCCTTGATCTGCAAAACATGCCAAAATTTTATAATGGTTCACATAATAATATCATCTACGTTTAATACTGCTAGCTATACTAAGTTCCCTAGTAGTTATATAAAACTAGTAGTTCAATGAACATTAAGTAATGATCATTTCAGAATTTTTAATATATCTACTAAATATGACACACCACATTCTACTCTTGATTTTCTTATAAATAAAAATATTTATATTAGAAAAAGTGGGAATTCATTCCTTGTTCAATTTTATTGAAATGAAATTTATTGAATACTTACTAAGTACCAGGCACAGTGCTAAACTCTGGGAATAAAGAGATGAAAATATAAGCCCCTACCTACAAGGAGTTTACACTAGTGAAGAGAAAGGCAAAAACAATTACACTGTCCTGAGACAAATGTTATTTATAATGTGCAATGGAAACAAAACAAGGTTCATCAAAGAATCCATGATGATGGGGAACGACTACACTTTAGCGAGGCACTTAGAAGAAGGAACAGGAGTTTACCAGATAGTTTGAGTGCATGTGCAAAGGCACAGTCATAACCAAATGTGGCACGTGCTAAGACCCATGTGTCATTTATATGGAATTTATATGGGGACCATTTGGAATAATGAGGGAAAGGGCAAGACAGGAGGCAAAGGAGGTAGACATGGGACAAATAATAACAGGGCCTCATAAATCACACTTAGGGCTTGAATTTCATCCTCAGTTAAGTAATGGGAAACCAGAAAAGAAATGTGAATGGAAAAGTGACATGATGGTGTTTCTGTGTCAGAGAGCTGGGGAGGTTGACTGAAATGCATACATGGACTACAGAAAGGGAAGAAACTCCAGAATTTGAGAATAAGGTATGACAGATTTAGGGTGATAAGGTAAATGGGGGATAATGGCAAAAAGAGAAAAATCTGAGATGTGCATTAACTGTGAGATAGGAAACTAAAGAACAAGATCCATTTTAGCCTTGGTGAATTTGAAGTATCTGCAAGACATACAGATGGAGAAGATGCATTCAAGGGGGCACCAATCACACCAAACCCATGAGAATGGTACCCTGGGAGCACACTCCCTGTGGAGATGCCCAGCAGCAGTTAGCAGATGTATCTGCAGAGTGAGAACAGGTCTGGGTTGGAGATTTGGGAAGCATCAAGATGCAGGAGATAGATGAAATCATGGATGTCGGTCCAAAGGGAGCATGTAGAATAAGAAGAGGACTGAAGTGACAGAACACGAGTCAAGGGACAGAGAAAGAGGAGCCCACAGAGAAGATACAGAAAGGTGAAAGGAACAGAAGAGCAGGAGAATGTCGGTCACAGAAACCAAGGGGGAAACGTTTCAAGGTGGATGTGGCTACGAGCCTCAGAAGTAATGCCAAATTCAAGTAAGATGGAAGTAAGACAGAACTGAAAAATGTGTACTGACGTTGGCAACCAAGAGGTCATTTGATAATCTCAGTGGGAACTGAGATTGAGGCAAGCAATGCAGGCAGAAGCCAGGAAGCTGCCTGAAGAAAGAAGAGGTAAACAAGTAGAGTCAGCAAACCCTATTAATCAAAAAGAAAATTAAGCACCTCTTATATTTTAAATAGATAACAGGCATTTTGGAAAGAATTACCGCACTTCCTCTTCTACTAGAATGCTGGAAAATGATAATAATAAATTTCAATTTCATTGAATGATTTTTGTGAAGCACCTTCATTTATTCATTTATTAAACAACATTTATTAAGTATGTGTTATATGCCAGGCACTGAGCTAGGTCTTGCAAATATGGATATAGAAGTGACAGTACTTGCCCTCAAGCAGTTCACAATCTAACTGAAATAAACAGCACAGGAACAATTATAAAACTGCATGAAAAATGCAGTGACAGAGGATACAGAGAACAGAGAGACACCTCAGGGTATGTGTGTGGGTGACCTCAATTATCACCCCAGAATTATCAATTTATTGCTGCTCAGTTCCAAATCTACTCTCTACTTCCTGCTCTGTGATAATGGAGATTTGGGGAGCAGCTGACATCTTTACCATACTGATTATTCCAATATATAAGTTATATATTGGAATATTAAGTTACATCCTTTTATTTATTAAGACCTTTTATTCCATTTCCATTTTATATTTTTCTGTGTAGGGCCTTGTACACATTAAACTGGACGTATTCTTAGGTATTTAATACAACACCTCCTCCAACACCTCTTCTGAGTTTGTCCTTCCTTGGGTTCTCTTCCTCAGCCCTAGGATACCATATAGTGCCCTTGTATCTTATAGTCACTCTTTTTAATATATTAATGATCCTTTATATTAAACTTCCCATTTTACATATGTATGGTATCTATTTCCTGACCCAGACTGCTATATATGGGTAGGAAATGGCCAAGTAAAGAGAGAGGAGAGCACAACATGGGTAGACATAGTGGCAATAAAAACCCTATGTGATTAGGAAATACTGAATGATCCAGTTCAGTTGAAGGATACAGAAACTAAAGGAATCTAATGGGAGAAAAAACTATGAGGCTAGACAGATAAAGGATCAGGGTTTTTTATACGTGGAAGGTGAGTATGAGATGGGGAAATGGTAAGTAAATTGAAGATTCTTCTGGGCAGGGGTGTTAAGTAACTAGAATTGTATACCACTGGCATAAAGACGGAAGAATCTGAAGACAACATAATAATTTTGTCCAACAAAAGAGGTCAGGAGAGAATGGAAAGGCAGGGACCATACTGAAGTAGGTCAATAGAGGTAGCACTTACCTTTGAAAACATCAGATACACATAATCTGAAAGGCTTGTCAACAGATCTTCGAGGAGGCTTGAAGGAATCTGGAAAAAATGGTAAAATGGCAAGGTTTAATTTTAAAGTAATTTTTTTTTTTGCAGTACGCAGGCCTCTCACTGTCGTGGCCTCTCCCATTGCGGAGCACAGGCTCTGGACGCACAGGCTCAGCGGCCATGGCTCATGGGCCTAGCCGCTCTGCAGCACGTGGGATCTTCCCAGACCGGGGCACGAACCTGTGTCCCCTGCATCGGCAGGCGGACTCTCAACCACTGCGCCACCAGGGAAGCCCTAAAGTAATTTTTGACTCATGTCCAATGAGTCCACTATACTCCCATGTCTCTCAGAAAATAATTGCTTAATAAATACTAACAGCAAATTGACTGTGATTCATATAATACTCTAGTTTATAAAATGTTTTCACATATGTTTTCTCATTAATGTCACAACAGTCTGTGAGGTAGGTAGAGCAGGCATTAATTAAACAAGAAAAATTTAGCATCAGTTTAAATATTGCATATAATTTCAAAATTGGTGACCTAGCTCCTCTGACTACAAATCCTACGCTATTTCACACACATCACTGTCCCCCATAAAGAACTCTAAATAATAATTAATATCAAGTTCATAATGCATTAAAATTAATATGGCAGTATTCTTACCAATTTGTTCTAATAAACATAGTCCTTTATACCATTTTGTAAGTTCACTTGACTGAGATCTTGTGATTAGATTTTCACCACTGAGACCACTTGTAGGGATAAAAGCTACATCACTTTCCTATAAAAAAGATTGAACATAAGAAACTCAATACAACATTGTTTTTAAAAAATTAAAAGGTTCACTATTAGCATAACTGTACCAAGTTTGCAAAAGCAACACTGTACTTTTTAAAAAGTAATAGAAATCAGAGAACTACTGCCCTGAAGTTATCTGATACAACAGTTTTCAACTTTCTTGATTTTGTGGGAGGGAAACTTACAAGCATTAAGCATTGAGTGTTTCCAAAACACTCAAGCATTTTTACCTAGTAACGTAGGCATATTTCACATTTTTGCTGGAGAAATTTCTCTCTACTAGTTTCCACATTCCTCTGTGACCTCCCTAAACCTATACATCTAATTTAATAGGTGGAGAAAAAGTCTTCTACTTATACTAGATCCAAGCCAATTTATAAAATGTATGCAATTTTCTAAAATGAAGTAATCCAGGGAATTCCCAGGCAGTCCAGAGATTAGGGCTCTGCGCTCCCACTGCAAGGATCCCTGGTTGGGGAACTAAGATCCTGCATGCCACGCATGGCATGGCAATCAACGGTCAGTCAAACAAACAAACAAACAAATAAAATGAAGTAATCCAAAGAATGTAAGATATACATAATACCAGGGAGAAATAAAAACAAAAAGAATTAAAATACTGAACAAGAATAGCAAAGTAGTTTTTTCTCTCATATCAGTAAGATGAGACTTAAGGAAAGTATACAAATAAATTTAAAATTATCTTACCTTAAAACCTGCTTGCTTAAGAAAGTGCCCAAGTTTTCCAGTAATCTCTTGAAACCTTTCTTGTTGCCAATTAACCTGATAAAGATCCAATTTATTTTTAAAACTATGCTTCAGACCATGCTATATATAAAAAATTTAAATTTTTGCAATAAAATATAAAGTCGACTATAAAATATAATTATAAAATCTATTAAATATGAAATCTATTAAAATTAAAGCTCACAATGTCAGATCTTACTATTAATATGATCTAAAAGTAAAATTTCTTACAACAGAAAGGCTGGAAACAAACTCCAATGTTTATAGAATTTTTTGGATATGCTAAAGGTGACTTCAAATGTGGGGAGAAAAAGTGAATAACTTATTAAATTGTGCCTGGACCAACTGCTGAAATAAAATAAAATTACTGACACCCACCCCCAAGTCAAACAGACATCTTAGTGTATGTATATGTAATATGAACTCTAGATAACCATTCCCATGCTATAGTATTTAGGAGTAAATGTAACACTGTCTGTAACTTGTAACTTACATGGAAATTCATGTCAAAATAAGATAGATTAATGGATGGATACAGGGGTAGATAGACAAAAATGAGATAAAGCAAGTGGTAGAATATTATGTAGCAGGTATAATATGGGTGTTACTGTAACATTCTTTCAACTTTTATTTATGTCTGAAAATTTACATACTAAAATACTGGGAAAAAATAAAAGGTATATGTAATAATGATACTATAAAAGAGCTATGTAGAAAAACTTAGGTGAATATGAATTTGATCCCAGGGTAAGAAAATACCTAAGCATAATGAAAGAAATCAAAAGGAAATAGTAATATCTTTAAATTAAGTTTACAAATTGATTTTTTTAAAGTTTCAAAAATGAGCAAACTACATAAATTCCAAAAGAAAAAATACAAATGATAATATACAAAGTATATTTAAATATTATGACCATTCATAGAAGAGTAAGTTTAAAGAAGAAAAATCATGTTTTATGTATCAAATTGGAATACAATCTTTTAATAACAGCAGTGTTGATAAGAATTTGGGGAAGTGAATACACCATATAGAAGGAAATAACTAGAACTCTTCTCAAAGGTATTTTCATCATGTACAGTAAGTCTTAAAAAATATATATAGATATATATCCTTGGGCCCAGAAATTTCCATAGAATAGACTATTTCTAAACATATACACACACATACACAAAACTGGAAATATTCAAAAGTAGGGGATTGTCTGAATAAATGTTAGTGTATCTTTAAAATACACTAGAATAAAGCTATAAAAACTACCTCTTTGCCTCTTTGCGTAAAAATTATTAATTACTTGGAAACATGAACAAGAATATTGTCAAGTTTTTGAAAAAGTAGATAATGAAACAGACTAGAACCCAATATTATTAAAAAAAGATTTTTACGTGTAAAAATAAATTGGATGGAAGTTCAAAATGAAAAGTTAAAAATTGGGCGGGGGAGTTAGAAATATAGGTTATTTCAGGTTTTCTTTATACTAAAATAAATATGCATTTTTATAACAAAATGACTTTAAGATTTATAAATTAATTCTGAAAGTGAGAATTTATCTTCTTGCTTAAAAATTACTAATACCTCATTTATTTAATATTAGCATCATGAATTTATTTTTTAAAATATGAAAACTGGACCAAGAAAATGTATACTAGTCACACCTGAGGTCATCAATACGGCAGAACATCATCTTAACTACCATCGAAAATGAATTCTCAAGAAGCCTTTAAATACCTGATCCATTTTATTGACTGCAACTGCGAGCTGGGTCACTCCCAGAGAACGAACCAAGAGGCCATGTTCTCGTGTTTGTCCCCCAGTCTCAAATCCAGCTTCAAACTCTCCCCTGCTGGCATCTACAACTAAAACTGCTACATCTGCCTAAAAAAGAAAAAAATAACAGTCAAAACTAGAAATAATGTCACAGCATTTTAATTCAAAGGACAGATTATTAAATTAATTGTGTTGGTGAGATTTTAAAGGCAGACTCCAACCTGACACCAAACACAAAGCAAATCAAAGGAATTACACAGATGGATTAAAATTTTAAATAGAAGAAAGTACTAGCATGTGCCAAAAAAATAATGACATAAAAAATTAAAAATTCCCCTATTTGATTACATAATAATTATGATAACCAGGCAAAGGAGGAAAAACATAAAATTAAAACATACTTAAACAGGGACAAATATTTATAACATTTAAGGTAAAAGGTATAATCTTAATATCAAGTCTTTACCAAAGAAGAAAAAAAGTACAGCTCCATACAAAACTAGTTAAATGATACAAGCAACTTGCTAAAGAAGAACTATAAATGGTCAATAAACATTAAGAAAATTCAAATTTATTAGAAACCGAAAAAAAAAAAGGACGTTAAAAACACATCAACATAATCCTCCCTTCTCCAATTTTACAAATCTCAATGTCAAAGATTTAAAAGACAAAATTATTTACACAGGCAAGGGTGTAAGGAGACAGGCATTCATATACATTGCCTGGGGGTCAGCAAGTCCACCACCTTTCTCGAGGGTTTTTTTTTTTTTTTTGCGGTATGCGGGTCTCTCACTGTTGTGGCCTCTCCCGCTGCGGAGCACAGGCTCCGGACACACAGGCTCAGCGGCCACGGCTCACGGGCTCAGCCGCTCCGCGGCATGTGGGATCTTCCCGGACCGGGGCACAAACCCCTGTCCCCTGCATGGGCAGGCGGACTCTCAACCACTGCGCCACCAGGGAAGCCCCCTGGAGGGCATTTTCACAGTAAGAATTAAGAACCTTAAAATTATGTTTATTTTGTTTCCCATCAACTCTGTATCTAGGAATTTATCCTAGAGAAGTAATTATGGATCTACAAAGAAATTTGTCAGAGTACTGTTTATGATTATAAAAAGTTGTCAGTAGGGCTTCCCTGGTGGCGCAGTGGTTGAGAGTCCGCCTGCCGATGCAGGGGGCGCGGGTTCGTGCCCCGGTCCGGGAAGATCCCACATGCCACGGAGCAGCTGGGCCACTGAGCCGTGGCCGCTGAGCCTGCGCATCTGGAGCCTGTGCTCTGCAATGGGAGAGGCCACAACAATGAGTAGGCCCGCATACTGCAAAAAAAAAAAAAAAAAAAAAAAAGTTGTCAATAAATGAATTTTCAAAAAATAGCATTATTCACCCTCCTACAGCCACCAAAAAAGAACCTGAATAACAAAGTTTCCTAACCTTTGTGGACCATTTTGAGAATCAGATGAAAGACATTTCTTCTCTTATACTCAATTTACACACACACACACTCACACACACACAAAGAAGGAAAAGTGCTAACCTTAACTTAGGTCATTTTCTTCTTTAGCCTTACTGAACCGAGTTTTACAGGTTCCCACTATTCCTTTGTGCTGTTGATGCTTCTTTATGTGACTCCACTTGCGCCATATGAATGCAGCGTTTGAAAATTTGCAGAAAACAGTTTGTACAACCATAGATGTTCCTCCATTCTCATTCTCATCAATGATTTGTCAGTGCATTGTCAGGACATTTCTTAAATGAACACTCCATCTTTCATTTACCCCTTTTACAGTTTTTGCCTTGTATGCATACCTGTTCTTATAGAAATCTGCTTTTCTGTAATTCAGGATATACTGGCTAAATTTGGCACTCCCCTCTTCAGCTATCTCAGACTGCTACAAGACAATCACTTTTTCTCAAGGGTCCTCTTATATTCGATTCACATCAAGTGCTCTGGCCTTTTGGTCAGAACAGAGTCCAGAACAGCTTTTCTCTTTGTTGTTTCCTCAATGACACTTCATGTTTCTGCTATCAGTTTTTAAAGATTTTCACGTCATCATATAATCCACACCATAATGGGAAATGAAATGGTCATAAAGTAAGTAAAGAATTTATCAGATACTTTGTTCGGAATACAACAGAACTTTATAATTTAAATCAGAAGTATCATGTACATACTTTGGTGGGGGCAATTTACACTATTATTTCTATTCTTTTTCCTTTAATTCTTATCCAAATATTCCTTCTGCTTTATATCTACTCTTAAGTGCATAATTCATACCCAAGCCTCATGACTTCTAATGTTAAACTCCTAATTTCTTCAATGAGATCCAGTTCTTTTGATCAAGGATTCTTAGTTAAGAGCACAAACTAAAGCAATCAATTTGAAAACTGGCTCTTTCACTCATGTGTAGTCAGTAGCAGGTCTCGCACCTCAGGCAAATAGACAGCTATCTCACCTCACAGAAACACTGGGGGATAAATGTAGTTTACTTAAAGTCCTGACCTTCCAAATCTTAGGCTCAATGACTGTAAATCTCCTTCTCATCAGGTTTTGCTAATAACTGTCAAATTACATTTACTTTTCTAGATTAAAAATTGAAAGTCATTGAACTGGTATTAAGATACCTAAGTCAGTAAGTATCCTTCCTGATCCTCTTTCCTATTAACATCTCAAAAAACATTACTGGGCAATTTCTCTATTCTTTCTAAGCAACAGCTTGTCTTTGGGAGCTCAAATGCCTATACATTTTCAAGGAAGCCTTTTAAGTGGTAAAAAGCGATCTCTCCTCATCCATCATGTATACTGTGTATATTCTTCTTGTAGTACATCTGTGTTAGCCTTTCATTGTTACATGTCTTACCTTTCTACACTGTGATTTCCTTGAGGAGAGGCAACATGTGCTATATGTATCTCTGTATCCAGAAAAGCCTACCACAGTACCTCATACACTGGGTACGTTACTTAATATCTTTGAGCCTATTTCTTCATTTGTCTCATAATGGAATTCTATTAAATAATCTCTAAAATCCTTTCCTACCCTAATTCCATCAGGAGTTTGGAATAAATGTTCTTTACGATTACTCTGGACTCTAAGATTCTAGGATTAAAAAACATTTCAGTGTCATTGTGTGTTCTGGTGTTTGCCTCTCCCATTAAACTATCAAAATGTGCTTTGTAGTCCATCATATCTCCACACTGCCTACCACTGTGCTTGGCACATTCAGTAAGTTTTCACTGAATGAAAACATATATACATACACACACATACATACACATACACACACATACATACATACACACACATACACATAAGGAAACAAAGAAAAATATATCCTTTGGTAAATGCAATGAGAAGAGTATCAATTTAAAATGGGGCTAATATGTATTTCACAGAATTGTTACAAGGATTAGATTAAACTAAATGCATGCAAAATACCTAGTACAGAGTCTGGCCTGTATTCAGTACTCAATCAACATGATAATTATTACTTTTCAATCTTCATTATCTCATTCAGTCCATGGACTGTAAATTAATATTCTGAAATTATATGTCAACTTCCTTAAATAGAATCAAATACTTCCTTATTTATCTTCAAATATATTCTAATTTATTCATATAACATCCTTTTTAGGTTGGCATGCTCATAACATTTGTTGATAAACATTCCCTTTAAATGGGTGGAAGAACTCAGAAAATGGTCAATCACTGAACACTTTTGCCAAGTGACACAAACTTTTGAACTCTCCATATTTTCCAAGAGTCATCTATTATAGAAGAAATCAATGTCCTATATGTGTAGTGCTATTTGCATTGTTTTAATTATTTAAAGTTATTATCTTTGGTTTTTTCAGTATCCTCATTAAGAATCATGTAAGCTTACAAATTGCAATGGTTTTTTAATCTTAAGAAAGCAAATAAACCACAGGGGGAAGACTCCCAAGCTTCACTATTTCTGCATAAATTAGCTCTTTAAAAAGATATATGACTTGAATATAAATATAGTAAAAAGGCAGATGTTGAAATATTCACTCCAACTTAGTAATAAATGAATTATAAAGCTATGCCTCACTGAGCCCTTACCATTATTTTTACTACAAAGAAATTTGTAGCTTTTATACATTTGCTTCTTTGTAATAAATTAGAAAAAGTTTTATAAAGTACCAATAGAGATCACGAAAAATACATTTCTCTATTTTTTTTCTAATTTTTTAAAAAGTTAAAATTTAAAATTTTAATATTTTAAAAGTTATAATCCTAGCATTATAACCTCAGCATCAGGAAATTTTATGTACAATCAGTGTACTTTGGTTAAGAAAATATCTGGTACCTGGGCTGCTCCTGTAATCATATTTGGAATGAAATCCTTATGGCCTGGAGCATCCATTAATATAATAACTTTGGTTTTGGTCTCAAACTTTGTCATACCAACATCCATTGTTACTCCCCTTAAAGAAAACATAAAATGGTTAGAATGCACCATAGAAATAATCAGTGTTATGGATTAAATTATTTAATAATATAGGTGAAATGACAGTCTAAATTCTTAAGTAATAATGGGAATTCTATTATAGTCTATTATTTTGAATAATTAGGCTATCTGGAATTTCTGCTGTAACAGAATTACACTGGTATGGCTTTAAAACAAGGTTTGGATACAACAAGAGCTTAATCAAAATGATTGATGCTTCCCATTTCCTTTTTTTTTTCAGTAAGAAGCAGTACAGATTGTGAACAAAGAAAGATATATAGGGACATATCTGGAGTGGGAAACAATATCGCAGATGAGAAAAGTTAAAAATGAAGAATGACCACTATCAGTATGTACCTTTCCTCATTTTCTTACATTTATGCTTCACTAATTATAGAAATAAACTTATAAAACTTTCATTTGTAAGGCTAGTCAGTATGTTACACATTTAGCAAACAGGAAATATCAAAGGAGATGAACAATTTTTTAACCATTGAGAGACAGGGACAGTAGTGGTTTTGCATCCCATGTCATCCTCTTGGAGTCCAACACAGTGCCTCTTCTTAGCCACAAAAACATAGATTCAGATACAAGAAAGCCCAGGAGGGTCTACAAAAGTAGCAAGTCTTTCTAGACTTCAGGAATTTAAAAAGGGAAATCACGTGGGCAATAAACTAGGTAATTATTCATCCTGGTTTGCCCAGGATAGTCCATAGTAAGGAATGAGCACTCCCTTCTACTACCGAAGTGTCCCAACAATTATAGTGGTAAAGTATGTGTTCACCCTAGCAGTCAGGTAACTGTGGGTCTCCTTAGTCAAGTTATTCTAGTTTAATCCGAAACCATGGGCCATTTGAGTTTGCAAAAATGATACTTAATTCTCTTTAATAATCCCCAAATAAGTGCCTGAGAATAGTGATGAACCAAGACTGAGTCTGAGCTCCTCCCTGGACTGCTTTGACCATACTCTTTTGACCCAGCTCTGCTCTGCATTTGTAACTGAGAGGATATGAAAATGTCACTCAGGCTACTAATTTCTGTCCAACACATGAGCAGAACAGAGGATTTATAAATATTTCACATGGTAGGATAAGCAATTCACTGTATTTTTGAAATGCTACTAAGGAATATATAGTGGTGAATTAAAACTCCCATTATGTATATGGAAGCTTCTGCTACCTACAGAATAAAGGAATATTCTAAAAATTGTAGCATGCTGAGCAATAGAAAACTACCAGCAGCAAAAATATGACAGCCAACTAGCAGATTTATTGTTAAAAAAACACTAAAATTATTAATTATTCTAGGAAAGAGATAGATTATTAGCTTACTTGCCTGCTCAACTCACACATGAAGTAAATTCAAACAAAGCCATTCTAACTTAATTATACTGCCCTCAATCTCTTTACTTACTTAATAGATGGTACAAAGAAAACTAAAAAGCCATATATCAATAATCTGCTTAATAAGCTGATAAGTGGAAATTTAGTCTTCTAATACTGATATCATACAAAATTATGTTTTCCAATATTCATTTTTCCAAAATGTGTAACTGTCTAACTATTTTTTCTTACTAGGTTGTAAAACAAGCTTGTGATATTATGAAGAATAAGAAAGACACCTACAAGAAAAAAACAAAACAAAACTCAAACCACTATGATATAAAATTCTATTTACCAGAAGAGCTAAGGAATATTGTGACCTGCTTTATTGAGAATTATCTTATATCAATACTCTAAGAAAATAAACATACTTTTAAAAAGTATGAAAATCCAAATATGTTCTCTAATCATATTCAGAATGAAGACATCGGAGAACAGAGTAACTTCTTTGTTGATTCAGGATTTTCAGAGGGCTTCAGTCTTTATTATTTTGAGACAGTAGGTATATTTGCCATTTCACTTAATTATAAGTGTCCTCTTTCTTTCCTGACAAAGGTGCCATTGGCTTCCCCATCCCTACCAGTTCTAACATGAAATATCTAAAAAGACTTCAAAAGAAATACTTTGGCCAGAGGTATATGAATATCTACATTCTCCTAAAACCTCACCAAAGTTAGCATTGAACACAGTAACACATACAGAAGTAATCGAATGGATTAGATCTACCTGGTAGGAGACAGGTTTAATTAATTGTTTGTTGACTCTGTCTCATAAAAGCATAGTACAGAAAGTATAAAGATGAATTAAGCCTGGTAATTTGAATTTACCGGTCATTTTGATTCTAGACAGAAGACAGTTTACTACAAAAAGTTACCTTTCCTTTATAACCTGATATAATAATCTTATGTATATTAACATTATATATATTAATTTTAAATTAAGAGTCTTACTCATAATTTTCATTCAAAATCAAGACAATTTGACATATACTCAGGGAAGTGACAACCGAAGCTTCTCCCACAGAATAATTAGCTAAGGGTTTTTACTGCCTTTTTCTCTGTGTTTTTAAAAAAATCTTTAATAAACATTTTTTAAACTATTTTCATAGAATTTGGAAGAGTAAAAAATGTATGTAGACTACAATGAAAACTACAATAAAACATTTCCCTGATAACTGAAAACTTTTTTCTAAAAATAGTCTCTAAAATATTTCATGCTTTGTTTCATGCATATTCAACACATTTACATACTTATTTAAAAGACTATATACCATTTCAGAATGAAAATTTTGAAATATAGTGACTACCTTTCCCTTTCTTCGCCAGTCTCATCCAAGACCCATGCATATGCAAACGAAGATTTGCCAGCCTTTTTAGACTCTTGTTCATACTTATGCATAGTTCTTTTGTTTACATTACCCAGAAGATAAAGCAAATGGCCCATCAGAGTACTTTTCCCAGCATCAACATGACCTAAGGAAAATTGATTGAGGATTAATACTAGATACATTTTCTAGATGTTGTTTATTTACATTGAGGCATTGCAGGAATATGTAATTCAATAGTTCATGTCAGTGTTTAGAGTAATAAATACCAATTTTTATCAAATAACAGTTAAGATGTCTAAATGGAGGGAAAAAAGCATGTCTCTTTAAAGGGGGGAAATTTTCCTTTATTTCTGGAAATTAAGATTGTCAACAAGACAGGCAATTTTCAAATGTTCACAAAATGAAAATGCCACAACCCAGTCTAATACCTCTTTAATGACTTGGCATTATTTCACTCAGAGTGACCTTGGAAACTTGACATTATGATGCAATGCCTCCTTGCTTCAAGTCTATTTACACCCACACAGAAACGCAGAGTGGAACAAGTTTCCATGCTGCCACTATAAAGTTATTGGGCTTAAGCAGTTGACTGACAATCCAGAGGAACAAAGGGCATTACCAATGACCACTAGGTTGAGGAGTTGCTTCCCTCCTTGCCGCTTTTCCAGCTCCGCTTTGATATCTATTTGTTGCCTCAGCTTGCTAGACTTTTTCACTGGTGTTGGTGTTGAACTCTGCTCTTCTGATGCTTGAATGGTGTGGGATGGAAGGGCTGATTTAGAAGCGGTCTCAAGTACATCAGAAGAAACAAGGCCGGTATCTTCACTACAATGTCCTTTTTGAGGTGTGTGGAAAATATGACCATTTTCTTCAGCAGTTAGTCTACAGAAAGCATAGATAGGAATAAACTGCTTAAAACAATTCAACTGACATCCTATAATGTCAGAAGGGCAGAGAAGTTGTCTCTTCATATTCCTTACACTTGCAGACCAAAAAATGATCTTCACTAAGTGGCTAGAGTCTGTTAAGGTGAAATGATAAGTAGCTAGACCCAAACCACACAAATACATACATGGAAGATCCCAGGAGAAAAACACACGACCAAAAACTAAGACAAGAAGAAAATATCCCATAAAATAACTGAAATTCAATGTGTAAGCCCATAGCTTAGCCATACAATTCTATCAAAACAGATGGCATAAAGGAGATATTTTGTAAAAGTTGGCATTGTGTTCCTAGAGATAAATCAGTACTAAAAAACTAGCTTTATCAGTTTTATCCCTAACTCATTCCTCCAACCGGACAGAGACAATTTTTTTTGCTCAAACACTATCCTTAAGGGAGCTACTGCTAAATGTGTACATTTTCTTATTACTTTTGGCAAAAGAGTTTTAATTCATTAATTCAACAAACACTTGATTAACTAAAAACTATATTAACATATACTAGCACTGATGTTGAGAAGAAAAGAAATGAAAATGTTATCAACTGATCCCAAAAGCTTACAATCTATTGAGGAACTCAGATATGTAAAGCAGAAGCAATACCATCTAGCTTAACTTATTTCCTCCTTGACAATGACATTGCCTCCGAAAGTAAACACTGATCTTAGTTCTTCAATAGTTCTTGGACTATCCTCCATAGAAACTATACAAGTGCTATGCCATGGATAGCTCTAAAGGATGTAATCTAATCAACCAGACTACGATGTGTCTTACCTTTCCTTCAACGACACAGAATTAGGACAAAGAACAGGTTAAACTGCAAGTTATTAAGAATGAAACCAATTATATGTGACTCAATGTGGATCTGGCAGAGAAGAATGACATACAGAAAGCAGTTTACAAAAATAACTTAAGGACTGCAGCTTAATGGAAATGTGTATGAACAGTAAATCTGTCAATATTTTCTTCTTGCCCACAATAACAAAAACAGATTCATTGTTCCCCCTCAGGGTGTTTTTACATGCTCAACACGGACCCTTCCTCCTATGCCTCAGGAAAGAATCACATTCGTTATATTTGCAACTTCATTAAAAGCCTCATATTCATTCCCATTTTATTTTGGTTTTGCAAATCTCCACTAACCAACTTTGGTGTTCACTTTTTAACATTGCTTAGACAGATTAGCTTCATCTCAAACTACAGGGAAAAAATATCAGTATGTGGAAAATGTTCCCATTCATTTTTTTAAGAGTCCAACCAAGTTAAGTAAATCAAATTTAAACTATAATTTGCAAACATTTATTTGAATGACCACAGCTAGTTCTCTAAAATAAAAACATGACAACTCTGCATTTAGGGGAGTAAAAAAAACCCCTACAAATTACAATGAAAGTATTCAACCAGAATGACTAGCCACGTCACAGAATCTGGTTCTGATCAGACCTGAGAGAAATCACAATCTCTGGCTGCAAATCTTTCTGTTTTCAGTGACAGAGGCTTTTCTTCAAAGGAAAGCTCATGCTAACTCCAACATGGAAAACAGATAAAAGCAGAACAGCTATGGCTGACACAGTGGGTTGAGGCCTGAAACTCAGCTCATCCACCAATCCAGGCAGCCCTGCTCAGGATATGAAGAGCATCACAAAACATGGCCTGACTCGATTATTTCATTTACAATTCAGTAACATGAAAGGTTTGCTTTTCTTTCACTTTCATAATAACATTCCCTTCAAGTAAATTTTAGGCAAACTGCAAATTAGTTCACTAAACTGTACAATGTTAGAGAAAAGGGTCAAAGTAATTAGAAAAGCATCAACGAAAATCTGTACTTAGTAAAAACTTCTACGTAATATGAAGTAAAAGCTAATGTTTTAAGATTTTGAAAAATCTCAAAGATGAGGTCTAAAAATGACCATTCTGGGTTCAGGATTATAATTACTGACTGGTACAAAAGAAAGTATAGGCTGGTTGAATATTTTTTCAGGTGCTTTCTGATATAATTTTGTAACCTCATCTACTATTTTAAAGTGACCGGTCTGTTTTTTTTTTAAAACCATCTTTCCAAGAGTGGGAACATTTCTACATGAATCTAGAGGCTTAATCTTTCTTTGTGAGTTATTTAAATGATACTGGAAAGCTAATAATTTAGATTGCAGAGGTTAAGCACAGAGTTATTTGTTCTCTATGCAAGGTTCTAACGATTTTTACTTACTGCACTTTCTAGAGAGATATTTACTATCTTTACTATTAGTGAAGAAAAAGTTTGCTGTTTCAGTTTCTTCTAAGAAATGCATTATCCTTTTTTTATAAGCTGCCACTGGGAATCACACTATGTAGAAATCTATGATGCTGAAATCATGACTCAAAAGTGTTTATGGGGGCTTCCCTGGTGGCGCAGTGCTTGAGAGTCCGCCTGCCGATGCAGG
>NW_006779813.1:1115813-1119189 GCF_000442215.2 Lipotes vexillifer | reverse complement strand
AAAAAAAAAAAAAAAAAAAAAAAAAAAAAGTGTTTATGTTTCTCTGTGCTTTCTTGAGACCAAATCAAAACAACAGCCTAAGTATTATCCCTACTATAAATTTCCCCCCAAAATCCTATAAAAATATTTGAAGTTAATAGAGCTTGGTCCTTGAGCAACAATATGCATTCTGAGTATCTCCATTTGTACTTGCAGACCTTTCACATTCTGATGACTTCTCCCACAGGGCCACATCAAAATATTGGCTCACAGGCTGCTTTTTACCTTTATACTATTTCCAGGTTTATTTTTAAAATAAAATGTATTTCTCCAAGGACTCTGATCAATAAATATTTAAACAACTATTCTATGAAAGGAATATGATGATGAACATTAATGGTCCCTGTCCTCTATGAAAGGAATATGATGATGAACATTAATGGTCCCTGTCCTCATGAAGCATATAGTCTTGTAAGATTCTGAAACGCTTGCATAATACTTGTAAAGCATAGAGGTGGGTTTCTAAGAATTATTTACTTATATTTACTATTTATTTTTTCTTGATCATTTATTACCCATTATTTTTATAAATATTCACATAGATAACTATGCATTTACTTCTAATATATAGATTAATATACCTAGACAAGTCTAGAATCAAGCCTATTTTCTCATTCCCTTTTCTTTGTACTATGCTCATCTGCATGTTGCTTTCTAAGCCTCTGAAACCTTCTGCATAAGATTATAAAATCCTTAGAACAAGGAATTGTGTATTCTATTTTTTCCTCTCTCAATGAAAATAATTCCATAATAGGATTAAATGGCACTCAAGACATGAGAATAAAAAAGGTACTTATGATTCTTACAACCCAACCTTCATTCAGAGAGAAGACATACATTGAGCTTTTTGTTACTGAATCAGGATTCAGAATTATTTTAACGGGCTAAAGTTACTCAAATTAAAAATTAACTTTTTCATTCATCCATTTAACTAACATATACTGAATGCCTACTATGTCCTAGATATGGACTTCTTTCCCTCTCTAAATTTGAAATCTAATGAATAAAGTCTTGCTTCTAGAAAATAAAAAAAAATTTAAAAAAATGAACTAGGTAATCATTAACATTCTTCCCAACCAAGACTCATGGATACTTCTATTAATTTACATAAAAGAATGTTATAAGGGAGAAAAAAATGGCTGCTGAGTTTGTATTTCCTGAAATTGGGGGGAAAAAATCCTCTATTGTTTATATTTGATAATAGTGTTTCATGTCTGATAGACAAAATATATATAATTTATAAATAATAGATTTAGGAAATGATTGAAAAACCTGAAAACTTTTAAAGAAGTTTAAAGTTAATGTCTTTAGGGGAACTAAGATCCCACATGCTGCACGGTGCAGCAAAAAAAAAAAAAAAAAAAAAAATTAAAGTTAATGTCTTTAAACTGTGCTGTTATGCCTCAAGCAACCCACCTCCCTTGTCTATAAAAACTCCTGAGAGAATCCTAAAGACTGTGAAAAGAATAAATGAGTGCTACTAAAGTATGACTTATTATCATTTCTCACTAGATATTTGCAATTCTAGTTAAGTTTTATTTTATATTTTGTCTTTGTTATACTGATCCATTTTATTCAGTATGAAAATCTAAAAGAGTTTAAAGATAATAGTAAAAAATTTTAATTAATGATTCCTTGATTCACCAACTACATTAACTACATTTAATTCCCAAACACTGCTTACTTACGCCATCTAGTGGCAAAGGATTCCCTACCTCACAGCGCTAGATTTCACAAAATCATAGGTTTTTAACGTTAAAGTAGCTATATTTAATTTGTATAAGGAAACTGACAGTGAGGTAGGTTAATATACATAGGTAAGTCTAGAATCAAGCTTAATTTCTCATCCCCTTTTCTTTGTACTCTGCCATACTGAGGACCCATTATACTTCAATGATTATATTATGCAAAATTGAAATAGATTCTCTTTCTTACAGTCTAACAAGGAGACAATACTAATTTCAAAAAAGGGGGGAGGGGTTAAAAACCTTACCCAGGCACTTCAAATCCCATAGTTTGCTTCTTTCCAGATACAGTCATTTTAGCAACTTTTGGCACAATTTCAGATTCACTTCGAGATGACTGGGAATCTATTGATTTTCCTAATGAAAGAGTAAAATATAAAAGGCTAGTTAATTCAAATTGATTCCTAGAAATATTTATTACATATTAAATACATATTATGGTAATTTTCACAGAATCACATCTTTATACGTATTTTTTATCTAAAAAATATTCAGCGAAATTTTAAAAGGCTGAAAGAAATTCTTCTGTCACCCTATTCTGGGAAATCCCCCATTGTCAGGACTCTGCTGTGCTTAACCTCCACCAAATCTCTTCCTAATTTTGAACTGACTCTTAAGTTTCAGTATTAAGAGGTCACAAGGTGGTTTCTGCATTGAGCCTCATTCTGACATTATACCTAGACCCTGTATCTCCCTCTCCTACCACACCCTTTCACAATACTAAAATTGTCCGGTCAGTTAGCAGATGGCTAAACTATTTTTAATCGTGATACCTATAAACTAATGAGCAAGTTGAGAGTCTGCTGAATTGTGCTAGATACTGCATATATGTTACTTGCTCACAATACTAGACTTAGTAAGATATTTGATATCTCCATAGAATATGTCAATATAGAAAAAGTAAATTAAGAACATGAAGGAGGATAAATTATGAGCTAGATCAAAGTAAGACTTTTATGCATTTGATCCTTTAAAAAATATATATGAAATTCTTCAGAACGTATCTTTATTATTTTCAGTAAGAGTACCATCAGGATTGGGTCCACATAAAACTATGGAAACCGCATTGCTACACTGGTAAATATGTATACAGAAATTACTTTTAAAAATTAGAAAAGATAAATTAATGTACATAATTCATTCAAAATGTTTGCTATTTGCTTACTATATGCCAAGCACTACGCTGGAAATATAGCGGTGAACAAAAGCAGACATAATCCTTGTACTGAGAGAGCTTACAGTCTAGTGGAGAAAACTGATCACAAAAAATAAAAGTAAAATTACAACTGTTATTAGTGTTACAATCTGTATATGGTACTATCAGATTTGGTGACAGGGCATATGAATTAGAGTGCTTCCATAGGAAAATGAGAGTTAAGTGAAGACACAAAAAATGAGCAGGAATAAACTACCCAGAAAGGCCTTCAGAGGGAGTAAAAGCAGAGGGGAGAGGGAACGTAGTTAAATGGAGCTGAAGAGGGGGGCAAGGGCCAGGCAATGCAGGACCTTTAAGCCACAGCAAAGATCCTAATGTTCTTTCTAACACAACTGGAAGCCAAAAGAATGATGTAAGAAAGTGGGGGGGAAGGGAA
>NW_006779813.1:1096920-1115803 GCF_000442215.2 Lipotes vexillifer | reverse complement strand
GGGAAAGAGAGGAGAAGATAAAACAAAGGGTCAAACTCTAAGGAGAAGTCTGGGCTGGAGCATATATTTATGATTCATCAGCTCATAATTAGTTGTTGAAGGCACTGACATAAGTGAGATCACCAAGGGAGAGAATACTGAGTAAGAAAAGGAGTGGTCTCAGGACAAAGCCTTGGAAGAAATTCAACCTTTAATCACAGATAGAGGACAGCAAGAAAGAGGACAGTGAGCCTGCAAAAAGGTGACAGAGGAGGGCCGGGGAGGATGGTGCCCAGGAAGCTAAGGGAAGTGGCATCACCAGAGTCTGAAGTTGCTGTTCAGTCAAGTGAGACAACTGAAAACATTCACTAGTGACATGATTCATTTAGATAAAGGTCATTGGTAGAGTTAGCAAGAACCATCTGAGAGAAGTGGGGGAAGGCAAAGAACGGGTTAAAAAAATGAAGGTGAGAAAACAGGCAGCAAGTATGTGTCCACTATCTCTGACGCGTAATTCCAAAATCCAAAAGCTCTGAAAAATTAAGGTTTTTTGTTTTAACTCATTCGGAAGCAAAACCTGACCTGGACTAAAGTGAAGCTTTTTGTAGCCCTTATTTATCCCATTTAAAGTGGAAAGCCATACATTTCAGTGCAGAAATAACAATGTGATAATTAAAGGGTGCTGCCCCAAATTCCACTGGGGTTATCATACCACAGATGTTAATGCTTTTCTCAATCCAAAATATCTGATTTCTGAGTCAAATCTGGTTCCAAGGGCTTTAGATAAGCAATTGTAGATATGGACTAATGACTCTCTCAAAAAAATCTGGTTGGAAAGGGAGGAATGTGGTAGAATGGTAGCAAAAGGGAAACATGGCATCATCTGATGGAGAACATAAAACTGAAAGGGCTGGCTGAAAATATCAGGAAGAAAAAAGCTCATGTCAGATATTTTAGAATTTCTGAGAATGCAGAGAGGGATGGGACATAAAGCACAGGTAGAAACTGAACTAAAATAGGAGAAAGGCACTTTTACTGTAATAGAAGCCAGATCTCAACATTCTCATACAATGTTGAGAAGCTAGAAGATGGAAACCCCTGACCGTTAGCTTCTATTCTCTCCATAACATAGCAACAAGTTACCTGGTGAGACTGAGGGTGAATAAGAAAAGTAAAAAGACTGGTGAAGCAAATACAGTTTTCAATAATCTTTGCACAAAGAATGAGTTGAATACACACAAAAATAGGGGAATCGTTGGATAGTAATGAGGGCCCATTTAAGATCTGCAATAACGAATCTGCAGTGGAATCCATCTGCCTAACCATGCGGTTTTTTTCCAGCAAGGTTCAGCCATTCAGGAACAGGCACAGAGAAGACACTGACTGCTTCATTCAGAGTGAAGTTTCTACCCAACAGGTACAAAAAAAGGGCAGAGTAACAAGGTGGTTGAAGGTACTGGCAACAAAAGGGGGGAAAGTTATTGAAATGATAAATAATGAGCTCTAAGCTGAATTAAACAAATAAAATGACAAAGGAAGAGTACTGATGTACTGAAAGAAAGTTGAGGGGTCCAAAGGTCAAGAAAAGGTAACGATGTAAGAAGTACAACTAGGTGGCTGTTGTCAGAATGGGACAAGCGGTTTCATGATTTCGGAAGAGGCGGAGTTACAGTGAATTGCTGATGAGACGGGAAGGTCACTGGAAATGAGGGGGTCAAGGAACTGCAAGTCCAGGCCGCTGGACTTGTTTCTCCACATTGATGCACAAGCTATGATCATGAAGAGCTTAGGGTGTAGAAGAACACTGTCAACCAGCTGCCAAAGTCTTAATGAATAAGGAAAAGTAACCATGACATTGTTCAGGAGATGACAGCAGTGAAGAGTAATAAAAGGCTGGTTCGGGCAAAAGACAGAAACTTCAAAGGAGCAGGGATGGAAGGGGAAAAAAGGAAGGGGGGGGAGGTGAAGGAATAATTGTTGGAAAAGGCAGAAAAGGAAATAAAGTTGACCTTCAAACCCTGGGGTTTGAGAGGATATACATGAAGTAAGGCAAGGAAGTAGGAAAAAACACTAGGAAAACAGATTGAGAATTGTGGAGGGGTTTGATTTCCATGATAAAAGCAGTTCCAAAGTTCTAGCAAAGGTAAAAAAAGAGTGAGAGGTGTGTGAGTGATAAGGAAGGAGGAAACTGAGAGCGTGATGGTGATGGTGATGGTGATGGAGAGGAGGGGGCAGGGCAGTGGTGTGTGTAGGTGGGGAGAACACCCTGACTGAGAGAGGCATGGCAGACTTTGGCCTCTGTCAAAACAGGGAAAAAGAACCATAAAGCATAAAAAGTCTCAGTCCAGGCTATACAGGGCTAATCCCCACTTCCTATTAAGATTAATTTTAATACCTTCTATTTTGTGTGTAAAAAATCCCTTGACTCACTTATACATTTAGTACATTGAAATACTGTTAATGTTGACTTTTTTTAAAAAGTAGGTGGGTCTTTAAGCAGAGAAAAGTCACAATATGAACCTGTAATATTTCTGGGGATGCAGTAAATATATTATTTTTCATTTCTGGCAATCCTATCTAGAGGATATCAAACCTCAAACCTAAGATGTAGTATTTCAAAAATTTGGTTATGTAAATGAAAGTATTTTTTAGAGGAAAAAGTACTACAGATCTGAATATCACCCGTTAAAGCAATGGTCCATAAACTTTTTTATTTAGGTCAGATACCCCTTTGAAATAGCTAATGAAAACAATGGGACACTCTTGGCAGAGAAATACAGCACACACAAAATTTTGCATGCTATTTCAAGGGGTTCAATAATTCCAATCCTAGAACCCTCCACTTGAGAGAGAACCTTGATTCAGGCTATTTTGGAAATATGTTAATTCAATTTGATGTTCTCCATAGTCAATGAAAACATACATTTAGTAAATTTTCCATTAAGCTGTTATTAACAGCAATGTGACATACTTTGACTTATCCAACCACATTACACAGTCCCCTTCATAACTAGCATCATGCTGATGACAGGCAAAATCTACTGACAGAGGTCAGAAATGAACTAATAACTAAAATAATCAGTCATGGATCAGTAAGAGATACATATATCCATCACATAAAAGTGTAAAATGTTTACTGTATTCCCTCATCTTCCCCAACCAAATAACAAATTCATTTTCTGTATAACAACCTCAAGAAATTGAGCACTGAAAGTCCCAAAATAATGGCAGCATGGAATGAGCACTGGATGGAAATAAGGAGCTTGGATTCTGATTCCTGCTCTGCCACTAATTAACTGTTACCTACCTTACAGCTTAAACAGTTCATTTAATTTCACTAGCTTCAGTTTTCTCATCTACATAATGAAGTAAATTAAATGGTTTCTAGTTCTGTGGATGTATGTGTCTGTGACTCCCAAACCATTAAGATGTCCTTTAAATCAAATAGCCTACTAGGAGGTTAAAATGTGCCATTCCAAAGAAAAGTACCAATGTCCTCCCCCAAGTCATGTAAAATCCACCCACTAAATCATGGTCACCAGAAAGAAACATGTTCTGAAGATTCATATATTAGTGATTAATATATTAGTGATTAGTGTTCAGTCTCTAGTAGGATGAAGAATGGATCATCTTTTAGATTCTTCATTTGGATGAAAATAACAGCTACCCAGTTAATCAAGTCCAACCTGCTTGTTTTGTAGACAAAAAAAAAAACAACAACAACAGGGCTTCCCTGGTGGCGCAGTGGTTGAGAGTCCGCCTGCTGATGCAGGGGACACTGGTTCGTGCCCCGGTCTGGGAAGATCCCACGTGCCACGGAGCGGCTGGGCCCGTGAGCCATGGCCGCTGAGCCTGCGCGTCCGGAGCCTGTGCTCTGCAACGGGAGAGGCCACAACAGTGAGAGGCCCGTGTACCGCAAAAAAAAAGAAAAAAAAACAACAGCAACAAAACCAAGGAACAAAGAAGTGACTTCACCTTAGCAGCAGGGCATGTACTTAATTAATCAGCTCACCTACCTGTCCACTTCTCCTTTCTCATACTCCAGTTGTCTCTAAAGCAACGCTTCTACCCCTAGTGGTTACCCCTTGCTGGGCTACTTCCTCCAGAATTCTACTGTTTCCTTCCTGGGGCTAAGATCTAAGCAGCAAAATCTACTTGGCTCTGTCTCTTGAACATGAAATTATCTAGGTCCCTTTCCTGAAGACATTTTTCAACGTATATTCCTTTGTAAAGGATTCAAAGCCAAATTTCCCTAGCACCACACAATTGTCATAGACTTGCTGAATTATGAAACTTCCTGCTTACATATCCACAAGATTTACACTCTTTTGACTAATTCCTTTGGTCTTTACAACACAATCAATATTAGCCTACTAGCTCTTTGAGGGTAAGAAGTGCCTCATACACCTGTCCACATAGTACAAAGCACACAACACAGTGCTCTACTCACAACAAGCATTCAAGAAACAGAGTTTAATGATCAACCCCTAAGGGTTTAAGTTTTGAAACTATGAGTTGATCTCTATTGTTTTTGCAAGTTATCTTAGTTCTCTTCTTAAGGCAATAACCTCTACTCTCTACCTACTTCCTGCACTTATTATCAGCCACCTTGGACTTCCCCGGTGGTGCAGTGGTTAAGAGTCCGCCTGTCAATGCAGGGGACACAGGTTCTATCTCTGGTCCAGGAAGATCCCACATGCCACGGAGCAACTAAGCCTGTGCACCACAACTACTGAGCCTGCGCTCTAGAGCCCGCGAGCCACAACTACTGAGCCCGGGTGCCGCAACTACTGAAGCCTGCGCCCCTAGAGCCCATGCTCCACAAGAGAAACCACTGCAATAAGAAGCCCACGCACCGCAACAAAGAGCAGCCCCCGCTCGCGGCAATTAGAGAAAGCCCGCGTGCAGCAACGAAGACCCAACGCAGCCATAAATAAATAAAATACCAGCCACCTCCTAGTGTTTAGAGCGCTGGGTTCTAGAAAGCCCACCTGGCACTTCCTATGGGCACTCTTGTACGCTTTCCTGCCAGGAGGTTTTTATATGCTCTTTTTTTACCTTCACAGCAACCATGCAGAATGGGTATAATTATTCCTACTTTAGTTTAGAGAAACTAAAGTTCAAAACAGTTGATTTGCCAAAGATTATGCAGCCTTGGGCAGTGACAGAGCTAGATTAAAACAAAAGGTATGAATCACATTATTTTCTTTGATGTGGACCTTTTTTTTTAAAGTCTTTATTGAATTTGTTACAATATTGCTTCTGTTTTATGTTTTGTTTTTTTGGCCCCAAGGCATGTGGGATCTTAGCTCCCTGACGAGGGATCGAACCCGCACCCCCTGCATTGGAAGGTGAAGTCTTAACCACTGGACCGCCTGGGAAGTCCCTCAAAGAGTTTATACACTATTCTGAGACAATTATAAACACTGTGGAGATTAAGTTGTAGAAAGAATAAGCAAGAGTATTCTAAGTATGCACCTGAGTAATTAGGAACAACTTAACAAATGAAATGAGATTTGATCTGACCCTGAAAAATAAACAAAAAGGAGGAGAAAATAACATGGAAAAGTCATTTGTAAGGGTTAATGGAGCAAATATTCTGAAAAAGACTGGGCAGTGATCAATAAATTTTTAAAGACTATATAACTGAAGCTTTGAAGGAAAGATCTCTTTTAAAAAAGATCTTTTATAGATTTATTTTCAAGGACTATTTTCTCATTCAATAAGTAGAAAGTAAAACAATATTAAATATTCTAAATTAGGGAAGATAATAACTGAGACTATTTAGAAATGGGAAAGGCTAAATTAAGAGGTAAGAGAAAAACCATAGAAACTTATATGTAATAATGATTTCTTCATAAAATATGCTGCCATGTCTCATCAGTCTATAATTCCCTAACTTCTCCCAGCCATTAATGAGGCATCCCCCACTCTTCAGTCCTAGGGTGCTTTAAACTCTACGGATATCTTCCACCCTGCAGTAATCAGTTCTAATAAGCATGGCTGGAAATCTAAGGCTCTGCCACCAAAACATTCACGAACTTGAGCCTTGACCTAGTCATCAAATACTCCAGAGACTGAGTTTATCCCATGTGCAAAATAAGGATATCACCACCAATACCATCTACCTGACAAAGATTTTGTAATAAATATTATACTTGTAAAAGCACACCAACTATTTTAAAATATTCTCAACAACAACAAAAAAGACCTTATTCTATGGAATTATCTCATCATTGTTCATAGAATATCCTTGCCAGAAAACTCATAAATCAAAAATAATTACTGAAGTTTGTGGTCAATACATATTTACTCTAAGTATCTTTAGTTTGACTGGATGTTGTTGCACCCATTAACCGCCTTTATTTTTTAAATGATTTTAGGCATTTATAGGATCAAAAAGTGCTAGAATAAACACGCACCTAGTCACAGATAAACAGTAACACAAAAAGTATACCTAACCTTGGCTTGAACCCAGTGGTTTTTTTAATTCGCTTAAGTGTCATACAAGTTAAGTTTCAAGAGTACATACAAAAAAAGAGAAGAACATGCTAAGCTGATGTTCATCTGGAAAAGTAAATGTGAGAGAATGACCAATAAAATTTTTAAGTTAAGGATAATGATAGGGGACTAGAACTACCAAGATATCAAATATCATAAAGCTGAAGTAAGTTAAAATGTGGTAATGGCACAAAAATAGCTTGATGGATTAGAATAGAGCATCTGTAAATGAACCAATTAATAGTAATATATTTATGTTTGCTATACATAAAAATAAGAACTGAATGTTCTTATAGGAATATATAGGTTACACAGTTTTAAGTAGGAATTCAACATTTGCAAAGAGATGTTTCAAATCAGTGGGAAGAGAATGGGTTATATTCAATATTGTATTGGAAATACTGGCTATCCATTTGAGAAAAAGACTCTATCATACGTTTATGGTGTTTCATACATAAATTCCTTGTTGACTAAAGATATGAAGAATAATATAAAAATATATTTAATTTTCAAATAAGGAAGACTGACAAATTTTACATAAAATTTTAAAAATTTTTCCCTGATTAAAGATACCACAAGCAAACATAAAAGTATGTGAGGAAATACATACAAGGGGTTAATATGTGTGTGTGTGTGTGTGTGTGTGTGTGTGTGTGTGTATACATATAAAGAGCTCCTACAAACCAATAAATAGACCAGTTCAAAATACACAAGTCAAAGAAAGGTGTGGCAGAGGAAATGGAGGTGGGGGAGGTGAGGAGGGATAAGCAGGAGGACCGAGGGGAGGACTGAAAAGAGGAGATGGTGGAAGAGGGGGAACAAACGGATGAACAGCGCAGAGGAATAAGTAGAAGGATTTCTACTTTTTTTAATTAGCATCCAGCGTTGCAAAGGGAAATGGGGAAAAGAGCACTATCTGACACCGTTGGCAAGAGTACAGCCTGGTACAACCTTTGGCAGGGAGAAAATATGATAAAATAAAAAACTTTACTATATACACTATATTTCTGGGAATGCATTCTACAGAAATACTAACGCTACTGTGCAACAATATATGAACAACATTGTTTACTGTGATGCTGTCTGTGATGGTGAAAAAACTGTAGATGTACCTCAATAAGGGAATGGTTAAACAAATTATGATGAAATGAATTTCAAACAATGAAATAATTTGCTTCAGATAAAACAGTAAACCTACATGCATGAAAAGAAAAAAATAACACATTAAATGGGAAAAGCAATTGCAATATTATACAGCAAAGATGCTATATTATTGTTATTGGCATTAAAAAGTCTACAAGAATATAAGTGAACTTTTAAAAGAGATTACTTCTACAGACAAAGAGAAATATCGTATGAATCCCTTATATGCAGAATCTAAAAAGAAATGATACAAATGAACTTATTTGCAAAACAGAAACAGAGACTCACAGACTTAGAGAACAAACTTATGCTTACCAGCGGGGAAGGGTGGGGAGAAGGGATAGTTAGGGAGTTTGGGACTGACATGTACACACTGCTATATTTAAAATGGATAACCAACAAGGACCTACTGTATAGCACAGGGAACTCTGCTGAATGTTATGTGGCAGCCTGGATGGGAGGGGAGTTTGGGGGAGAATGGATACATGTATATGTTTCACTGAGTCTCTTTACTGTGCACCTGAAATTATCACAACATTGTTAATCAGCTTTACTCCAATATAAAATAAAAGGTTAAAAAAAAAAGTTATTACTTCTAGAGAGTGATATTAGGAAAGAGAGGAAGTGACTTTTCATATCAAAATTTACATATTTCTATGTCACAATGACTATGTATAATTTTTATAATTAAAAACCTTTAAGTGAGAAGCATATATATTAAAACATTTGAAAACACTAAAAACTTATTTCTATACTATTCTTCAGAGATGCTCTTGATTTTTTCTTATTTCATGTTTTGAAACAAAGGTACAAAGTTCATCCAATCAGTCATCCAATGGCAACTTTATATTCAGAATGCTCTAGTAAGGCTGAAAGTAATGCTCTAAACAGTTTTGTCTTTTGTGTTAAGTAACCCCTTGTTAGGCTCTAAGGCTTCTTGACAGCAAGGACTGAATCTTTTGGATTTTTCTATTTCCACAACCAAAGTATGTGATACATGGCACATCATTTATACATGTTTGCTGAATGCTGAATTGAATAAACAAAATCATTTCCTAATAGCTCTCTCAATGCTCTAATAAATTCCTAAAGGAATGAAGGTGAAAACTAAAGGGAATTATAAATGTGACGTCTTTGAACATGTCATCTCTTACGGGGAAAAAAAAACATGGTAAAATCTATCCTGCACTTCTCAGATTTTCTAAAGCAGGATTTCTCAACCTCAGGACTACTGACATTTTGGGCAGGATATTTCTCTGATGGAGGCAAAGGGGTGTCCCAGGTATTGCAGGATGCTTAACAGCATCTCCAAAATGTCTACAGACAGAGCCAAATGTCCTTTGTGGGGCAAAATCACCTCCAGTTGAATACTGCTCTAAATAGTTATTAACAAAAGAATTAAATACATATTATACACCCAATAACCACTCCATGCCAAAATCCTCCAATTCAACTCTCACTTGAGAGTCTGGTAAAGTAGGTAAGACATAGACTCTGCTGCCAGATAGCCTGGGTTGAATACAGGCCCTGCCACTTTAGTTATGTGACTTCAAGTAAGTCACTTCACTTCCCTCAGTGCCTAGTTTCCTCATCTGTAAAATGATAACAATATTAGAACCTACCTAATAGGTATGTTAAGAGAATTTAATGAGTTAACACATGTAAAGTGTTTAGAGTAATGCCTGGCATATATTAAGCACTGAATGATTCACACCACATTGAATCTATAGACACAAATTACTCTGACAATCACATATTAATTCATGGTGGGGAGGAGGGAAATGCCAGCTGTATGACACTGTGCTAGGTATTGGAATAGACAGATCAAAGAATAAGACATGATTCCTATCCTCAAGAAACCTTAAGTCTAATAGAGATACCACACAAACATTACAGTGTGAACTGCTATAATGCAGGTACAGTGATGACAGTGCATAGGAAAGGTACTAACCCACCATACTGGAAGAATTAGGCAAGGTTTCCTTCAAAAGATTCCTAATGAATCTTGGAGGGAAAAATAAGGAACAGGGGCTCAGGGAACGTGACACAATGCATACAACTGACAGCAGATCGGCATGGCTGGGATATAGGGAAAGGGATTAATTGTGTGAGACTTAAGGACGGGAAAGAGATTAATTGTGTGAGACTTAAGGACAGAAAAACTGGCAACTCATTTAGGGCCACATATAACATTTAGGTACTTAACTTGATTTTGAAACATAAGAGCCACTAAAAGAGTTTAAGCATTGGTATGACATACCATATTGTGCTTTAAAATGAATTGTGGAGACAAGACTGAGAGAAAACACATACCAAAATTGTTGTACTGATATGCGTAAGAAATTCTATGAACTGACATAAGGTAAGAACGATGGAGATGGAGAAAGGGTTATTTAAAAGATACTACAAGGTAAAATTAGGAACATTTGCTGCCGGAATGTATGTAGGAAAGTGAGAGAAAGAACAGTTCCCAAATTTTCTAGCAAGGAAAAATGGATGCCTATGTCATCACCCAATAGAGAATACATTCCAGAGAACTAAAGAAGTCTGCTGGTCAGGATATTGCTTCTCTTGGATAGTCTTTTATTCAAGGGCAAAATTAGAGCAGTCCATAGAGGAACTGCTTCCTCCTAAATAGACGGAGATTGCCACCAAATATTTTGTGTTTTTTTAAACACTGCTTAGACACTATCTCGGGTCTTTAGAGTTTTTCAACTTAAATTATAACATTTACTTGGCACAGGGGACACAAGATGACTAATACTCTCTGTTATCAGGTAGCTTTCATTCTAGATGTGATGGACATGTAAAATGACAAGACTGAAAGAAAATATAAACAAAGAAATTAAGAGAATTTTGCATGAGACCACAAGTGATATGACTACAGCTGAGCAAGTACCAGAGCATAGGAAATAAATAAGAGGGGGCAAGCATGAGAGACAATATAGTAACAGAATATGGTGATGAATTAAATGTTAGGGAGGCAAAAAAAATAGAGATCTAAATCCCTAGGACTCTAAATTAGATATGAATATAGAACACATTGGATCTGAGATTCTTTCAAGACAAATAGAAATTGGATAGAAACCTGGATAATCAAGTCTGCAGAACAGAAGAAATGAGAGCACCATTAAAACACAAGAAATAACTTGAGACCTGGAAATGGATGAAATAACTTACAGAAAATGAAAGGTGAGAAGGTAGCAAATGTCCAATGAAGGAATGCTGACTAACAGCCAGGCAGAAAATTAGCGTTCACATTCCTTGTACAGTCCTTACATGGAACTGAGGTTCATGCAATCATGCAAATTTGCAGGTTGCATTATTAAAGGTCATTTGGTGCAGTCCACCATTTTATAAAGGAAAATTTAAGCACATTTCTAAAGATCACGTGCCTGATAAATGGAGTCTTTTTCTCCAGGCTGTTTCCAAGGCACCCTCTCCTTTCTACCGTGTTTCTGGTTGCACTTCCTCAGGACCTCATGGAAGGGGATTTCCCAAGATATAACCAAACCAGGTTTATTTTGAAGTTAAAAGTATACGAAACTTGCTCAATCAAGTGCCTCTATAAAATGTTAATGCTTTGTCCAAATGATGATTTTCTAATTTTTAGTATCTACTCAGATACTTCTGATAATAATGTTAAAATCAGTAATGCTGACTTCATTTAACGTTTGCATTTCAAAATCTCCTAAGAATATAGTTAGAGCCTAGCAGTTAAATCATTCTCAGCTTAACAAAGAAGTTTCTATTTAGTACAATTTTAATTTCCAGTGGGAAATTACAAGGGTAGGCTAGTCTTCCTCTAATAACAAACATCTAGATACTATCTTCTTAACCTTTTGCTTATGCTCATTTTAGGTGGGGAACGTGACATTTAGGGTCTAAAGCATACGCTATAGCATAATACTATCAATTTTAGGTCACACGTGATAATCCCAAATTCTTTTTTTTTTTTTTTTTTGCGGTACACGGGCCTCTCACTGCTGTGGCCTCTCCCGTTGCAGAGCACAGGCTCCGGATGTATAGGCTCAGCGGCCATGGCTCACGGGCCCAGCCGCTCTGCGGCATGTGGGATCTTCTCGGACTGGGACACGAACCCGTGTCCCCTGCATCAGCAGGCGGACTCTCAACCACTGCGCCACCAAGGAAGCCCCCGAAATTCTTGAAAATGATAATTCCAGACCAAAATGATGTGACTTGAAATAAAAAAAACCTTTATTGTATATTTTCATGGAGCATACACTGTTTTCATCTGTATTGTAAAATATCAATATAAGTATGTGCCTTACCTCTCCAACTAACCTCTGAGCTCCAAGTGTATTTTTAAAATTTTTTCCACAAGATCCAGTCCAGTGGCCTAGTACATACTAGACACTCAAATATTTACTAAGATTACATAATCTTATATATGGAAAAACGTAATAGTCTCTCTGAGCCAGGGATTCTCACCTTGGGAGGAGAAGGTAGATCAAGAAAACAAGCACAGCCTTGCTCCCGCCCCCTCTGAAAATCATTGTCACTGACAGATCTGATGCTGACAAGAAAGTGGTATATCTCAGGTGTCCTGGGACAGAAAAAATTATTGAGAATGACTTATCTGGTATAAAACTAATTTTATAGATGAAGAAGTGAGGTTCGTGTAAGTTAAACAATTTGTTCAGTTTAACATTCTTTGCAAATTATATCTTGTTGCCTGGTTTGAGGTTCACAACTAAAAAGATGTTTGAAGATCTGTCTCAAGTCAGGAAATTAGTTAAAATGACCTTTTAAGGTTCCTGCCCTCATACTCCTAGTTTTTAAAAATAACTACTTAGCCTATTCAGTGAGAATCTCTCTCCCACATATATATATCATTAAATCTCTAAATGACATCAACTGTAAAATGTTTGAACATTTTAATACTATTAGCCACATCAAATAGGGTATTAGTTAATGAACTGTTCTCTAGGAAATAACATTCTTAAATCCAATTAAAAACAACCAAGGTTTGTTTTTTAGTTTGTTTCACATAAAACCCATAACTAAACATGAGAGGATTATAAGGGACATTTAAAAAAATAAGCTTGTTTACCTGATGGCATTAAGTAATTTCAAATTTGAATAGGACCTATAAAGATGTGAAAACACTAGTTCAGAACAGTAGTTTTTGTTTTAAATTTAAAATGCCTTTTATAATCAATAATTTTAAAGTAGTCTGTGGATCAAACTGCGATGTAAAAATTGACTCCACGTTTAAAAATGTGTGCTGCAGTTAGAAAATGAAAAAAGGGAAAACACAGGATACAAAATTGTATGTATAACTGTATGTACAAACCTTAATAACATAAAAATGCATAGAAAAAAACTGAAAGGAAATGTGGCAAAACACAAGAGTTTTGTCTTTGGGTAAGAAAATCATGAGTGAGACTTTCCTGGTGGTGCAGTGGTTAAGATTCCACCTGCCAATGCAGGGAACACAGGTTCAGGCCCTCGTCTGGGAAGATCTCACATGCCGCGAAGCAACTAAGCCCGTGCGCCACAACTACTAAGCCTGCGCTCTAGAGCCTGCAAGCCACAACTACTGAGCCCATGTGCCACAACTACTGAAGGCCGTGCGCCTAGAGCCTGTGCTCTACTACAAGAGAAGCCACCGCAGTGAGAAGCCCGCGCACCACGACGAAGAGTAGCCCCCGCTCACTGCAACTAGAGAAAGCCCACACGCAGCATCGAAGACCCAACGCAGCAAATAAATAAATAAATAAATAAATAAATGACGAAAAAAAGAAAGAAAATCATGAGTGATTTCTCCCCTTTTTCTACATTAAAAATATATTACTTTGATATTTAGCAAAATAGTAAGTTAATAGGTGATTTGAAAGACTTCAAAAGGAAGAAATTCTTTTCGTATTTATATGGTTAAGATAGAAGACAAGTTTACAACTTAAAATCATTCAGATCAAAACACCTTGAGTTTAAAAAACATTTAAGGTTCTTTTTTTTTAAACTGAGGTTTTCCAGGTAAATACACTTTTTGCCATTAATCATTATAGTTCCTATAAATGTTTCAATATGGGCATACCCACAAAAAAAAAAAAGATTTTCAAAATTTCAAAGGAATGAGTGTTAAATTTTCAATGAAAAACTATTTCAAATAGAAAATCATTTCACTGAATCTGACTACACGTTTAAATTCTAGTTACCAGATGTACATTCAGACAGCACACCAACTAGGCTACAGAGAATAAACCACTTCCTTCAATATTACAACCACACTGTGATTTCTTTAGTATGAATTATGTTTTCATTTTAAAACATCCTTCATATAGCATAAACTGCCTCATCAAATCCATTATGCAGTATCCATCTCCTATGACACAGAAGACAAAAATGTTGTATCCTAAAAAAATATTCACTGGGATCAGATTTCAATTTTCTATAAATATCACTGAGACGGCAATCTTAAAAATTAAAAAACTTCTGATGAATAGATTTCAACCTTATATTGGGCTGGATTATATGCCTTGAAGTAGAATCCACAAAGTTTTATAATCCATGTAATTAATTTAAATTATATTAGGACCAATAAGAGTTCTTGCTACTTCAAGAGTTAAGAAATAAAGGCAATACTATGTCACTAATAATTTTCCTTTAAAAAAGCCATTTATATTTCATTTTTAAATATTGCTGTAATAAAAATTTTGTTAGACCAGAAATAGGACAGCCTATAAAACAAAGCCTTTTTATTTTACAGAATGAAACTGTATATACCAAAACCCTTTTTTAAAAAATTAGAGAAATGTAGCAGTGTTCCTCACCATTCTTCCCTAGGCCTTCTGTTTTAACTTATTCTAAACTCTCCCTGAGAGATCTCATCTATATCACCATCGCTGGAATTATCTACCCTTAAGCATCTCCCTAACAAGTCCTGTTAATCCTTCATGTCTTAAGCTTCGGCATGATGTTATTACGGGCAAAGCTAAGAATGTATATTTGAGAAATGCCTCCTCAACAACACGGAATAATCTAAATATAATGAGCTCCTACTGTCTGCCAAGAAATGCTATAATGGCTTCATTTAAGACTTCATTTAACATCAAAACTACCCTAAAAAATAAGAATTATTTTTATCCTAATTCTTCAAATGAGAAAACTGTGACACACGGTGTTAAGTAATTTGCTTAGGGCACACAGCTAACAGAGAGGTGGTTCCACTAGAATGTAAATCCAGTCTACACAAGCAGCTGTGCTCTTCCAAATTACTGTGGAAACTAGCAGTGAGAATCGACAACTTCTAGTCATAAAATCAGAAAAACACTAAACATTTAGGTAGAGGAAAAGGCACAGTAGAAATAAAAGGCTCATAGTATGCATATGAGCTGAAATAAGGAAAAGAGTTAATAAGAACCTTGCTGAAAATTTCAAGAAAGGAGTCCAACTAGCAAGAGATGATAAATGATAATTAAACTGGCATTAATAATCAAATTAAAGACATGAATTTTCATTAATATTCTCATTATTTAGGTGTCATTTACACCATTTTATTTTAGTGACTGTAAAATACACACATGCGCACACATACATGGGCCTATACAGATTCAATTTAATCCTTATTTCAACTTTGTCTTCAATTTCTTTCCTAAATTCTATCTTTGAGATTTTCAAGAACATGACTGTAAAAAGGGAGAGGCTGCTGTATTTGAATAATCCTAAACAGATTTAAGTTTTACAAAGATATACACAAAATGGGAAGGGGGAGGGATAAATTAAGAGTCTGGGATTAACATATACACACTACTATATATAAAATAGATACTACTATATATAAAATAGATAACCAACAAGGACTTACTGTATAGCACAGGGAACTATACTCAATATCTTATAATAATCTATAAGGGAAAAAAATCTGAAAAGGAATAGATACATATAACTGAATCTCTTTGCCATACACCTGAAACCAACACATTGTAAATCAACTATACTTCAATTTAAAAAAAAAAGAATTGGGCTTCCCTGGTGGCGCAGTGCTTGAGAGTCCGCCTGCCGATGCAGGAGACGCGGGTTCGTGCCCCGTTTCGGGAAGATCCCACATGCCGCGGAGCGGCTGGGCCCGTGAGCCATGGCCGCTGAGCCTGCGCGTCCGGAGCCTGTGCTCCGCAAATGGGAGAGGCCACAACAGTGAGAGGCCCGCATAACGCAAGAAAAAAAAAAAAAAAAAAGAATTAAAAAAAAGATATACGGTAGGTCACAACCATCTCCACACTTCATCTTGAATTCATAATTGGGGCAAAGAGTCATCCCTAAATAACTTAAGAAAACTTGGTAATATCCAATATTATCCAATATCCAGAAATAACTCCATAATAACAAATGCAATGAACTTTAAAGCAATTAGTAAAGGGAAGGAAAGGGAAACTAATATTGTTTTAAGATACTACTATATGGTACAAGCTGGGTTAAGGATAAATCATAATACTTTGAGATAGACAATATTTTTGCCATTTTAAAGAAAAAAACCAAGTCTCAGAGAAATCCAGTAAGTTTACAGATAGCAAATGAAAGAGTTAGATTACAAAACTATAATCTGAGAGCTATCATCCTTTTCTACTATACCACATGCCACTGGTCAGAGCATAAAGCTGATGCATCTTCTAAATTCTAATGAAACTCTGAAAGAAAATAAAGTTCCAACCACTTTTTACACTTTACACAGAAATAAATTTTAGAGGAATTAAATGTCTTAAATGTAAAAAACTCACATAATAGTTCTCTCAAAATAAAACTGAGAATATTTATAACCTAGAGGTTAAGGTTCTTTTGGGTTTTTTTTAATCCAAGACTGCAACCTGGTAAGTTAAAAAAGACAGATATAATGGCAGCCAATTTTTAAATTTTTCTGGAAAGATACCATAAGTAAAGAAAATGAAAAGATTGGGAAAATTATTTACAATGCATATACTAATAAAAGATTAATAACTATAATACCAAGACTTCAATTAATAAGAAAAAGACAACCCAATTAAAAAATGGGCAAAGGATATAATTAGCAATTCACAAAACAAATTCAAACGGCAAGTGAATATATGAAAACATACTCAACTTCGTTAATGGTCATTGAAATGAAAATTAAAGCAGCAATGAGACATTAATTTCTTACTTGTCAGACTGTCCAAAATGAAACATAACACCTCTCATAAAGCAAAGGCCATATCTATTTAAAGCAAACAGTATACCTTTAAAATAGCAATCCCACCACAGGGGATCTATCTGATACAATCCAAAGCCCTAGTTTTTAAGGATATGTACACAGATGTTCTGTAAACAGAATAGTTCATAGAAGCAAAAATTGGAAATAAAATGAATATCCTTCAATATGGGAAATCTTGAATAAATTGTAGCACAGCCATACCACGGAATATTATGTAATTACCAAAAAGAATACACTGGAAAATACTCCAGTTGACAGTGTATTATAAGGAAAATGAAAATTATAGTACATCCTTCTTTTTACAATAGTAATAAAAAATCCCTCTATGTATATGGGTCTATTTTTATATATTATGTGAAAATAAAGAAATACATGGAAGAATCTATATCAGGCTGCTAAAAATGGCTGAGAAGATAGGTAATCCCCTCAAAAGGGCTTACATAAAAACATCATGAATGACTTAAAAAAAAAAAAAGTGAGTGGAAGTAATATAAGCCTCTCAATGCATTAGACTTTAATATAGTCACTTTTTATAGCACTTTTTCCTTAGATGGTAGTAAAAGAACACTTTATTTCTTTGAACTAAGTTCAGCTATCACTTGTTGAGCATTCTCTATGTGCCAGACACTGTGCCAATTGCATTACATGGGTTATTTTACTTACAGAAACTTATAAGTTAGGTACTGCTTTCTCATGAATAAATGGTATTTTAACACTGCCAACCTATAACAGCATGCACAATGCACCATGGATACAATTTTCAGGGACACAAAGGTGACTGTCATCACAACAAGCTCCCCCACCCAAAAGGCATAATCGATCTCTGACTCTTACCTACTCTGTTAATGAATGAAAACATCAATATGAATATAAAATCCTTTCATGGAATATAATTATCCTTTATAAACTAATGCTATCAATGCTATTATGATTCACAGTTAAATACAAGAAGTAAATTAGTACAGTCTTCCCAAAGGTAACTTCACAATGTGTACTAAAAGCATTAAAAATGCCTGTACCTTTTTATCCAGCAATACTACTCTAGAAAAATCTTTTATAAAATAATTGAAAAAAATGCACAAAAAGTACAAAAATGTTTACTGAAGCATTTTTGGTAAAAATACATTGAAAAACTTAAGTTCCTATAATAGGTATTTGGTTAGATAAAATAACAATACTATGAAGCCTAAATTATTGGCATACCAAAAAATCTGTGAGTGGTTGCTAGGGACTAAGAAAGGGGGAAATGGATAGCTGTTGAATGAGTATTGAGTTTCAGTTTTACAAGATGAAAAAGTTCTGGAGATTGGTTGCATAACAATGTGAATATACTTAACACTACTGAACTATATGCTTAAAAATGGTTAACCGGTAAATTTTATGCTTTCTGTATTTTACCACAATTAAAAATAAAATTTAACAAAGTTAAAAAATTTTTTTAAGTCTGCAGCATATGATTAAGTTAAATGGGTTAAAAAGTGGAGTGGTCCCATTAAGAAAAAAACTAATATTCTCTATATGTAGAAACACATACACAAATTATAAAAGAACTTCAGAAGCATCTTATTCTGAATGTTGGCTCCACCATTTACTAGTTTTGTGGCCTTGGGCAAAGTGTTTACCCATTTTTCAGCCTCAGAGCCTCCTGGTGACATTAGAATAAAAAATAAAAATCCCTACATGATTACTGTTAATATTAAATAAAATAGCAGATATAAAGAGTTTAGTATAATATTTGGTGTGTAGTAAGTGTTCATTAATATTGCCTACTATTATTGCTTAATTGCATCAAAATGCTAACAGTTCTGAATTCTGAATAATGGGATTAGGTATCCATTGGCTCATTTGGACTTTCTAGCTTTACTCAATAAACACTGTCATTTATTATTTAAGCATGTGCTTAAAGATGGCACCAAACTAGCAACAATTAAAAAATTAAATTCTTCAGAATTTTAAATCAAACAGAATTGTTGCTTAAGTAAGGAATAGAAGACAACACAGTGATTTAAGATTAAATGAACTAGAAAAGGACTTCATTTCTTAGGACCACTAATTTGCAATTTAGAAATT
>NW_006779813.1:1067403-1096880 GCF_000442215.2 Lipotes vexillifer | reverse complement strand
GAATGCCGAAGTCTGTAAGTAATACCAGCAGAAAAAATAGTTGAAAGTAATTTTTAAGTACCTCACTAATGATAAAGCTGGTTTCCCTAACAAGGGATTTAATTTTATCCGTAAGATACTTACCAACAAATACAAAATAAGATTGAGTTATTATAGTATAAAAACTTGTTGCAAGTAATATATAACAATGAAAAGGGTGATGAACTAACACAATATTATAAATCAACTATACTTCAATTTAAAAAATTAAAATTAAAAAAAATTTTTAAAAGGGGTTTCCAAGTACAAAAGAACTCAGTTTGAGTTACAATATGCCTCTACTAGCTGTGCGAAATAACATTATTTATTTCATATGAGCCTGAGTTTCTTCCACCTATCTCACAGATTCTCATAATCAAATAAAATATACACAAAGCCTGACACAAAGTTTACATTCAATGTATTAATTCACTTCCCTATCTTCCCTTGAGAAGTAGCAGCTCCCAGAACAGAATACTTTTACACATAGCCAATAAAAAGAAACAGGCAACTTGTTCAGAGGGAAAACATCCTGGTTATGTTTGGTGCTTCTATTAAACCAGACTTAGCCCCTGAGGGGCTACTATAAAGTTCTAAGAAAGAGTCTGGGGCTTAAATCTATGTCCTCAATGGCTACCACATTTTTCTGATAAAAAGCGAACATGCAGTAAATGTTGACTAAACTGAATTGTATTATCAGCTCCCATTCTAATCCTAATCCCTTGCTGAATACTTAGCAATTCTTTAGCACATGCCAAGCACTCAAAAAATATTAAAAAGTATATATAATTGCCTGGGAATGAAACAAGAAAGTATATACAAATATATGTAATCTGATTATAATTTCTATGGTTTTAAAAAAAGCAAGGTAATTAGGATTAAAAGAAAACTACATTTAACATTCATGCAATTCTTATCTGGTACTGGCTATTCGAAGAAGATAAGCTGTTTTGAGAGTCTAAAGCAAATTATTTTTAAATTAAGCAATTAATGCTTCAGTTTTTCCAGTGTAGGTGTATACACAAAGAGAATCTTAAGACATATCTGAGAACATTCTGAACTACTTTTTTTCACTGAAATAAACCACTTCCTTTCAAAAGCCCACAGAATTTTAAAGCAGAAAGTCAATTCTAAAGTTTTATGTACAAGTATAAAATTCTTCTAACTGCTTTAATAAAATTACTCAGTGACAGAAAAATTAATGAAAATATTTTTCAAGGAAAAATATATTTAAAAGGGGACATCAGAAAAACTGTAGTTAAATATAGCTATTTTAAACTCTATATAAAAAAGGATTAAAGCAAAATAATATATTTTAAGTACATTACTGAAAAGTTCATACATAATAGATTCAGAAGTGTTCATAACATCCTATAGTAATAATTTTTCTTTGTAACGCAGACTTTTCAAATTAATCATAGTCTTGATTTCCAGGATAAGGATAAAAATCTCATAATATATTTGACCGGAGAAGGGAGAAAAAAGAGGTTACATCTCTTCTTAAAGATCTAACATCACTATCACTCCTATTTAGTTACTCAGGTAATGTTGAAGAAAGAGACAAATACAGCACAATAACCAAGTTAAAAAAAAATGAACTTGTTCCAAGTGTTTACAACTCTGCTTTATCTTTAATTTCTTGTACCTTCTCTAGGGAACAATCTGCCACTGAGATGCAAGAATATGATAATCATCATCTGAGTATAGTCACAAATAATACTTTACAGATATTCAAATAGTACTATGCAGATAAACTGTATGATGTTTGTTTAATAGACTATTAATAGTACAAAACTAGCAAAACAATGCTAGCAAATAACTATATCCTCATTATGTAAAATTAGGCTTTATTTTTTGTAAATGAAAAAACTTCATTTGAAGGAAAAATGATGAAATTCAAAGGGAAAGGAAAATGATGCATAATAGGTTTCTAAACAGTATGAGCAAATCAATACTACTCAAGACAAATCTTAGCAAAAATAGTACCTGAGGACTTCCCTGGTGGCACAGTGGTTAAGAATCTGCCTGCCAATGCAAGGGACATGGGTTCGAGCCCTGGTCCGGGAAGGTCCCCCACACCGCGGAGCAACTAAGCCCATGCTCCACAACAAGAGAAGCCACCACAATGAGAAGCCCGCGCACCGCAGGCTTTTCTACTATTCCTTTTCTACTGAGCCTGCCTTCTGGAGCCCCTGTGCCACAACTACTGAGCCCGCATGTCACAACTACTGAAGCCAACACGCCCACAGCCCATGCTCCACAACAAGAGAAGCCACCACAATGAGAAGCCCGCGCACCGTAACTAAGAGTAGTCCCCGCTCGCCACAACTAGAGAAAGCTAGCGTGCAGCAATGAAGACTCAATGCAGCCAAAAATAAATTAATTAATTAAAAATAGTACCTGAATTGTCCAGTATTAAAGTATATTTCTCCAGAGCCTCCAACGCTTTTAAACAATGAATTTTCTTAATGATATGATTAATATAAACATTTATTGGCTACTTTATTTGTGAGGCAAATGGAAATATCAACTTTAAGAACCATATAAAATGTTAATTTTTTTTTTTTTTTTTTTTTGGTCACACTGCGCAGCATGTAAGATCTTAGTTCCGTGACCAGGGATTGAACCCCCAGGAATCAAACCCATGCCCCCTGCAGTGGAAGCGCAGAGTCTTACCACTGGACAGCCACGGAAGTCCCCAAAATGTTAAATTACACATGATTCCTTTTCCGTATTTGTGGACCAACTATTTTTTCTTTAATGTTTACTTTTATTTAGATCAACTATTTTTCTAAAAGAATCAAAATAAACCCAACATTAGAAAAAGACTCAACAGAAATCAAAAGAGTTAAACCTCATTTCACACAGTAATATCCATTTTGTCGAAAACGATTTCTCTTCCAAGTTTCTCTTCTAATCATAAAATTTTAAACCATAAATAGTAAGATTTTTCTGCCCAGAATTTTCCTTTCAAACAATACTACTATGTGTATCTCAATTGCTGGATTTTTTGTGGAAAAAAACCCAAGAGTCTATGTTACTTAGTTTTACAGTTTTGGCAATGAATCCCCCTGCCCTTGGTAGGTTTAAGGTGGCAAGGAAAATACCAACAGAAAACAGATTGTCCCACGATTTTACCCCCTAAATATACACTCTTTTAGCAGTTCACCCATATGAATGTATAACAAAATTATACGATAACCCATTCTAAGGTTATTTGTATTTGCTATAATGGTTACTTTCAATACTGTATATGTTAATAAAATGAACTAAAACGTTATCTAAGTTAAGGAGACACATAAACATTTAATACATCATTTTAGAAATTAAAGAGTTCTAACTTATAAGATAAAAGGTTAATTTTCATACAGATATTAATTTCTCATTCAAATTTCTAAAAATACTGAAAAATTTTCCAAGTAAGTGTAATAAAAGAAACTTTCTCCTAGACTGTTCAATGGTATGTCATTTTAAAGTCATGTTGATATGGACAGTAGAATTATTATACCTAAGCATCTAAACCTTTGGAACAAGGTCTGTCATATCACACACCCAGAACGAAATTATTCACAAGCCTCTCAAATTAATCTAGTTTCACAGTTGATAGGGGCATTTAATCTAATCAAGTGCTGCCGGAAAGATATATCCAGTTAAAGAGACAAAGTAAAGATGTTTCTATCCCACTTTTCCCAAAAAACATACCACACACACACGATAAAAGAAAAGATGATAAAAACAACAGAAGAAAAAGTGGAAAAGTAAGCCAGCAGAGCTCACAAGAAATACAGATTAAAAAAAAAAAAAACTACTTACAGAAATAAAAAAAGCCACACTAGAAGCAGTGGAATGGGCTAGCTAGCAACATATAATAATAGAAAATGATACAGCAATGTCTGCAAAGCCTTCCAGGAAAGAAAGAGGAACCAAGAACTATTATTTATAATGCAGATACAGGTCACGGAATCATTTTCATACATTCAGTGATTTGGGAAATATTTCAAACATGTATATTTTGGGGGTAGGGGAAGGTGAGAGGTGGAAAAGATGTCAAAGTCGAACAAGAGATAAACAGAGGCCTAATCATGAGAAACCAATCAATTTTAAGATAACTATGGCTGGTTTAAAACTAAGGAAATTTTGAGTACAGAATCTAAGAAAATGCTATAAATCTTGGCACTACGTATATAATGACTACAACTATTAGGAGATAAAGGGAGAGAAGAGGTCAAGTATGAAAAAGTATAACTCTGATGAGCTCAACTTTTAAAGCCAGGATTCATTAAAAAACTGTTTAAAGTTAATTCAGTTAAGAGTTTAAATATATTATAAAAGGTGTAAAGGTAAATACTTTCCCTAAGAACTTAAAATATTAACAAAAATTATGAGAAATAAAGAGGAAGTGAAGTATAAGTGTGTTAATTTCTTCATCTGTCATGAGAGATCAACACATACATACTGTTTAAAGTTGGCAAAATTTTTAAATGGTAACATGTTATTATATTATAAAGATAGGGACTTCCCTGGTGGTACAGTGGTTAAGAATCTGCCTGCCAGGGGGCTTCCCTCGTGGCGCAGTGGTTGAGAATCCGCCTGCCGATGCAGGGGACACGGGTTTGTGCCCCGGTCTGGGAAGATCCCACATGCCGCGGAGCGGCTGGGCCTGCGAGCCATGGCCGCTGAGCCTGCGCATCCGGAGCCTGTGCTCCGCAATGGGAGAGGCCACAACAGTGAGAGGCCCGCGTACCGCAAAAAAAAAAAAGAATCTGCCTGCCAATGCAGGGGACACTGGTTTAAGTCCTGGTCCGGACATGCTGTGGAGCAACTAAGCCTGCACACCGCAATGAAGAGTAGCCCCCGCTCGCCACAACTAGAGAAAGCCTGCGTGCAGCAACGAAGACCCAACGCAGCCAAAAATAAAATAAAATTAAAAAACAGACAAACAAAAAGATAAACTACAATATTTCCAGGTTATCAAAGGGTATATACAAAGTCAAAACAAACACAGACCATATATTAAAATAAATATAAAAGACAACAACATATTTTTTAAGTGACAGAAGGTACTACATCCATCCTATCAATGCCATAAATGGGAAAAAACTATCTGTCTCTGACAAACCAAATTACACACAAATATAGAAAACGCAACTAAACCAAAGTGACTCAAAACACTGAAAGCAAAAAGAATGGACAAATAAAACTTAGAGAAAGCAGCAAACATGATATTAAAGTTAAACAAACTGAATTTAAGGCAAAAGGCATAAAACAAGCAAACCAGGAACTTTATATTAATGAAAATTTCAAATCCACGGAAAGATCAGGTATCGTATATCAAAATGTACAGGGTGAAACGTTTATGCAATAAGATATATTTTAACTTACCTCTCTGCCTATAGCCAATCAAGGAAACAGAATTTAAGTAAGAATACTGAACTCTACAAAAATTTGAAAAGTAACAGAAATATATCATATCTTGGTTTCTTAAGACAGAATTCGTATACTTGACAGAGGCCTATGAAATCATTATAAAACTACATTGGACCACAAAGAAAAACTCAATAAACTTCAAAGAGTAAAAGGTACAGACCATATTCTCTGATAACAGTACAATTAAACCAGTAATCATAACAAAAATAGCAAACAAAAATCCCACCACAACCTGGGATTAAAAAAAAAAAAAAAGATTCTTGGCTTAAAAAGGAAATCAAAATTAAATTGTGGATTATCCAGAAAATACAGTAACTCTAAAAGAACCCATATGCTACAGCAAACACAGTATTCCTAAGAAAAGCAATAACTACAGAGACAAAAGTTAAGCAAGAGAAAATAGAAACAATGCATATCAACTTCAAGGGATTGGGGAGGAACAAGGAAAGGGTAGAACTTGGATTCTAATCTAACAATTTATTTCTTAGCACAGAGAGAGAGAGAGAGAGAGAGAGAGAGAGATCAGACGTATGTGTGGCAAATGTTACCTTCTGTTGAAACTAAATGGTGGGTTCATGAGTGTTATATTATTATCTGTGTTTGAAATTTCAAAAATTAATATTAATTTTTAAGGTAAAAATTTTAATGTATTTAAATTAAATGTTCTACTCAGAAATGTAGAAAAATAAAAATAGAAGAGATTAGGTCATAAACTCACAAACTAATGAATTAAAACCAGTAGAACTAATTACCAATTTAGGAGCCCATCTTTGGGGAAGAAAATTAAATTACAAGGTAAAACTCAAGAGGAAAAAGAGCAGGCAGAGGGGGAAAGTAGAGGAAAGAAAACAATATTTAAAATAAGAATGGAGATTTAACCACAGTATAGAAGAATCTAAAATAATAGTAAGACAATGTTTGTTACAATGCTAAACAAATACATTTGTCAACCTGGATGAAATGGAAAGTTTTCTCAGAAAACTAAAACTTCCAAAACTAACCTTAGAATACTGAGAAAGATAATTCCTAGCATAAAACAAATAATTTCAATGCTCTTCAAATTATTTTAGGATACAGGAAAACTTTCTAAGCTCTCTATAAAACCACGAGAAACCAAAACCTGCCAACACACACACACACACACACACACACACACACACACACACACCTGTAAATTTTATGGATAGAACAGTTTTAAATAAAATATTTTCAAATAAAATCCATCCCATTAAAATAAACCACCATGACCAATTAGGAATGTTCCAGTGTAGACCAATACTAGAAAACCTATTTAAATAATGTAATGTTTACTGTCTAATAGTGTAATGTTAAAGCCTTTTACATCTATGAAAATGGTTCATTTTTTTCTCCAAAAATATTTCGATAACATTAAACATCCCAATAAAAATTAGAACTAGATTTTTTTCAGTAATTTGATAAGTTGTTTCTAAAGCTCATGTGCGAAAAAGAGCCACGTGAGGTAATTCAGGAAAACTATGAAAAAGGAGAAAAAAAAATAAGGCAGCCTATAAAATATTTAAAAACGAATAGTAATAAAAAGCTACAGTAATTAAAAATTTGATACTGGCATAGAACAAGAAAAAGAAATGGAATAGTACAGAGACCCAAAACAGACAAGATAGATGGAAAGAGAAGAATCTAGCATATGTCAAAGATGGCATTTCTAAGCAGGTTAAAAAAGAAAAAGGATGTGTAATACAACAAAAGGTAACTGTGACAAATCCAGCCATCGAAAAAGAAAAGACATTGGCAGAAAAACTCTATTTCTACCTTATCCCCTAATAGCAGCTAGACTAAACACTCAAATGTTTAAAAAAATAAATTAAAAAAGAGAAACTGTCAAACATATAAGAAATAATTTTTCTAAATTATCTTGTAGTAAAGTAGAACTTTCAAACAAAAGCCCATAAAAGATTAGTAAATTTGAACATAATAAAGTCAACAATTTGACTTTATACAACAATTTGTCTTATAAATAATGATCTAAAAGATGACAAACTGAAAGTAAGAAAAAGTATATGCCATGCATATAACAAAAGGATTTTCTTAGAATTTAAATATAAAAATTGAATATATTAAATACACACACACATATATATTCCTATAAGTCATTATGAAAGACAGCTAGCAGAAAAATGGGTGAGGATTAGGAATAGGTAGTTCTAAGGAGGAGAAATACAAATAGATTTAAATAAGTGAGAAAGCAGCCAGCCTCACTCATTAAAGACATATAAATAAATGAAAAAATATTTTCCAATTATCAGGAAAATAACACCAAAAAGAGTAGTAATCCTATCTGTGAGAATCTGAACAAAAAGACTCATAAACTTGTGGGAAGGAAATTAGCACAGCCGCTATTAAGGACAATTAGGCAGTATTTATCAAAAATTTTAACGTATAGGGCTTCCCTGGTGGCGCAGTGGTTGAGAGTCCGCCTGCCGATGCAGGGGACACGGGTTCGTGTCCCGGTCCGGGAAGATCCCACATGCCACGGAGCAGCTGGGCCCGTGAGCCATGGCCGCTGAGCCTGCGCGTCCGGAGCTTGTGCTCCGCAATGGGAGAGGCCACAACAGTAAGAGGCCCGCGTACCGCAAAAAAAAAAAAAAAAATTTTAAAGTATAAACTCATTGGCATAGAAATTCAATTTCTAGAAACATAGGATGTTCATTATGGGATCATTTAGTGATAGCAAGTTAAAATGTTTATCAACAGGGGCTGTTTAACGTACAAACATATTATGGAATTCTACACAGCTTTTAAAAAGAGGGAGATTGATCTCTACACACTGGTAAGGAAAGATCTGCAATATACTTTGCTAAGTGATATAGACACTGAAGTGTTTAGTATCTTCCCATTTGTGTAATGATATATATACATTTGATATGTGTAACATACAAATAGTTTCTAGAAAAATATAAAAGAATTTTTTTTTAGGTTTTACAGCTTCCTCTAGGGAACAAGATGTGGGACAGTATTTAAGAGTGGGACTTACTTTTTACTTTAAAAATCCTTTCCTACATTTATGTGCCAGACGTATTCTAAGCTGGGAATATAGCAATAAACACATAAAAATCCTACATTCGTAGAAATTGCGTGGGAGGGTGGGGGGAGACTGGGGAGCAGTAGGAAGACAGATAAAAACTGTGTACACAAACACAATGTCAGATGATGTAAGGGTTGTGAGGAACAATAAAGCAGGATTACAAAGGAAAGGAACTATATGTATGGGGGGGTTATGATTTTATATGGGGTGGTAATTAAAAGGAATACAGTGAATTATGGGTACATATGAAGGTTTACCATCTCAGGATTAGGAGTAAAGTGAATATAAACTACAACCTCAAGAGCTAATTGCCAGGAGGAGAAATGGAGGGGGAAGGGCAAAGTACTATAGAAGCAGAGGAAACTCAGGTAGGTGTTCTTGGGTAGATTTGGGAAGTGGGTTACACAAAGTGAAACCATTTGATAAAAGGTCTTATAAAATAAAGGGTTTATATAGGGGAACAGAAAATTAGAGCTACGTTTGACAAAAGTTACTCTGGCTGTATTGCAGAAATTGTTTTGGAGAAAATTAACTGAGAGGTAAAGAAGCCAGTTAAATATTTTAGTAAATCTGCAAAGCTAAAATAGCCTTTAAGAGAAAAAGTAGCAATAAGACCAAAGAGTAGTGGGCCAAAAAATGTACAATCAATCCTCATTTTAGGACTCCATATTCATGAATTCAGCTACTCACTAAAAATCATTAATTTCAACAATTTTGCAGTCTCTTGTGGACAAGTGCAGAGCAGGACAAAATTTGAGTAGCCCAACAGGCATGTTCCCAGCTGAGGTCAAACAAGGTGACATTCTGCCTTCTTGTTTCAGCTCTCATACTATAAGCAAGCGCCCTTTTCATGACCTCTTTATTGCCACATTTTTCATACTGAGCTGTTAGTTGGTAATTTTGCTGTTTAAAATGGTCCCCAAGAGTAGTCTGAGGCACTGTTTAGTGTTCCTAAGCACAAGGCAGCTGCAATATGCCTTACAAATAAAAGACGCATGTTAGATAACACTTTGTTTAGGCATTAAGTTATAGTGCTACTGGCTGTGAGTTCAATGTCAATTAATCAATAATATATAAATAATATATATTAAATAAAGTGTCTTTAAACATACATAAAACAAGGTTATGTATTGATTGGCTGACAAAAATGTTGTGACCAGAGGATCACAGGAACCTAACCCTGTGTTTCTTGTAGGAGCAATGGTTCAGTATTCACCAAGTCAATGTTCCCATATTTCGTTCACTAATTTATGACTTTATAAAACATAACTACCACAAATAACAACAATCAACTATATATCTACACACATATATTTACTTATTCATAAAGCAGAAATAATAGGACTGGTAATCAGCTATAAGAAGTAAATGAGGGAGAGAAATCAAGGATGATGCTAACTAGGTTTCTGGCTTAAGCAACTGGAAGATGGTGATATTGCTTATAAAGACAGGAAGCAGAGGAGGAGGTGGCAGCTTGGATCAGGAAGACAAAGATGTCATCTCTGGAGAGTGTAATGTCATGCATGCTACACACACTGCAACAAATATAATTATGTGTTTAAGCACCCATTTTCCCCTCCCATTTGAGAATCAGATCTTTATTCATCTCAGAACATGTCCTATAACTAAAATGACACTTTCCTTTAAGTCATATAAACCAGGCATGTCAACATCAGAAATGTGTAGTTTTATCGATTCTTTTACTTTCCACTGCCATCTTTGCAATATTACCCATGTCGCCATATTCTATACTTTAATAATGTTTCTATGTGGGTCCTAAAAAGTAAAAACATAAAATTCTACCCTTTGGAAAACAAGAATTCTAAATGACAAATATCTTCAAAGAAAGTCTTCACAACCACATAGCTTGTTTTTCAATTTGTTTACAGAAACCTTAATCATAAATTATTAAAATACCACTCTGAAATATCAAGCCTATATAAAAAATCCTAATGGATAAATTGTGATGTTGTCACACCTGATTTTAGAAAACCTCTAAGTTATAATTTATTTCAATGTAGCTTTTACAAAAATGTATATATACTCTCAAAATGTAACAAGTCTTTTACACCCTAGAAATTAAAATTACAATATACAACTGCATACACTGAGCCTTATATAATTATAAAAGAAAACTACTAAAGAAATTCATATGAATCCCCCCGTCTAGTCAGCATTACCTTTGTTTATAAAAGTAATAGAAAATAATTTCTAGGTTACCACAAAACTGATTTTACAAGTAAATATACACTTGTGTGAACACAAAACAGAAACTTGATACATAGTTCTTCCTCAATATATAAACTGTGTACTTGTTTATTTGCAATGGTCCACATATAGAAAAGCACTGGACTAGTTTTATCCTTGGTATGACAATTAGTTCTATGACCTCCCACTGACTATTAAAAATTAAATATAACACGCTGGAAATGGTTATTAGTATTTACGTGAGAAAAAAAAAGGTGAAAGAAAAGTTTAAGAAAGATTCAAAGCTAAAGGGAGGAAAAGAGGCTAGAATACCAGTTCAGTAACTAGGAAATAGGAAAAAGATATAACAATTAAGAAAGAAAAGTTAAGCAAAATATTCTGTACAGAAGTGAAACCCTGGTTCTTGGCAATTAACGGTAAGAACCATAACCAAAAAAGTCAACTAAAGACTTTCGAATGCGAGAGGGAAAAACATCTATGAACACCAGCTCTTTAAAAAACCAAAAACAGTGAAGAGGAAAAATGGTCATTTTAAATGTCTTTTGTATTTTATATCATTTGGAAGATAATTACATTATTTCTATTCCTAAACTATCAATGCAGTTGATCATATGCAAATAAAAATGGCTTTGCACTTCAAAACTGGTATTTGAACTGGAAAATAAACCAAAAAAACTTAGCATATCTGAGCTACCAAGACAGCAGTCAGTCAATAAACAGCAGCTGGTGCAGAATATGCACTTAGTGCAAACAATTGCTGTCACTAGGAACGTATCCGTGAACAAGCAGGCACTTGTCTACCAAGGGCCAATGGCCAAGGGTAGAAGGGACAATGGGTCTTCTTGGTTCCAGTCTCTGAATCTCAGAGATCTCAGTCAACAGGACAAGAGCATGTCAGATACACGCCTGACAAACCAGTAGCCGTGAAAACGGAAATAGGGAGACATTTAAAAATTGTTACCTTCCCTATCACCCTGTAATACAGAAACTTTTTCCCCTAAAAAAAAAAAATCTCATAAATAGTAGTTACAATCCTGATCAGCCAACAAAGGGAGATCTAGTTCACTCTACAAGATCTGCTGTATGGTTTAAAAAGTATATTTCCACTTGAAAATTAGTTTGTTATAAAAGAAGGTAATATAACAGTAACACTGTTCAACTTCAATATGGATTAAACAAGTATTTGTGGATTCATAAGCAAAGGGACCACTTGTGGAGCATTTAATCTATCAGGAATTATTGTCAGTTCCAAACAAACACTTAGAATACAATTCACTTCTAAACTAGAGACTGCCTACACTATGTAAACCTAGTTGATGAGTCATAGAATAATAGTTCAAAATTACTAAAATGTTTGATTAAGGTTCAAGACTAGAAAAACAAAATCAGCAGTTGGAGTAATTCAAACTTTAAAATCAAGCATAAAATATAACCTGTGATTTATATTATCTAAGCATCAGTAATGATACGCACTGAAATCTGCAATTGAAAACAAAAACTGAAGACATCACAAGAAAGTGTTTGGTCAAGAACAATGAAGACATAGGCTGGCTTAAGCTTTCCCACCAAAACACTGGATATAAAAACATCATACACAACTAAAAAGACTGGAATGTCATTCTGAAAATAAACAAGAAACAAAAAAAATTATCAAACGCATAGTAAAGTAGCTGTGAGATAAAATTATTTCTTTACTGGGAAAATATAGCTATTTTATTCTCATTAAGAAATAACATTTTATATATTTTTTCCTGCAAGAAATAACTAATAATATAAAAACAGCATCTTCTTAGGCAAAAGACCCTAAATTCCTAATTAGCAATATTCCTTGGTATTCCTAATTACTGGAAAATACAAATTAAAAATTCAAGTTGGCCAATGTTATCCTTAGCATTAGTAATTTCTTTCATTCTACTGATTTCTTTAAGGCAGCAGTTCTCAAGTAGAAGTAACCCATCAGAATCAACTGGGGACCACTTTGAAAATACACATTCCCAAGTGTCATCCCTCAGAGACTGATTTCACCATATCTGGAGCGAAACCACAGTACCTGTGTTTTGAAAAAAACTCCTCCAGTGATTCTTACTGCTAGTTGAGGATGACTGCTTTAAGGGATGAATTACGTACTTGTTCTACTGACTAGAAGAGCTCTTACTTGGCTTGCCATTGCTGAAACTGTCATTATAGCACATAAAGCTGTCAGTAGCAAAGAGGAAAACTCCACATTTCATTACTTATAGTAAAAAAAGTGAAGGAAATCTGATAAGATTATCTATTCAAAGAACATGCAACCATACTTGAAAAGACTTTATATATATTTATTTTAAAGTGTTCATTTAGCACAAATGGTTTTGAAAATGTATAAAAATAATTTATGTATTAATCCATCTTTAATATGTACATGGTCCCTTAAAAGGATTTTCATTTCATTATCATGAAAAATGTATTTCAACAACCTCCACAGTATTATTAAAAGTCAGAAATTTTAAGATTTTCTAATAGAAAAGTTTTAGTACTCACCTGCAGAAAAATAATGAAACTGGGAATGATTTCACTAATATTTTAAAATATAATACAGTCTCAGCTATGCTATGCCACATATCATAAGAAAAATCTTCATCACTAAACCGTAATAATCCCAAGTGGTGGCATTTTCATTTAAGAACAAAGCACAAAATTATTTTATAAAAGAAAATGTCTCATCGTAAAAACTTATAAAGCTGAATGCTTTAAACAAAATAGCTGCGGTTTGATTTCACAATATCAAGTTTCCATAAGCACTTTGTAAACATACACCCATTGTAGGCTATCAACTTAAAGCCAATTATCACTAAAAGAAGATAGAGTAAAAAAAATATTTCAGTGCAAAAGTACATATCAACTGAAGTTATCAACTGACTTAAGACAATTTTAATACAAAAATCACAGCTTAAATCCCATAATATAAAGTAATCCTATAAAGACTTTAAAAGAAAAAGCTCTACAACAGTTATTAAGTTTTCCTTTTGTTACTATTCTCTAGTAAAAGCTTTCTTTTGATTAGCTTTCACAGTGTCATCAGGAGATGCTGATTTGAAGTCAAATGGTGTTATTGCTATAAGAGGACTTATTTCTTTGTCCTTTACGTCTTGAACTTGTCTACTATAAAGAAAAGTCTTATAGAGGTTAAGGGTGCGTCGCTTGCAGCTTTTCAATGGGTAACGAAGACACAGTGTTGCAGCAAAAGCTGAAGGTCTGGCAGCAAGGGCCTTCGTCCAAGAGACAGAAAAAGGTGGTTTCCTAGTCAGAGAGCCTTTACTGTTTTTCTTATTATCCTCAGAAGAATTGGAACTTTTCCCTAATTTTGAACTTAGAACTTTAGTTCCTGGTATTGGAGCAATTGATTGGTCTACTACAGGTTTTGGAACAAAATCTGGGGCTTTTATGAGGACACTAAGATCGATATTAGAGTCTATTCCAGGTGACCTCATTTCACATAAACTGAGCATACAGGAATCTTTCTTAATCTGAGAGCTATCTATATCAATTGTTTCTGCAATCAAATCAGAAAGTGACAAATTCTCAAGGTCTCTTGTTGGAGAAGCTTTACAAAACGCCAAAGATGACAGAGATCCTGTTAATTCTGATATTCCAGTCGAAGACTGATACCGATTTGCTAGTTGTGACAAGGGAAAGGATCCCAAACTTAGATCTGTGAAACTGGCAGATGGTTGGTTACAAAGATCAGATAAAGTAGAACATTGGCTCTGATTGTTCTCTTTGTGCTCCTGAAACAGTTCAGCTAAGGATGGACTTTCACATTGGGAAAACTGCAAGATGTCATTTTTTAATATGCAATTCTTGGTGCTTTGTTCAACTGAAGAAACACTTCCAACTTCAGTCATTTTACTAGCATTTAAATTACCAACAGCCATATTTTCCAATGAGCTAGTTAAGAGCAAAGGATTATTTAAACTTCCTAAACTGTTTTGTACTGGAATGTTTTGCAAATCAGGTACTGAATTATTCTGAATAAATAAAGAGTTATTAGGTGCTGTGCTCTTTATCATCAAGGATTTTAAATCTGGTATTCCTTTGAACGCAGAATCATCTTTGGAAATACATTCAGATGCATGAGGTCTTAACAAATCAGCATCTAGACGCTTTGAAAGTAGACTCTCCAGACTATCTGTGGATGATAATCTGACTGATGGCTGACTTTTACAAGAATCTCTTGGCATATCATCAATTAGGTCAGCTAGCGACAGCTCTTTGGTTAACTTACATGATTCTAGTTTCTTTTCACTTTTAGGTCTGTCAAGTTTCTTTTTTTTATGGAGTAAATAGTGACTTGGTACAACCGAAGAATTATGATATAATCCATATTTCGCTACTGGGCCAGAAAAATCAAAGGGTTTGCTACTGCAATCCAAATGGTTTGCAGATTGAGGACAAGAGCTTTGAACATTATCAGCTGAAACTTCAGAGGAAGATAATAAGACTCCTTACCTTACAAGAGCCATTAATTTTCAGATGAATAGGTTCACATATGCAGAAGACAGTCACAGCAACCAAAAGGAAACATGAAATGAGGCATTTAATTACTAAATGTTTCTTTTGATTATGGCATGATGACACTTGATCATTATTTAATAAAAAGCGAACATTCTTAAAAAAAAAAGGATTTTACCTTCCTTTAACCATCTTAAGTGACCTTCGTACCTTGTTCACTGATATATACAAAGGTAATTACCAAGTTAGTCAATGTTCTAATTTTCACAAGTTTTATAAATGTGAGGTTTTAAGATACTTAAACTATAGTCAGGATTGTCTCAAATTCAAAACGTTTAAAAAAACAATGGAAATAACTAGGTTCATCTTCTGTATTTTTAATGTATTAAAAACATGCAAACAAATAATACCCTATAATTTCTACTGTGATCTGGGATAAACTATTAATATAGTTGACACATTACAGACTCATTCTCATATTACTGGTCAGTTAAAAGTGCATCCCACCCCCCCCACCAAAAATAAAAAAAATTTAAATTTACATAAAAATCACCCTTATTTCATAGTAACAGACTGTATACAATTTCGCTATGGCAAAATCTAGTCTTTAGGTTATGAGAAATATCAACCCAGTTAACAAATCACCATGCTCCTACTGACAGGCATCATACCAATTAATATAATTGGTTCCCTTCTCTTGTGGACTAAGTTCTAAATTTAACCCCAAATACTAAAATTTAAAATTAAAGATCTGGCTATGAAATGAAAGAGTAGTAGAATTATAATACTTAGGATATTTAAATAAAACTAAATTATATTCATAAAATGTTATAACCATAAAAGGATTTTTTTGATATTGTCTGGCTATTAATTTCTATCTCCTGACCCATTAAAGTTAAAAAAAACCCAATAATTAAAAGCAAAAAGTGTTCTGTCTTGCTGTTATCTAATTTTATTTCCCTTATATTCTGTTAGTTGCAAGAACAAGCAGGGAAATAAAAAAACAGGCTTTAACAGAGTGAAGGGAACACAGCCATTGAGCTTAAAAATTCACCAACTGGAAAATCAATTGATAATAATTAAGAATTATTATAACATGCAAAATTTTCTGCCCATTTTTCTTAACAGCTCAATCAAATCAAAGCCTCTTTCAAAGCATTAATTGTAAAACTAAAAGAGAACAAGTAGGGCTTCCCTGGTGGCGCAGTGGTTGGGAGTCTGCCCAAAAAAAAAAAAAAAAAAAAAAAAAAAAGAACAAGTAAAAGCATACCTTTTGCTATCTTTCCTGTAGATATTGCTCCCTCACTCTTGACCTTCAAATTCTGCATTTTATCTTGCTCCAGAACCACTGACAAAGCCTTTTGCACATCAAACTTGTTCTTCAGAACTGCTTCAATCAATATGTCATCTGGCACAGCATCTCCAAGTACCTCTCTCATGTGATCAAGGCATGAAAAAAGACGAGCTAGAACAGACAACAATAATTAAAAGCTACACTATGTGGTGTCATGAAAGAACCCTCAATCTTCAAAACTGAAAAAAGGATTTGAAACTATAGTAGGATGTTCAACTCATTTTTCATTGGCAAAAATTACAGTGATTGTATTTTTATCCACAATATACCTAGCTTCCCTTATCAGAGGAACAATTTCAATAATTAAGAAATCACTACAATAAATGTCTCCAAAGTAATATTGACTAATCCTTGAAAAAAGCATAAATTGTATACACTAAAATCTATTTCAGTCAATGAGGATGATGAGGTCTATACTAATGAGTTTTTACGTGTGTAGAAAGGGAGGGTTAATTATGAAAATATTTCTAACTAGTTAGTGAACCCAGTTAATCACTAAGTATATTTCTTAAATTTCTTGCATTACTACCTTAACTATTATTAAGTATGTTCTATTTTAGGCTAACTTCAGTTTCTACTCAGCCGACTAAAATCATCCTTAACAATGCTTTAAAAATGGGCAAGATAACTTGGCATAAAAATGCCATAAATATTAGGAAATCCAATAGATTAAGGAAATAATGGACATTTCTTTTTTTTTGGTCATATCGCACAGCATGTGGGATCTTAGTTCCCCAACCAGGGATCAAACCCGCGCCCCCTACAGTGGAAGCATGGATTTCCAGCCACTGGACTGCCAGGGAAGTCCCTGGACATTCATTTTAAACACAAAAATTTAAATCGCAATGAAGAGTAGGCCCCACTCGCTGCAACCAGAGAAAGCCCGCGTGCAGCAACGAAGACCCAACGCAGCCAAAAATAAGTAAATACATTTAAAAAAAAAATTTTAATCTGTATGTCTAAAATCTTTAAGGATTTTTATTTTCTCAGGACTATGTTATTATAAAAAGTAATTACTAATAACATTCAATAATGACGTAAATTCCATGAGAGCAAAGGCTTTATATCCCATGATCCTAAAATAGTACCTGGTACCTAGGGGCCACCAAATAAAAATGCATGAATATATTAATTTATATTTGTATAGCAGTTGACAATTTTCAAAATATTAATACATATATATGCATTATACATATACACATATGTATATATACATCCTTTGTAATCCTCACAGTAACTCTATGACTTAGATATATCAAATTCTAAGTCATAAAGAGGACTGAAAATCATGGCACTACTAAGTTTAGCAGTAATCAAAATATAACTCAAGTTTTCAGACTCCCCAATCCAGTGAAACCAGTTCACAGAATGCACTGTACGTTTTTACATGCTTACATATTGAACAAGGAATCTACTCGCAATATCCTTTCTTTTAAAAAAAAGAAGTATTTAATACTTTTTCCATTGCTCCCTTTTTTAATTATTAAAAATAAATTCTCAAATATTTGGGTAATTCTGCTTTGCTTGAGTCCAAAATTAATTATAGGCTAATAAGCTAAACTTGAAAAATTATACCTATTTCATAAATACATGAATTACTAAAACTGGAACAGAATACTTAGTATATAGCTAGCATCAGGGCCTCTTCTAATTAATTATAGTAACTGTTGTCTACACATACACAAAGAGCAGACATACAGAGTCAGGCTGTCTTGGTTCATATCCTAATGCCACTTACTAGCTGGTGCAACTTCAGCCAAGTAACTTTGTGTCTCATTTTCTTCCCCTGTAAAATGAAGACAATACCTGGCCTACCTCATAAGGTTGTTATGAAGACTAAATATGCAATTACCTGAACAGCACTTAGAACAATACCCAGAAAGCAGTTAGTAGAGGTTAGCTACAATCATTATTATTATCATGCAATTACTCACATATGTCAGGTGGGAATGATTAACTTTCATTCTCAAACATAACTCTGAATTTCACACCTCCTTAATCATTCTGAGGTACAGCAGAGATTCTACTTTATTCCTACCCTCTCCCCCCACAATGACAACTATAACACATTCTTTAAAAATATAATCGAAACTATCAAGGAATTTATACAGCAGCTCCTCTACAAACTTTTATCCAGATTGACAAATGTATTTGCCAAGTTGATGAATTTTTTTATTCTCTGTTGTTTCCCTTTCCGCTTTCTAATTTTGTATATTTGTGCTTTCTCCATTTTTCTTGATTTGGGTAGCAGCTGACATATATTTTTCCAATTTATTCAAAGATCAGCTCTCAGATTCATATACTCCCCCCTTCCTGTTTTTAAATTGTTATAAATTTTCAATTTACAAACATTTCTAGAACAAAGCCACACTCCACAGAAAGAGCAAATCAGCTCAGCCCTGCTCACTACCAACGGATGGCATTACTGTTATACCTGGTGATTTTAGGTCTACTACATTGTTCATCAATCTATAGCTTGAGTAGTATGTTTGAAACAATGTCATATTCGAAATTTATTTATAAAAGGCAAAAACCAAAATATAAAATATCTTTGTTAAAATGTTTAAGAGAACTAAAAAGAAGCAAACTCAGAACCAATGCCATTACCATTTACGAGTTCTACCTTGAAACTTAATTTACATGACTGTGACCAATCAGGACACTATATAGTATTACTTCAGACTTAAATTTTTTTTTTTTTATAAAAACCAGACTTTTGGAACCTAACATTTTGCAAGGAAATGAGCTTCTGTAGTCTAACCATAAGCTCTACACAGAGCTTATGAAACAATAAATATTGCTAAAAGAAAAATAATCATTGAAGTTTCTCTCCTAAGGAGATTTCAATCAAAAATTCCAGTTATTAAATAACAGTCACACAATTTTTCAACCAGTTAACCATCCAGTCCTCACAAAATATAATAAAATGTAAATTTTCCTTGAAGATATAAGATATAATGGTAGTTCATACCATTACTACCCATGATCATTATTATGAACAATAAAATTGATAGTTTCTGGTAAGCTGATTATTAATCATTTTCAGATAAGAAACATAGATAGACTACTTTTTACTATACCTTGATCAATTCCGCTTAGCTGATGGTTCAAAAGAGAATTGGAGGATTCTTTCAAATCTTCATAATCATATTCTTCAACAGGTTCAACAACTGAAGGTTTGTCACGTCGTGAATAAATAAACTGAGCAGCTAAAATATACAATGATTAAAGAATGCTGTACTATAGCCATTTCCCATTAACTTTTTTCTTTAACAAAAGTTAAAATAAAAATCAAAGATTCTGACCTACCACCTACAGCCATTTGCCCACATTTATAATAATGGATGAAAACAAAGACAAAACATATCACACCCAAATTCTGCTCAAATGTCCTTACTGGCCACTCACTAGCCTCTTATAATTGTCTCCCTTCTTTCCTTCTATCTCATAAACACTGAGCTTACTTTCTCCACAGTTTTCAAAAATTATCTTTCCTAATCCTTGCCTATTATTCCATCTTCTCTGAAATTCTTTCTTTGAGACAAATACTTTAAACCTCATATCAAATTTGTTCATTTGCATAATTTAAAAATACCAAAAACAGACTAGATTTTAACTTTCCAAGAACTACTAATTTTGCCTTAACCCAAGAGCTGACCAAAATCATAGGCCTTAACTTTTTTTTTTAACGATTTTTTTTTGATGTGGACCATTTTTAAAGTCTTTAGTGAATCTGTTACAGCACTGCTTCTGTTTTATGTTTTGGTTTTTTGGCCACAGGGCATGTGGAATCTTAGCTCCCCAACCAGGAATCGAAGCCACATCCCCCTGCATTGGAAGGCAAAGTCTTAACCACTGGACCGCCCAGGAAGTCCCCATAGGCCTTAACTTTTAAACAGTTTATACTTCAATCGTACACTAAGACTGTATATCAGTGTCACATACCTAACTTTGACTTTCAGACAGAAGTCTGTGCTACTCTGCAGTACTGGCAGTGTCATTACTCAATATATAACTGGGCATTATATTTTTCATTAATAGGTAGAAAGACAAAATATCAAAGTGCCAACATATGCTTGAGTATCATACACGAAATACGTGTGAGCAAAGGAGAGAATCATCATGAATGCCCAAAGTGTTCACTCTTCCACGTCAACTGGATGCCTACTGAACTCAAGTCCTGGAGAATGTGTTCAATTGCCAAGGAATAAAATTAAAGAATAAGCTTAAGAAGGATAAAAACATCAGTACAATATTCTAAAGGCAAGGTGTTATCAAGGATTTTATATTATTTAGCTTTCTGGAAGAGCACATAACATGTATGTCTATTGCTCAGAGTTCCCACATTTGACTTTTGTGCATGTTTTCAGGAAGGCACTATTCATGAAAGGGAATCTCTAACTGCATTCAAAATGTATAGATAACACATATATAGACAATAGAAAATACTATGACTTAAGGGTAACACCTATACTCAGAAGATCATGGCGTAAGTGCTATTTATTTATAGTATAAATCAATGATGGCCTTACAGATTAGCAGGAAAGGCAAAAAAAGAAAAGGTAATGACATATTTTATAAAGCCAAATGAGTAGTACAGATGACAAGTGCTACAGAAGCACAGAAGATTAAGTAATCACTGAAGACTAGAGCAGTTATAATAAAGAAGGCAAGAACATCAGAAAAACTGAAGAAGAGGTGGAAGACATCCTGAACAAGGAGAACAGAATAAGAGAAATAAAGAGCAGTTGAGAGAATTCAATCTATTCTGCTATAATGCATGTTTCCTTAACACAAACTAGTTTATACCAAATGGTGAACAGGGGAATGATGACAGTAACATTCAAGTTGCTTTGGTTTATGAGATTTCCCCCCAACACTTTGTAATGCAAATACAAAGTTCAGTAACACCAATCATAGAACATTATACTGTAATTGGAATTGTACTTTAATGCCAGATAGCCCCACATTCCTCCTCTTGGCTCCATTTGGCCATGTGTCCTGTTTTGTGCATGCTTACCGCTTGGCTCTTTGCTTTTGCAACATTACTCATTAGTTTCAACTCTTCCTTACACCTCTATCAAGCTTTCACCTTTTTGTTAAATGTAAAGTCCCAAATATATTGGAATATATCTTTTTTAGGAAGTTAATGTAACTTTCCAAATGTGCAAGCATTTTTATTAGATGATTACTGGTTTATTAGTATTGATACTTTATGGGCTGAGTGGTCTGTTATGATCCTATTTTTTCCCAGAGGTTTTGCTATTTTTTAGTATACAATTTTAAAGACCACAAGGTTTTTCAAAAATGTACATATTATGCTACATATATATCACTATTTTCCCTCCCTCTTGTGCAAGTAAAATACAATACTGCCATTATAAAGTCAACATGGTTAAACAGCAGGAAAAATATCCTGTTTCACAGATTTTCTAAGATGACCACTTTTTTCATGCATTAAAAATCTCAGAATGGCAGCTTCCCTGGTGGCGCAGTGGTTGAGAGTCTGACTGCCAATGAGGGGGACTCGGGTTTGAGCCCTGGTCTGGGAAGATCCCACATGCCGCAGAGCAGCTGGGCCTGCGAGCCACAGCTGCTGAGCCTGTGCGTCTGGAGGCTGTGCTCCGCAACGAGAGAGGCCACGATAGTGAGAGGCCCATGCACCGCGATGAAGAGGGGCCCCCCCCTCGCCGCAACTAGAGAAAGCCCTCGCACAGAAACGAAGACCCAACACAGCCAATAAATAAATAAATAAATAAATTTAAAAAAAAAAAAAAATCTCAGAATGAGGGATGTCTTACAATCAAATGGCATCTTGGTATTATGTAATACTTAGACTGACAGCTGATTTTTAAGTGGTACGTAAAATAACAATATGTCTTACAATCCATGGCATTTTAGATACAATAAAATATGGTAGCATTAAAAAATGTAAACCAGGCCATTTTGTGCCTGATGATTTTCAAACTACTTTCCTGGCTGTAATTAACTATTCAGTTTAGCCTAAAAGTAACAAATATACTTTCCCCAACTTTCTCTCATAGCTCTGAACTGTGAGGAAAAACCTAAGACAAATCAAAAATTAAGTGAGTGGGCTTCCCTGGTGGTGCAGTGGTTGAGAGCCCACCTGCCGATGCAGGGGACACGGGTTCGTGCCCCAGTCTGGGAAGATCCCACATGCCGCGGAGCGGCTGGGCCACTGAGCCGTGGCCGCTTAGCCTGCGCGTCCGGAGCCTGTGCTCCGCAACAGGAAAGGCCACAACAGTGAGAGGCCCACGTACCGCGAAAAAAATAAAAATAAAAAATAAGTGAGAGAAGAAATCAGATACGTCCGTGAACAATTTTCACTTAGGAAATATTGACAGGGAAAAAGGAAGTTATCAAAATCCAGGATTCTACTCTACCCCCAAGGAGCTATTCTTCCTGGGGGCTTTTCCTACCCCCTCCCACACACAAATCCAACTCAGAAACTGTGGCCATTGTTTTACAAGTAAATGATGGTTGGATTTACCCGGGAGTGCAGAGGGATGGTGGGTAGGAAAATTCCCCAGGGAATTTGCTGCTGGAGAAAAAAGCAGCATCCAGATCTCTGAAGTTGAAATGAGAGCCAAAGGCAACAAATATGATAAAAAAAAAAAAAAAAAGAGAGAGAGAAAAGCAATGGAGAGAAAAGGATAAATATAAAATGCTCTTCTTTTCTAAAAATTTAATCACAAACTTTGACAGAAATGCTTTCTGAAAAATTGGACACCCATAGTGACTTTTACAATTTAAAGCATTTTGATAAACATAAAAATTCAGAGAATTCAAAACCTGACTCCTGCAATTGCCTAATATTGCTTCCTAAACATCTTAAAATAAAAATCATGTGAGGCACTCATTAAAGATACAGCTTTCTAGGCTTCTTCCCCTGGAGATTCTGGTTAAGTGGTGTTGGAATGGGGCAGGGAATCTCTATTTTTACAATTACTCCCAGCTGATTAGTATCATCAGGGAAGGTAGGAAAGAGCCTACAAGTCTCCCCTTTCATCTGTCCCAGATGTAGTCCACTTTGTATACTGTCATCAGTTACTTTCCTAAAACATGACCCCCTTAACTCAAAAACCTTCAATAAGCTAAAACTACACACCTAAAATTAAAAACCGTCTTCCACAATTTGGCTATTTCCTTTCTGAGCCCTCTTTGTGCTGCAACGGCATTAATCATGTGAGTCTTCCCAAACATGCCTCACTTAGAGGCCACTGCTCAAGCACTGTTGTTTCCTCTCTAGGATGCCATTCTTACTCCCAAATTTACCAGTCCCAATCCCACCTCCTTCCAGAAACCTTTCCAGACTCCTTCAGGTAGGACTACTTCTTTACCCACCATACTGTCATTTGAAGGGAACTTTTAACAAGCTTCCTTACATGTTAATTGATGCTCAATAAATTAACATGGAATGGACTGAACAAGGTTAACTACTGTTAAATTAATCATACAAGGAGGCCATGAGACTGAAGTGGCTCTAATGCCCTGGTTGCAAAGGGAAAACCAATCCAAAGCCAATTCCTGCAAAGGCCTCAGGATTAAGAACAACCAATCACAGAAAGCCAACTACTCTCCCCCAAATAATGTAATGGGTTAAGCTGTAGCCAACCAAATAATTTCCTTGCTTTGCTTCATGTCTTCTCTATAAAAACCTTGCCCCAGCTCCTGTTGGTGGAGTGCTCCTAACCACTTCCAGTTTGGAGCTACCTGATTCAAACTGATATCTGCTCAAATAAACTCTTAAAAATGTTAATATGCTTCAGTTTATCTTTTACCACTTCTAATTATATTAGTTGAAACAAGATTTATAACTGTTCAAAGTTTTATTTATAGGCTCTTTTTGCTATCACCAGCTCCCTAATGTATGTTCAATATTCAGCATCAAAGTCAATCTTTCTAAAGAAAAAAAAAAGCTATAACATTTAGAAATCACCTTTCCATCAAGAAAACTGTGCTTAGCAGAGTTAAAAAATATATATAATAAAATTTAGAGAAACTCCTATTAATTGATAAAGTCATTCAATTACCAGAATTCATTAGACGATGAATTCAATCATCTCTTCGATGACACTAGCTGCTTCTTTAAGAACAGAAAGTATCCTTCTAAAACTATTCATTTTTTAATTGAAAATTGCTTGGAAAAATATACCACTAAAGAGGAAAAGTGTCTGATCTGATATTACTACTACTTTATACATGTTCTGGAAAATTTAAAAATCCAAAACTACATGCTTTTGTTAAAAATACCAGTTTGTCACAGAAGAAATTCAAAACCATTTAACTATCTCCTGCTTTGATAAAGTCGGTTGACTTCCTGGAGTATACAAAAGTAACTCTCAAAGAGTCAGACTGTCCTGAATATGAACCACAGACAAGATACATATCAAGGGCTGTGAGAGACAAGGGATAAACTATGACCTCAAGAAAGGTAGGCCATAAAAGCAAATCTCAAAAAAACACCTTCAGAATGCCTGACCTTGTGTAGTGTTAGCTCATTACTCAAGGTTAAGCATGATTTATTTAGACAAGCCTAGATAAATGAATGCATTAATCTGCAATATTAAGATGTCTTTCAGTAGTCCCTCTCCCTATGAAGGTTTCCTTGTGCAAGCCATAGTCAACCAACTTCCAAGTAGACCTTAGCTCCTGCAATTATCTCTTGAATCTATCTGCAAATCCCCTGCTGTCACCCCTCTCCTAAACAAATGGTTCTCAAAGCAGTAGCTGTGTCCCACCCTCAAGAGTTTCTGACTACGGGGTGGGGCCCAGAATTACTTTTCGAACAAATCCTCAAGTAATGCAAATGATACATGGACCACATTTTGAGAACACAGTCCTGAAATATCCTCATCTCCTCTAGATTAGTATAATAGTCTCCTAACTACTCTATCTACAACCACTTATGTACCACCTTCAATCCAGTCTCTATTATATGAGATTTTTTTTAAAAACTCAAATCTAATTATCACACCCACATCACCTTCTCAGTTTCATGAACATGCCATGACCTTTACTTCACTTGTAATACTAGTTAGTGCTACCAGACATTACTTTGTCACCTAGTCAACTGATGATAATGAACTGTAGGCACCCCCAAAAGGTTAACCCATAGAGTTTTTTTTTAACACACCGCAAATGACAAGTGCCTGGGAGGTTCCTTGGAAAAACTGAAATTTCTTTTATCCCTAATCCCTACAAAATATGGTCTTTTTGAATCACTGAGTAAGAAGCTTTAAAGGAATGCTGATTAAGCCGCCTCTCAGCTTCTAACCCAGTCTCTTTGCTCTGTGACGCTGGGGTTGAAGTCTGCAAAGCACATTTCTTCTATGACAGCTGGCTCCCTTTTAGGATGAGCCAACAGGGAGATGCTAAAGGGAGACTGGAAGGCTGGAAGAGGAACACACATGCTCCTTTCCTTTTTGTTTCTTATCTGGTCACCATCACCCCAGCAACACTTCATCTTGCAGAAATCATTTGTTCCAGTAACTGCAATTTATATCAGTTTTCAGTTTTTCCAAAACTCCCAGAACCAGCTTCAACCATGACCATACAGCCTGCTAGAATTCCCTCTTCAAAAGGCTGAAGCCCAGCTTCACAGTGTCCCTTCAGACACCAGCCACAGAGCATGCCCTACTCAGGTCTCAGTCCCAGCTCTACAGTCCCTCCTCTGAACTTCAATGGCAAAGCAACAAAGCAGAACCCTCTTGTTACACATCTAGGTCCCAGCTCAAAGGAGCCCCCCACCAGATTCTAAAGGTTGGCTTCAACCTTGTCCATTGGTTCCCCTAGGAACTAGAGATGATAAATGCTTCCTAAAGTTACTACCTCCTTGATATTTTGGTTTGCATTTTTTGTCTCTAATACCTAGTTAACAACTTTTTACATTAGAATCTCTCTGGCAAAACAACTGGTGCAATTTCTATCTCCTAACAAAATTGTGACTGATAACAGTGTAACACTAAAGGAAGAGAAGAAAGGCTCTGGTTAGGCTAAATGATTAAAGTACACATAAAGAGCTAGATGCATTACAGAGTAATAAGTAACAGGAAAAAAAGATGACAGGAAGAATAGAGGTGCTATGACAACTTCTAGAGCACCTATGCCTTTATAAAGAAAAAGAAATTCTAAAAAGTCAGAAGGGACATATTTGGTCTTCAGAGACTAAGAGGAGGCATAAAGCAGGTTCACAAAGCAGCTCAGAAGACGATAAGTTATTAAAGACAAGGCACACTGATAGAAATTTTAATTACTATATTAAACCTTTCAACTTGTGGAAAATGAGTTTTATGAATTATATTTATGCTGTACATAACTATATGTAATTGTACCCGCTTTTATGGCACAGTAAAATTTATCAAGACATTTTAACCAACTGTTTATAGAGTAGGCTAAAATTTGAAGACAAACGCATTGTTAGGGAAATTAGTGAGAAAAGGTCTGGATCAAAGACACTGTCTCTCATGTACCACAATGTTCATTGCAGCACTATTTACAATCGCCAGGACATGGAAGCAACCTAACTGTCCATCAACAGACGAATGGATAAAGAAGATGTGGCACATATATACAATGGAATATTACTCAGCCATAAAAAGAAACGAAATTGAGTTATTTGTAGTGAGGTGGATGGACCTAGAGTCTGTCATACAGAGTGAAGTAAGTCAGAAAGAGGAAAACAAATACCGTATGCTAACACATATATATGGCATCTAAAAAAAAAACGGTTCTGAAGAACCTAGGGGCAGGACAGGAATAAAGATGCAGACATAGAGAATGGACTTGAGGACACGGGGAGGGGGAAGGGTAAGCTGGCACGAAGTGAGAGAGTGGCATGGACATATATACACTACCAAACGTAAAATAGATAGCTAGTGGGAAGCAGCTGCATAGCACAGGGAGATCAGCTCGGTGCTTTGTGACCACCTAGAGGGGTGGGATAGGGAGGGTGGGAGGGAGACGCAAGAGGGAGGAGATATGGGGACATGTGTATATGTACAGCTGATTCACTATGTTGTAAAGCAGAAACTAACACACCACTGTAAAGCAATTATACTCCAATAAAGACATTAAAAAATATATATATATATATATATATATATATATATAAAAATAAAGACAGTCTCTGCTGTAAAGAACATAGGAAATGTTTTTGTTACATGGCCGCAAAGAAGAAATTTTTCAGTAAATGAGACAGAAGATGCAGCTCTTATGTGGAATCCTACAGAAATTTGAACTCTAAATCACTTTGCAGTTCCATCAGAAGTTTGAATTACATGTATTTGGTTTATTTACAGTAGATAAAGTACTGTATGAAGGGAAGTCTATGCATAACACTTCAGTGTTTCTAATATTCAAGATTTTCCTGGGAATATAAAATTAACTGCTGTCTGCCTTCAGAAGTTTTAGATTTTCATTATTGACTAAATTACCATTTTAGTCAATTCAGATTAATTGCACGCTGCAAAGAATATTGGAAAACCAGAGTTTTCTTCAAATTGTTTAAAGTCAAATGATGGAATCAAAATTTTAAATTCCATTCGTAAGTAATTATCTTATATACCTTTAAAGTTCACATACAATTATCTTTCTAAAGGGTACATAATATAACAGTCTCCTGGAACATGCTTGTCCTAGAATGACAATAACATTTACTTAAAATTTTTAAATACCCAAATAATGAAAATCAAATTATTTTTAAAAATTCACCTGTTGATGGTGAAATACAATAATCATCCTCTGCAGACTGGCCATAGAGATCGTCATCTTCAAAATCTAAAATAAAAACACAAGAGATAAATTCACTTACAAGTTCTTTTTATATTCTTAGTTATTAATGAGGAAACATCTGAATTCTCTCCAAAATAAATTTAAATTAATTAAATTGTTCATCTAAATTAAAGGAACTTAGAATGTCCACTTTTCAAAAAAAATTCTAAAAATTCTACCCAAAGTAGGTATTTACCGACTTTCTATATTTATAAAGACATACATGTTTTTAGATTTTTAAGCTAATTGAGTTTTAAGAAGTTTTTCCAAGTTTTCACTTCATGTGATCAAAGAATAATCCCACGCACCATGTACTTGAATTGTCCTTCCAGTATTGACAAAAATCTGAAATAAGCCTTCCATCCATTTTTTCACCAGATGCCTGCTCTAACCAAAACATTTATTTTCCATACAACTGACTAGCGCAGGGTATACAATCAGACCATGAAGGCAGTTTTTCTTCATATAAAGCTAGGTAATGCACAAAACCTAGCTTATCCTAAACTCCCCTCTGCTCTAGCTAATTGGCCTTTTTTCAAACTGACTACAATATGCTCTTTGCCCAGATTTTCCTACGACTGTTTCCTTCTCCTAGTTAAGGTTCCAGCTCAAATGTCATCTATTTCAGAAGTCTTCCCTGACCACTCCGGGTAAAGCAGCAAGCCCTGCCTGCCACTTTTATTCTCTAGCACACTCTAACTGAATGTCTTCAAAGCACCATACCTGGTTCACTCCATGGACTATAAGCTCCTTCAGGGCAAGACTGTCTAGACAACTGCCTGACACACGCTTGGCATAAATTAATACTTGTTTTATTATAAATTAATGAATCAATCTATAAAAACCCACAAAGAACATAAACATGTTTACATAAGTGTATTTATTCATTCAACAAACACTAACACTATGCCAGGGGCTATCAGAGACATTTGGGGTACAAAACTGAGTGGCAGGCACATTCCCAGATCTCTACAAACCTAAAATCTAACAAGGGAAGACAGACGAGAAAATGAGCAATTACAAAATGATATTACGAGTGTTTGAGACATAAGGATACAGAATTATCTGGGAACACACATAGAAACAACAAAAACAGAATTGGGAGTGGGGTGGCTAGGGAAA
>NW_006779813.1:1045035-1067370 GCF_000442215.2 Lipotes vexillifer | reverse complement strand
AGGGAAAGAGCCCCAGGAATATCATATTTTAAACCAATTCCAAAGGACAGTTAGCGAATTTCTGAGGGTATTCATGTAGCAGCAGCAGGAACAGCATGTTCAAAGGCTGAGACCAAATATTTATGGCAAAGAAAAATTACATAAATGCTACTATTGGATGAAAATGTGTAAATTTTTACACATTCAATAAATTATTAGATCACAATCCCGACAATAAAAAATTATTAGCAAATAAATGAGAAGCCATTCACAAAAAAATATATTTGGGTATTAAAGACAACAAGAATCTTTTTATACTGGGTCAGTTTTTCAGTACTGAAATGAACCCTGAAAGTGTTACAGTATCAGAAGATAAAGAGAATTCTTTCCTGGGATTTTTGTAAAGTGGTTCATTTCCTCAACAATATTTTGGAGTATTTACTGCACATAAAACATTGTACTGGCTAATGGAGTAAATATAAAAATAAAGTATGGGCTTTGCCTTCCCGTGACTTTTATTAATTAGTAGGTGAGGCAGTCTTGTAAAGTACTACCCATATTACAGAGAACACAATGAGAGTTAAGGAGAGGAACCAATAGATTTTGGAGCATAAAAATCTCTGTAATGAAAAAAAAATCTCTGTAGTGAAGTTATATTACTTTTGAGAATTTTTAAATTATTATCTGAGAGAAGGGAAAGCTTAACTGAGAAGAGAAAAAAACTGGACACTTAAAATAAGTAGAACTTTCACAAGCAAGAAAAGGGGATGGACCTCCGATGCTATAGGAACAGCCTGGTTATGATGTCATCAACTGTTCCAGAGAAATCTGAAAACCTGATGTGGGGTGGCTAAGGTGAGAAGATACTTAGCACTCACTCCCTCAAGCCAAGCACCTCTCCTTCAGGATGCCTTCCTTCACATACGAGTTCTGCTTAAAGTCCTCCGACTCATTCTGAACAGTTGTTCTCACTTAAGTAGCTCCCATAACACTTCATAATCATCTGTTACTTGTGTATCTCCCTCTTTAAACTCCCTCAAACATCTTGCTGTTGGTCCCAAAAGCTCAAACAGTACTCCAAGCACTCAATGTTGATTGAAGACATGATAAATATCTATTAAAGAAATGCATAAGTAGTAATTACACCTATTCGTGTCTTTTACAGCATATTTGCAAAAATATCTCCCAGGCTAAAGTCATTTCTCAGGTAACAGTGGTCCACAGGCAATACTTAACATCTACTGCAATACTGAAAAAGAATTCCATTCTGAAGTGACCACCAGGAACCTAACACGTGCCAGGCTAACTGGATCACTGCCTTCAACTGCAGCAAAGGGTGTTAGCTGCCCTCCGCTATGATTAGAGCATACTGATGTTCTAGAGTAATCTGCTGGGAATGCTAATAACCACCACCAATATACTAAGCACACTGCATGCTCTGTACTCAACAAAGTGATAGATCTTTATTCATTTGCACTCCTTCATACTTGTTTACAGTTTTAGTTTGTGTGATGCTTGGTGATGCCTACAATTATCCACTGTATAGAAATTAAACTCCTGGACAATATTCATATTTTTTTATTCCACTTTTAAAATCAATAAGTCCTTTTAGAAGCCCCCTTTCTTCTAATACTACTTTTCTTCCCAAAAAGTACATTTATATTCAGCATGACCAACCAAGAACTGAGTACACACCTCAAGATCATCTGATCAACTTACTCTTTGGGCCTTTTTAATATGTATTTTTTTCTACCATCTCCTAAGTTTCCAATTTAACTTGAAAAGCATAGAAAATAAGTTAGTCAGCTAATTCAAGCCAGGTTCTGCACTAAGTGTGTAGGAACAAACACACAAGATTTACCCTGTAAATCTAACAGTTACAGCAGAACAGCTGAATGTAAGCATTAAGTCAATCCTTGTTTTACAAATAAAAAAGTTTCATGGGCCTGTTTGAAAGGAGGGTCGGGGAGAGAAGCTCGAAGTAGGAAAGTGTGTAGCCGACCTGGGGGGAAACAATGGGAGAGGTAATAATGCTTACGTGGGTAACTATCACCGGATCCCAACCTATTCAAAAGTCCTTCCCATATGAGGCCCTGCAGCATCTCCCCTACCCTAGATAAAACCAATCCCAGAAGGAAAAAAATCACGACTTAAAACACGCCATTCGGTGGAGCTCAGGCGTCCTGTAATTTTCGCCAAATGAGCCTCCTCTGAACGCCAGCCTGGCACCACTGACGAGAAACTAACATATGGAAGTGAGTGCCAACTGGCTGCTATCCCGGCTGGAACGATAAAAATGACGGCCCGGCATAACCCTGCCACCTACCTTCGTCGTAGTTATAGCCTCGGACATTCCGATGCCTGGCCATGACAGCGGAAAGGGCGTTCGCCACAGCCGCTTACAAACTCCCAGCTCAGATACTGACAAGGCGCCAACTGCGGCCTGGCGATTACCTATACGCCATCTTGGCTTCCGGCAGGCCTCAGCGCTGAGCGCCTGCGCACGCAGGACGTCTTCTCTGAGTACGGCAACCTCTCAGGGTCATTCGCCTCTCTGAGAACGCATGCGCACTCATGCTCACGGGAGGGGTGAGTTTCGGCGAGGCCGCGCCCACGGATAAATTGACTGATGGGGCTTTCGCCGGAGACGAATTACACCGCTTATAATTTGTTAGTTTGGACTTAATATTTCGAGTCGGGATCCTTGACCTACGCCGGCGTTCCAGATTATTTTCCAAATTTGGTTTCTGATAATCTAGTGAAAAAGCTGAGTGTGTGCTCAGTAAGAGCACGAACCTTGTCTTATCCAGCTTTCATCTTTGCGGCCTACTTAGGCGCTAATGGGCATTAACAAACTTGTATACGTTTGGTATAAGAATTAGTCTAAGTTTTAAAGGCAAAAAAAAGGCTCTTCATAAACGGGTATATTTTCATTGAGAACCTGGCTACAATAGGTCACCATGCATTTGTGTATGCAATTCGTGGTTTCATGTATGTGCTCCATCCTGCATTAATACCTCTAGTAAACACCTGTCTGCCTTTAGCCATGTAAATGATTATTATCAGATCATAGAGGATTCAGTGAACATTCATTCAACACAGTAACATGCTAAGATTACTAAATATAGCTTCTTAGATACTGGCCTTAAATGGTGATGAATGTTGTTAATGAATAAATCTATAACCTATTATTAAGTGACATTTCTTAGGTCACAAAGTGAATGATGCTATGTAAAAAATCAACCTCCTCATTTTACTGAAGAAACTACACTTTAGTTTTACTTTTATATTTTTGAAGTGGTGATATATCAAATTCTAGAAATAAAAGCTTACTTAGCTTTTTATTATCCATAATGGAAAAAAATAATGATACAAATTCAACTCATATTTGTAAGTGGCTTGAATGGTAACTTACACATGTGTTTGAATGTGTCTAGCCACCAAATGTTTGTTTTTAACTATCATTGCTGTTCAATGTAACTCCAAGACAAAATTTTACACAAAAATAGTTGCTAATTTCATATGGCTTAAGTGTTTACACTTTTAGGTAATGTTTATGTTGTAGCCTGTTTCTTCGTCTGTAAAATGGAGATAGTATGTAACGTACAGAGTTGTGAATAATTATCCTTGTAGAAGGATTTCACACAGACAAGACAAAGGTTTGGGCTATGGGTTGTAAATTGTGACTAGGAAAAGTATTCTGGGGGCAAGGGAGGGGCAGCAAAACTAGTGGAAGATAAGGGATGTTTCAGTAAGTTTGTACAAACCCATTTCCGCATCAATTCCTAGTTTCTGTTGATAAGGATGGTATCTTATCTGTCTTCTGGTATAGGAAGGACAGTTTTCTCATAGGAAATTTTATGACCTGCTTTTAGGTGGAAAGGAAAAGGCCTGAGAGCCCTTCTTGGTGTTTCTCAAGTTACTTCAATTCAAAATAATCAATATACCAAAGCATATTTTTGGGTGACATGCCCTGAACTCCTTCAGTACTCAGTAAATTCTAGTTCTCTACCCCACTAATTGGAAAGCTTTATGTTTGTTTCTCTAGCACCCTAATGTCTGGCACTTTGAATGTTTGCTAAATAAATTAATGAATTTGAAAAGATAGATATAATATATAATAGATATAATATCTTGCTATGAGATATTTAACGAATACCACAAACAACTATACAACTAATTTTAATATCAATTTTTTCAAAAATTATAAGTGAAAGCATAACTACCTTATAAAGTTTTTAACACCTTTATTGAAGAATCATTGACAAGGAATAAACTGCACATATTTAAAGTATATAATTTGATGAGCTTTGACATATATATTCACCAGCGAAACCATCAACCCAACCGAGATAATGAACTTATCCAAATTTGCAAAATTTCCTCAAGTATCTTTATTATCTCTCCCTCCTGCACCTCGCTGCCTCCTCACCCTGGCCTTAGGCAAAAACTGATCACCTTTCTGACGCTATAGATATAGGTTGTATTTTATAAAATTTTATATAGAGGAAGTCATATAATATGTATTATTTTCTTCTCTGGCTTCATTCACTCAGCATAGGAATTTTGAGATTCATCCATGTAGGTGCTTGAATCATGTACAACTCTTTGTATGGACATAAACTTATTTATCCTGGGTCAATACCTAGGAGCAGAATGGTTGGATTATCAATATGATGTTATCTTTAGTTTTTTGAGAAACTGCCAAACTGTTTTCCAAAGTGGTTGCAATATTTTACATTCCTACCAGCAACATAGCTCCATTTTCTTCACAACCTTGCCAGCAGTTGGTATGGTCTAAAGATGTTATGTGTGTTTGACATTTCTGTATCCTCTTTGGTAAAGTGTCTGTTTGAATCTTTTTTCAATTTTTAATATCAATATTAATTTTACTTTGGAGAGTTCTTTTTATATCCTGGATACAATTTCTTTGATATATAATTTGGACATACCTCTTTCAATTCGTAACTGGCCTTTTCATTCTCTTAATAGTGTCTTTCAAATAGGAGGAGTTAGTTTTGAGGAAGTTCAATTTATCAATTTTTTTAAATAATGAATTGTGCTATTGATTTCATACATAAGAAACCTTTGCTTAACCCAAGGTTACAAAAATTTTCTCCTATTTTTAAATAAGTGTTATAGTGTTAGGTTCTACATTTAGATTTATGATCTGTTTTCAGTTGATTTTTGTATAATAATGTAAGGTTTGGATCAAAGATTTTTTTTATATGTATTTTCAATGGTTCCAGCACCATTGTTGAAAAGAAGGTCCTTTCTCCACTGAATTACATCTGCATATTTATCAAAAATCTGTTATTCATATATGTGTGGTCTATTTCTGGACTCTCCATTATGTTCCATTGATCTACTGATCTTTTGATCTAGCTTGACACCAATACCATGCTGTCATGATTATTGTAGCTTCAAAAACCTTAAAATCAGGTAATGTTAATCCTCCAAATTTCATCTCCTTTTTCAAAATTTTCTTAGCTATTTTAGGTCCCTGGCATTTCCATATGAATTTTAAAATGAGGTTATCAATTACTACAAATATTCTGGCTGGGACTCTAATATTTTGTTGAATCTATAGATCAATTTGGGGAAAATTGACATTTTAAACATGCAGTCTTTCAACACATGCACATCATATGTCTAATTTCTTTCAATAATGCTTTCTGGTTTTCAATGACTTGTTTGCACAACTTTTGAAGATTTAATTCTAATTATTCCATAATATTTTTATTCTATTGTGAATAATATATTTTTAATATCAAGGTAAATATATATAATTAAACTATTAAAATTAATAAGTTGTTTAGCACCATCAATACCCACAAAATATATATAAGAAAAAACAGTAGGAAAATAAAAATTAAAAATAAATTAGCTATATTAGCATAAAAAATATCAAATACCTAGGATGAATATAGGAAAAATGGGTAAGCCCTAAACTGAAACTAGAAAACATTGCTGAGAAAAATAAAATAACATTAAATGGAAAAATATACAATGTCCATGGATTGGAAGAGTCACTATTATTATGTTAAATGGAAGACATGTCAATTCCTCCCAAGTTAATCTATATTTGATATTATCCTAGTCAAATACTACAAGTTTTTTGATGGAAATTGACATATTCTGTAATAAAAATGGAGCTGCAAAGATCCTAGAATAGCCAAGACAATCTCAGAAAAGAATCAAGTTGGAGGACTTACACTATCACTAAGACTTGCTTTAATGCCACAGTAAGTACAACAGTGTGATACTGACAAGGATAGACAAATATACTATTGAAACACTGTGAAGAAAGAAATCGTCACATGAGTGATCATCTAATTTACAACTGAGATACCACTGCAGTTTAGAAAGGAAGAGGATAGTCTTGTCAATAAGTTGTTTCATCACAACTGTAGAAAAAATAAAACAAACATAAGAGAATATCTTTAGAGTGTGAAGGGGGGCAAAGATTTTTAATCAGGGCACAGAAAGCACTAACCATAAAAGAAAAGATTCATAAAGTGAACTTTATTAAAATTAAGAACTTCTGTTCATCAAAAGACAACATTCAGAAAGTAAAAAGGCAAGTTGCAGCCTAGGAGAAAATACTTGCAGCAAATATATCTCACAAAGAACTCATATCTATAATATACAAAGAAGCCTATGCACACCCCACCCCAAAACCCCAACAATTTAAAAATGAGTAGAAGTCCCAAAGAGGCACTTCACAAAAAAATAATATCTGTAATGGGCAATGAGCATCCTCAACGTCATCCATCATCAAAAAATGCAAATAAAATCATAATGGGTGTACCCCTACCAGAATGACTAAAATTAGAAGCACTGACAATAGTAAGTGTTGGCGAGGATGTGGAGCAGTTGGAAGTCTCGTAGCTAGTGCATGTGCAAATTGGTATAACCACTTTGAAAACTTTCGGCAGCATTGCCAAATACTAAACATTTGTATGCCTTGTGACCCAGAAATGCCACGTCTAAGTACAGACTCCACAAAAATCAGTGCTTGTGTACAAGAATGTTTATAACAATTTTATTCATAATAGCCCCAAAATGTAAACAAACCAAATGTTTTCAACAGTAGACTAGGTTAATGAAATGTGACATATCCATTTAGTCGGAAAATACACAGCACTGAAAAACAGCAAGGGAGATTTTATACATATGTAAAATTTTATTGTGCTGTATGTTTAAGATATCTGCACCTTTCAGTACATAAGTTATACCTCTATAAAAAAAAACTAAATAAAAAGAAAAATGGGGGGGGGAAATCCTTGGTATATTCAAGCCTATCTTTGATATAGAATAAGAGACTATATATATCATACAGTTTTCAAATGTTTCCTTTATACCCTCTTAGTGTCCAATTTTTAAGATATATATAAAAACTAAGAACTTTGATATATCTGGGTTAGAATTCATTTGGTAACATATCAATATTTCCCGGAGTGCAGTTTGTTTTCTGTTTTCTATTCTAAACCAATCAATTTAGACTGAAATTTAGAATTTTCTATTGTTGCTGAAACAACACTACTTTGGCAGCTACTTAAATACTCATAGGAATTTTGGAAAATACATTATGGTGACTTCTGTACTCCATACTTCTTAAAAAGAAATAAAGGAATTGCTCTTACTCATTAAGAAAGGAAGAGTTGGAAGAGAGGGAGAATCATTGTAATTGTGACAGTAGACACAGCATATGAGAAAAGTCTAGAGTTTTCTAATTAAATGCCTAGGAAAGTATGGCCTATAGTCCAAAATGTAAAACAACATATGTAGGTAGAGGATCCTTTTGGGGTCCTTTGCAGTTCTGTGATTATGATTACACATTAATAATGTACATCTATTCATCTTTATTATTACCAGATATCTGTAAAACTATAAACAGGTGACAATTTTCCTACTGACCTTCTAAATTAGTTACGTAACCCTCTGTCTGACCTAATGATATTCTTACCCTCCTCTATGGAACTTCCCCTATCTTCGTGTATTATTCATGTTTTTCTTTTCTTTCCTTTTTTCTTTCCTTTATTTTCTTTCTTACTTTCTTCCTTCTCTCTCTCCACGGGCCCAGCCGCTCCGCGGCACACGGGATCCTCCCGGACCGGGGCACGAACCCGCGTCCCCCGCATCGGCAGGCTGACTCCCAACCACTGCGCCACCAGGGAAGCCTCCTCTCTTTTTTTTAAACATGCACATAGATGAGTGAAAACTGGCAAGATCCAGTGAATAGGTGCTACATCAAGATAAAGCTTTTCCCCCAAAGGGCTTGAGGCCATCCAGGGATTCCTTGTTTGACAGAAGCATTGACAGCATAACTAAACAAACAAGAAGGTGTTCAGGGAAGCGGAAAGAGATCTTCAAAGAAATTCAGTGGGTGATTTTAAAATTTCTGTGTGGTATTATAGAGCTTAATGCAGAACATATCAAAACTTTGAAAAGGCAATGGTGGGGTCCTGAACTACATAAGGCAGAATGATTCTCTACAAGAACAAAATAGAAGTCAAAGTGTTCTACACTTAGATGTGAACTACACTCATTGGGGAATACCAGCAAAACAATAATGCCTGGGCAAAGCCTTCCTACACAGGTAGGTTCTTTCAACCACCAATCCTGGGCTGTCTAACTGTCAAGCACTTTGTCATAAAATATGATAGTAAATATGGTTCAGGAATTCTTTATAAGATTCACTTTTTCAAGTTCATGTTGTTCTAAGTGTTCTAAAAATAACTAATCCTCCAGTTTAAAACCTTTCAATGGAGCCACATTACTTACAAAATAAGTTTAAATCCTTAGAAAGGCACTGGCATCCTTTGTAATTTCACTGCTGCCTGGTTTCGCACGTCACCTGCCATCACTCCTCCACCCTACCTGAGTCAATCAACACCATAGTTCTTGCTTTTAGTGTTTCATGCTCTTCCTGCCCCAGGACATTTGCAGATGCTACCCTTTCTGCCTAGAATGTCCTTCAATTTTCGTGCTCTCTTATATTACTCAGGAGAACCCCAGTAACATCACACATTCTGTGATGCCTTCCTTGACTCTCACAGAATAAGCACCCCTACTCTGGACACTCAAAGTACCTGCTGGTAGTCTCTGTTATAACACATATTAATAATATTCTAATTGTCTATGTTTGTATCTATCCACCTCCCCAGCTAGATATAAATTCCTTAAAAGCAGGATATCCTTTAGCTTATTTTGTATCTCCAGCATTCAATATAGTGACTAGTACAAAACTGGAATAAATAAAATACATTTTGTTGAATGATTGTTGAGTAAATTTATAACTTATAAAATAAATATGTTTGTAAGGTAGAAGAATTTCATAACTTTGGAGACATCAATGTCAATAGGACTCTGGAAAAAGGAACTTTTTGCAAGGAATGAGAAAGAGAGAGTGAACAATATGGAAATATAGGCTGTGAGTAGAAATTTCTAGATTACAAGTCTCTTTTACATATACCCAAAAGAAATAAAGCACGTGTTCGCACAAAATGTTGCAGACAAATGTTCACTGCAACATTATCCATGATAGTCAAAAGGCAGGATCAACTGAAATATCCATTAACTGATGAATGGATTCTTTTCTGAAGTGGTAATTCCACACAGTAGAATATTATCTGACAATAAAAAGGAATGAAATACTGATAATATGCTACAACATGGATGAATCTTGAAAACATTACATCAAGTGAAAGAAGTCAGTAAGAAAACATATATTGCATGATTGCATTTATAAGAAATGTCCAGCAAAGGCAAATTTGTAGAGAAAGAAAATAGGTTAATGACTACATAGGGCTAGGGAAATTAGGGGCAAATGGGGAGTGACTGCTAATGGGCAGGGTGTTTCTTTTGGGAGTAATGGACTTGTTCTAAAATTGATTGTGGTGATGGCTACACATCTCTGAAAATATACATAAAAAACGCTTTAAAAATTGTACACTTTGGGTGAAATGTATGATATGTTAATTATTTATCAATAAAGCTAGGTTTTTTTGAAGAGTCTCAGTGAAATTCAATCTCCTTCAGATAAATAGTTAGTCAATTTGAAGATCAAAATTTTATCCTTGAAATTGAGGAACATGGGTGCAGTGAGAAGCTTCTTCAAATTCTCAGCAGAGAAGGAGAAATATCTAGCACAGTGGCAACTTACTACAGTGGTTAAGAGCTACCTGAGTGAAAAGGCTTGTTCTTCCATTTACCAACTATGCAATCTTGGGTCAATTGCTTGTCCTCTGATGCCTTATTTACCATGCTGTAAGAAGGTGGATAAAAACTGAACAGCCTTAAAGGACAGTGATGATTTAAATGTCCTAATTCAAGAAAGTACCTGAAACATCTCCTGTTATATAGAAAGCATTCCAACAATTCTCCTTAGGCCCCATTGACTTCCATTGCAGTGGACGAAGCCCATCTTGTCTTTGAATGTTATGTCAGTTCCCACTGAGATGGGATTGGTCTGGTTTCGTGCCTTGGTGCTGACATCCATCACACTGACACCCTTGAACTTTACCACTACCTCCCGTGGTAATGCCCCCATGAGGCCTTCACAACTTCACTTCAGGCCTCTTGGTCCCTCAGAATGTTTAGTACTTTCTTGCCCCTTGGCAGGGCTGATCACTCTCAAATGTTTTCTCAGGTCTGTGCTGTAGCAAGACAACTTCAAAACTTTTTTTTAATATAAGTTTATTCCACAGTGATCATTCCCTTAGTACTAAAACATATTTTATAGGGAATTATTTTGTACTTGTATTTGATGGTTAATATATGTACTTTGTTGCCTTTATGACAGAATGATGCTTTGAATTATACCTGTAGAATTCTACCATGAAACATAAATGCATTTGAAAGATGCATGTTGAAAGAATGCTGAAAATGCCAACAAATCATAATTTAAAGTAAGTCATCAAGAAATCTGAACTCACCAAACTATAAACTCATATTTGTATTTCATGATGCCAAGCACATAATAGATTTTTTAAATATTTGTTGAAAATTTTATACAAATAGGAAGATTGAATTATCTTTCTATTCTCTCTACAGAAAATATGACAAAATTATTGTCATGGGAAGAGGTAATCAAATAATATGCAAATAAAGATATAGGAAAAAGTATTATAGAATTGTGATAGGCGATTCATAGATGTATTGTTATTTTTAAGGATTTTATGATGTTGGTGGTATTTGTCAGCTTTTTAAATAAATCTATAATCTTTTGAGATTCTTGTTTTCAATCTAAATATGTACCTACTTTTCAAAATAATTTTATAATTATTTCACGTTTCTCTTCCTAAAGAAGAACTCCAAAACTGAATAAGCTACAAACCCCACCAAACCTGAATCTACTTTGATAAGCAAAGTCAAGGATAAATAAGCTGAATTAACGGGCTAACTTCCTCCATTTTACTCCTCTCCTTCAAGCATCGATCAGCAGTTGCACCTTAAAAGTCTAGTTTCTTAGGCAAGGAATAATGTAGAGCAGTGGTGAAGACACCAAATAAGAAAAGAAGGATCATGTGGTCTGATTGTTGCATTGTCTGAAAAAGCATGAGCAAGGGAAACGTATTAGTTCTGACTGGAAATTTGAAGAACGTTGGATAAGAAAGATAGTTGGGTGGAAATACTTCAGTGAGAAGATGAAATACTTATTTGTCCATTCTGGTCTCAATTCAGGCTTGCTGGAAATACGTTGTTAGTGCACACATAACTTCTTCTTGGATCTACAGCTTGTCCATTTCTTTGTGTCCTCTTGAATGCTGCCTGTGTTATGTTTAGTTTAGGGACATATATGGCACCTTAGCCATGGGTACAAAATGCTGCAAGGCACCAGCAGAATATTAAAAACACATCAAAGGGCAAAGCACTTTTAAATCCCAAGGGAAAATTCAAAGCAAAGAAAATTTGTAAATTAAATTTAAAGGAGAAAAAAAGCATACACATAAAAGGTAGGGTTTGAAAAGGTAAAATAGGGTCTCATTAGAAGTCATTTAGAACAGTGAACTGTCTGAGGGATTTCCCTTCCTTGCCTTGTCATGCTCTGTTTTCTTTGAAAAGGCAGAAGATGAGGTATGGTGTCAATGGGTTTTCTAGGAACCTAAATCTGGAAAAACTCTGAGAAGACAAGAGTAAACTAATTTAAATCAAAACCATTTAAGCCACTTGGGATAGTTCTTAGAATTTCTTAAGAGGAAAGTTGGAAAATGGGAAAAGCAGAAGGGAAGCATTTTTTTCTTTCTCATCTCAATATGTGTATAAGTCTGGAGGTGTTGGTCATCTTGGCAAATTGGGGTATGGGACAGTCACACAACACTGTTGCCTATATATTAGACCACTGATTTTGCACACTATCCCATAAAATCTGTTAGCAGTTTTGAAAAAATCACACTGAGAAGAGGCCACTTGATACTGATTAACTTTTTATGTAATTTGACCAAAGGTAATTTAGGAACTTGGCTCCTAATTTTTACTTGAACCAGGAAAATTTTCAGTGTGATTAGTCATTTTCTCCTTAGTTTTCTTATACTGATTTGTGATTCTAGGGGTATGATTTAAATAAGCAAGAGTTTCTTTGACTATGGTTGAAATGTACATAATCACAATGATATGACTAGGTTTATAGCCATGTTTGCATTTAGATAAATAATTGAATAGACATTAATCCTTTTCAAGTAGAACATTGAGCAATTACTCCTAATGGTTTCCCATCACAATTGTGGTAGATTATACTTTCCTAAAATGTTTGCACCAGTATATTCCATCCAACATATTTTCCTTACCTTGTAATGCTGGCACTCTTCCACTGAGAGGTAGGGGGCTATATATCCCCTCTTAAAACTGGGTAGACGAGTGCCTACAGTGGAAGCAACGTTATGCGTCTTCTACGCTGCCATAAGAGATGATACAGCTTCCACCTAATCCTCTTGGGATGCTCATTCTTGGAACTTAGCCACTTAGTATTGTAAAGACACCAAATAGCCACATGGAAAGACCATGTGTCAGTGTTTCAGCATCAGCCTTAGCTGAGGTCCCAGATGACAGCCAGCATCTACAACCATGAGGCTTCAGATGATCCCAGACCCCAGCCTTCCAGATGCCTCAGCTGATGCTGAGTGGAATAGAGAAAACCTGTCCTCACCAATCCTACTCATATTGAAGATTTATGAGCAAAAATAAATGTTGTCTTTGTTTTAAACCAATAAGTTTTGGGGTGATTTGACAGGTAGCAACAGATAACCAGAATAATTATCAACCCAAAAATATTTCAAGGGAAGATAGCAATAAATACTGCCATGTTTTAATAAAGACTTCACATACCTACAGACTGATAATTCATAAAAATATTAACGATAGTTAAAGTTAATGTTCAACACTATTGATTATGATCATTTGTATGACAAAGAATAGAAGTTTAAACAGTCTGTTTTAAGTGAGGTTTTGGTATTGTGGTAGGTTTTTTTTTTTTTTTTTTTTTTTTTTTGGTTACTAGCCACAATTCTGAAAACTGCCTCCTAGGTATTCCATGAATAATCACAAAAGATCTTTTTATTCCATTCCATTGATATTTTATACTAAAATAACTCAGGAAGGCTAGTGTAACAATGACTTGATTTTCTAATTTAAAAATTTATGTTATGAAATTCTGTAGTCTCTACTCTTTAACATGTTACCCAACACATTAATTTCCTGAAAAGTATTAAGGAACAAATATTTTATTCAAAGGTTTATGCTTTTTTAAAAAACCACAACTCAACAAATAAACGTTTGATAAAATGCCCCCTTCCCAAGTAATTTAATACGGGTCATTTATGATTTTTTTAAAAAATATTATTACAATGTTATTACGTTTTAATTGTGCTGATAACTGATTCAAACTTATCTCAAGGACTTTTTATTCCTTAAGTCATTTTTTGAGTAGTGAAAGAGAAAGAGAGCAAGAAATTAAGCAACTTACCACTTCCCATGTCACTAAAATAGTCTTAATCAATTTCAATAAATGCACAACATTCTCTATAAGGATGTTTTTAAAACTTTAGTAAAATGCTTAAGAATTAATTGTTCCCTAGCAGGCATTTTATTTTATTTTATTTTATTTTATTTTTAATTAATTAATTTATTTTTGGCTGCGTTGGGTCTTCATTGTTGTGTGGGCTTTCTCTAGTTGCGGCGAGCGGAGGCTACTCTTTGTTGCGGTGCACAGGCTTCTCACTGCGGTGGCTTCTCTTGTTGCGGAGCACGGGCTCTAGGCGCGTGCGCTTCAGTGGTTGTAGCACACGGGCTCAGTAGTTGTGGCTCGCGGGCTCTAGAGAGCAGGCTCAGTAGTTGTGGCACACGGGCTTAGTTGCTCCATGGCATGTGGGATCCTCCTGGACCAGGACTTAAACCCATGTCCCCAGTATTGGCAGGCAGATTCCCAACCACTGCGCCACCAGGGAAGTCCAGTCAGGCGTTTTAGACCTGGCAAAAGGTGAGACAATGTTTTTCCCACACTCAGAACATATTAATGTACATACATTTGTTTTAATGTGCTGGTAAGTATAGGTAAGTCATAACCACTGACAGTCAATGAGAAAAAAAAGAGAAAACAATAAAAAGTTTAAGAGGAAAATGATAATGGAAATTAGGATTTTTTTTTTAAAAATCACAATTTGGCCAACAAGTCCAACAGGAAGAGCCGAACAGACTGGCCTTTATATTGGCCCCCTTTCTTCTTTTCAGCCCTGGACCCAGGGCTGATGTAAGAAAATGAATACCACACTCTAGAAAAAAATGATTGAATAGCTTGGAACTAATTAGTCTAGAGAAGAGAAGACCAAAGGAAGTTACAACTGCTATTATAAAATATATTAAGAACTTCCCTATGGGTAATGGAATCAATTGATTTTGTGTTGCCCTAGAAGGGTGGGCTTTACAAGGATGAAATTTCAGTTGACTACGAGGACAATTTAAACAAAGTTTTTCAACAATGGAATGGAATGTCTTAAGAGATAGTTAATTTCCCATTATGGAGAACAGCCTACTGAGAAAATTCTAGGATTATTTCTTCATTTGGTTAGAGATTGCACTAGTTGTCCTTTCAAAAGTTCATGCAACTCTGGTCTATGATTCAATTTTTAATCAAATAGTAAGCTAAGTCAAAAAATTATTTTAAGCAAATAATATACTGAAAGAAAAGCATTGGGGAAGTAACAGAGGTATAAACGGGGAATTAGCAGAAAAAAGAGAATGGAATAGGAAAAGACAAGATCAGTAAAGAAATTTAGGCAGACATAATAAAGCATTCTAACTTCAGGATGGTGGTTGGGACCTTGAACCAAAAATGCAACCAGAAGTTGACAGATTAACCAGAATAGAATGGGAACGAATCAGAAAGTCATTGTGATGCTTTAGAGGAGTTGATGACTGTTAAGACCCAGTGCCAAAGATAGGTCAGGCACTCAGTGACTTTGAAAATATAGCTGTTTAGGTGGGAAAAGCCCAGGAAGTGGGCTAAACCCATGACCATATATTTTTGCATAATACATACCAAAGGGTTACATGGGGGGAAGGAGGGAGGAAGGTGAGAAGTTGGGAGAAATGGATGGAAAAGGAGATGAGAGAAATTTGTGTGAAGGTAAGGGAGAGAACGTTCCAAAAGGCCTGCAGAACTTACGCATAATGGTTTTATTTATCTGTCAAGCAAAGGGAATTATTTTCTGGAAAATAAGTAAAATCTAAGTCATTTACACACTTGTATTTGTTAAAGATTACACACAAATTCAAGAGGAAGGTGTGCTAATATCTCCACATCCTGATCCTGGTCAAATTCCAAGTCAAGTAATTTCATTTTCTCTACCTAAACCCTCTGCTGCTTATCTGAGGGAAGTCATGCTTCACTTCCTTAAAAGCTAATAAAACATGTCTGGAGTTGTTCACACCATTATACTATGTGGTAGAGTGTGATTCTCAGATTTCTAAAAGTCCACAGATTCTTTATATCCCTCAAAAAAGATGCTTTAAATTTAGGTTGTTAATATTTTTCCCAACAATAACATTTTGGATCTTTATTTAGTAATATATATATCTTTGTTATGTTAGCAATGTATGTTTACGGAACATCATGGTTAGGAATATAATTTAATATGATTATTTTTATATAGCAAGATGGCATCTTTCCTAAAATTACATGATAGGAAGCAACTTCCAGCTTTTCTTATGTTTTGCATGGTTCTCTTTGGAAGGCTCACCATAGAAATCCAAGAAAATATCAACTCCTGCTTGCTTCTCCACTCCACCTCTCAGTTGTCAGCCTTTCTGAATTCTCTTTTACATTAAGGCAAGACCTAACTTGGCTTGGTTATTGGAAAATCCTAGCATCATAGGAGGGTGGAAACTTGGCCCTAATCCAAAAAACTTTCATGATAACACTCTTTCAGCTTCATTTTGGTTAATGAAAGATTACTCAGATAACCAGAAATAAAGGAACCACTTAACAATATGTCAGCTTACTATCTAGTTTGCTTCACATGTCTAAAGTGTAAAATTCTATCACCCATTGCAGGATAAATGTCATATCTTGCAAAGACTAATCTTGTTCAACGGATGCACTTTTAAAATGTATAAATTTACTTGAAAACCAATCTGATGATAAAAACATGCCTGCAGAAGGATGATTCAGTTGTATCCATGTACTTGTCACTCAGAACTCGCCCCCCCCAAAAAAATTATGTGATGGGGCTGGGTGGGTGTTAGAAGCATGCAAAGTCTTGATAATAGGAAAACATTAGCCACAAGATGAAAAGAAGAAACATTTATTTAAGTTCCAGGCAAAAAATTGTCTAATAAGTTTTGTCAGACTTTATTACATGAGTACAAAGAGACAAACTGTCATTTTGCCTGAAAAATTAGTAAATCTTTAGAAAGGTTTTATTTACTTTGGCCATTATCTTTATTTTAAATTGAGATTAAACATATTGCCCTGACTCATTCTCAAATGGTATGCTTGAAATTGGGACTATAATTCTTCTTTGCTTCAAATATTGTAGTCCATTTTGCATACTAGTAAGGAGGGAGAGCTCTCTTTTTTTAAAATTAATTAATTAATTATTTTGGCTGTGTTGGGTCTTCATTGCTGTGCACAGGCTTTCTCTAGTTGTGGCGAGCGGGGGCTGCTCTTCGTTGCAGTACCTGGGCTTCTCATTGCGGTGGCTTCTCTTGTTGCAGAGCATGGGCTCTAGGCACGCACACAGGCTCAGTAGTTGTGGCTCGCAGGCTTTAGAGTGCAGGCTCAGTAGTTGTGGCACAGGGCTTAGCTGCTCCACAGCATGTGAGATCTTCCCGGACCAGGGCTTGAACGCGTGTCCCCTGCATTGGCAGGCAGATTCTTAACCACGGCACCAGCAGGGAAGTCCAGGAGAGCTCTCTTGTAGAAAATGTGCTCTACCCACCCTCTATTTCCCAGTTTCCCCTATTTTCTTGCCCCAGAGTCTTTATTTAGTTAGTTGTAAATACACTATAATTAATTTTATTTGTAGCAACCGTTGGCCAAGTCCAATAGCCAATAACTGAAAATGAGGGTAGTTTTCTATATATTCATTAATACTTTAATAGGGCACTTTACCTATGTCAAATTTCAAATGAGAAACTGATAGGGATAGAATAGGATAGTTATGCAGGTAGTTGTAGAAATCCCAGTAGGTGATTATAGATAGGGAAACCTAGGAAACTTTGGGAGACCACTGTAAGATGATGATCGCTCAAGAAAGCTATCGGAACGTTGCGGAACGAAGCAGGCTTGCTTAACTATGAAGACAGAAATAAAAGCATGAGACATGCTCCAGGTCATTAGGTGAAAGAAAAATGTTACCACTCTTCTACTGATTTGAATAAGCGCTATGACAGTCTGACGTCATAGGGTCAGACACTCTCCTGCCCAATACGAAGGAGGAGCTACTGATGTAAGCCTGATGTCTACTCAGAGAAGGTGGTCTTTTCCCCTCCCCCACTTTCCTTTGATTATAAAATTTTAGCCCACTTCATCCTCGGGGCAGAGCCTCCTCACCTGCCCACTTGCATCTCTCACAAGCATCCCGTATTAATAAATCCACTTGCTTATCACTTTGCCTCTCGATGAATTCCTTCTGCGCTGAGACACAAAGAACCTGAGCCTCAGTAAGTCTAGTCACCAGGTGAGTGATTCTAATTAAAAGACCGTCGATTCAAGTCCCAATGTGCGGTACACGGTCTCAAAAATGTTCCTCTAAAATCTAATTAAACAAATCTAAGATAGGAACAGTTTGAAAAGTTCACAAAGTCCAGCCCTAAAAAGCCACATTTTCCTAATTATTTCAGCCAGCCCCTCCCTACCTCAGAAACAAGAGCTATGCATACATAGTCAAACAAGAGTATTATTATTGGACGTATTGGTCAGGTTTCTGTACTATTCTCAGGGATTTAAAAAAAACTTTTTTTTTTGGCTGTGCCACAGGGCATGTGGAATCTTAGTTCCCCTACCAGGGATTGAACCTGTGCCCACTGCTTTGGAAGCATGGAATCTTAACCAATGGACCGCTAGGGAAGTCCCTAAATTTTATTTTTTTTAATTATAGTAAATTAGGATCTCTATCCTTACTTCATGAATGGATAATTAATTGCTCTTCAACTAACTTTTTCACATCTACTTGACTTCATTTTACCATTTTACTATGACATGAGGTAGCAGGAATAAAAATTATCCTTCCTTCCTTGCCCCTCTTCCTCACCTCCTCCCTCCCTCCCTTCCTTCTTTCCTTCCTTCCTTCATTTCTTTCTTCCTCTAGTTAAGAACTTAGGAATTTAACTAAAGCACTTTTTTTTTCCACTTTGTAATATTTTTTGTTTGGTTGGTTATTGTGTGTTTGTGCTTATTTCTTTTATCTTTTTATTTTCTTTTCTGACTGTCTTTTTTTTGCTTTTGCTTTTGCTTTTTTTTTTCTTTTGCCTGTGCCGGGTCTTAGTTGCAGCACATGGGATCTTTGTTGCAGCATGTGGAATCTTGTTGCAGAGCACAGGCTTCTCTCTAGTTGTGGCATGCAGGTTTTTCTCTCCTCTAGTTGTGGCACACAGGCTCCAGAGCACATGGGCTCTGTAGTTTGTGGCACACAGGCTCTCTAGTTGAAGCACGAGAGCCCAGTAATTGTAGCACATGGGCTCAGTTGCGGCATGTGGGATCTTAGTTCTCCGACCAGGAATCACATCCACATCCCCTGCATTGGAAGGTGGATTCTTTACCACTGAACCACCAAGGAAGTCCCTATTTCTTTTGTCTAATTAGAAATTTGATTATATAGACCTGTGGAAAAACTCATGTTGTTTTTATTTTTATCTTTATAGAATAGCATCTCACCTTTCACATCTTTAAGAATTTTATTAGAAAAATTCACATACAAATAAATAGCTTTCTATTCCTATGTCCATTTAAAGTGCAAACATAAAAATTATTAAGTGAATTAGACGCAAGGATTTTTTAATTCCATTTTAGAGAACTGAGCAAATAATGATGATATTTTACATTTGAGTGTTTTAGGTAAAGCCAAAGCATGACAATATTTGATTTGCTCTTTGAGGTCCTGAACCTCTAGTGCTTTCGTGAACCCTCAAATGCTAGTATTGTCTCAAATTTTTCTACTATTGACTGAATATGAGTCAATGTATTATTTCTTTCTAGGGGTTGAGAACTTTGTACTTTAAACTGGGCTTCCTAAAACCAGCATGCCTAAACCTGAAACTATTAAGTGCCTAGTCATTGGAATCTTGGTCACCAGAAAAATCAGTGAGGTTCAATATTGGGAAAAGGGAAAACACATTCACTCAGACATTTTTCATTCATTTGTTGAACACCTACTATATGATAAGCCTTTCATTAGAAACCAGAGATACAAACTGAAAAAGAAAAGATAATATAAAACTGTAGGAGAGTCCAATCTAGAGAAAGTAATACTGTCATTGAATCTGAACTATTCTTGACCTGTAATCCTCTTTCTCCATTCCCCTTTCTCTTGACTCCTCACTTGCTCCACATTCCTCCTTCATTCCATCCCACTTTACATCCCTTGTTCAATTCGTATTCCTCTTTCAGGGTTTCAGCTTAAACCTTGCTCCTTGGACACAAGGAAGACCTTCTCTAACTCCATAGACATAGGTACATGGGCTATAAACTAACAATTTTCTCCTTATAATAAAACCCAACAATTTTGTTATACCACTTGCTTAATGTCTATCTTTGGACATTTAAAGCAGGAAACATCCTGATTTTTTTTTTTTTTTTGCTACTATATCCTTAATACCCTGCACATTTCCAGGCTCATGGTAAGTGCTCAATAAATACTTTTAAATGAACAAGTGAATGAAAAGATGCAGTTCAACATTTATAAAGAAAAAAAAGTATTAATTTAACAAATAAGTTGAGTAAAATAAAAAAATAGTTTTTAAAGCAAAGATTAAAACATGATAGGGGCTTCTGTTGTGGCTCAGTGTTTAAGAATCCGGCTGCCAATGCAGGGGACACGGGTTCAAGCCCTGGTCCACGAAGGTCCCACGTGCTGTGGAGCAACTAAGCCCATGCACCGCAACTACTGAGCCCGAGTGTCACAACTACTGAAGTCCGCATGCCTAGAGCCCATGATCCTCAGCAAAAGAAGCCACCACTATTAGAAGCCTGCGCACCAAAATGAACAGTAGCCCCCACTCGCCACAACTAGAGAAAGCCCACACGCAGCAACGAAGACCCAACACAGCCAAAAAATAAAAAAGAAATAAAAATCCTCCTATTTTTTTAAAAAAAGATTAAAACATGATAGTACTGCAACTTTAGCACTATAACTTTCTGCTGTTCAGAGTCCATATGCACTTTCAAGTTTATCAACAGAACGTTACACTAAGCTCTACAACTCCATCTTTATTACCTTCTGACTTCTAGTTCTAAATTATAGAACCATCAAATTATCTTGGAAAGTATGCACACATATTCACTTTTTTTGTTTTGCTAAATGAAAATTCTTAGTAATGAAATAAAAATGTACATCTCTGTATACGTATTCAAGAGCAAAAAAAAAAAAATTAGTGTTTTTTTAATGCTGTGGAATGCCTCTTTTCCTGGTGCCTAACATAATACATTGACTTCTAATGCTGTCAGAAGTCCAGCTGAGATCACTAATATTCAAGAGCAGTGATCAAAACTGTGTGTGCCGATTATAAAGGGTTTCAGCCCCAAACCCACCCTTTATACTTGGGTTTGTGTTACTGGGGCTGAGACTCTGCAAAGCACATTCCTCCTTTGCCATCTGGCTCCCTGCTGGGCTCAACCAACAGAATATGTTAGAGGAAGGCTGGGGCTGAAGAAAGGGCTTGCCCCTTCCTGTTGGCTTCCTATTTCATTGGTCTTGTCTCAGCAAACGTCTCTCATCCTAGCAGAGGCAATGATTCATCTCCTGTCAGCCTTGTGGTGTCCCACACTGGTACAACCAGGGCCCAGTCAGGAAAACAAAAACAACCCCAAGTTAATGAAATGAAAGATCAAATACATATTAGAAAACTGAAAAAGCAAAAGGGGGACACTGAGGTAAAACAGATAAGCAATCCCAGGGAGCAGCTGCCACCCAAAGGCTAAAAGAAAGAAGGAGGAGTTATCAGAACCTGAAAGCCTCGGACATCCCTGGTGGTCCAGTGGTTAAGACTCCGTGCTTCCAACGCAGGGGGCACAGGTTCAATCCCTGCTCCGGGAACTAAGATCCCACATGTCATGTGGCGCTGCCAAAAGATTTAAAAGAAAAAGAAGAACCTGGAAGCCTAGAGGAAGGACCCAGCAAAGCCTCTGAGGAGGAGCCATGGCTTGTTGGTACTGAAACCCCAGGAACTCAGAGGAAGAGATTCATGGAACTGGGACTTAGCCCTGAAGTTGGAGGTGCTGCCTGGCTGGTACAACATGTAGAAGAAACAAAACTCAGTTTGAGCCTAGACTATGTCCATTACCGTGATTCAGGGATATCTAAGTATCTTTACTGAGCTTTTGAGATTTGCCCAAGAGAAGTTAATTTATATCAGTTGGTATATTTGTTAGTTTGCTTCTTTGTCTATTTCTTTGCTTTGGCTCAAGGAGGAGGAAATAGATTTTAATGATCAAGTGCCTATGGAGAGAGATTGGAGAATAAAGAGTATGCATGGCATTCAAGTCCCAGCTTGGTCTCTTTGACAAATTTGGAATCCTATAAGGAGAGAGAGAGAATGTAAACAGGCTTAAGAAATCATATCCATGAAGTCTTCATAAAACACAAGGCACGGGCTTCCCTGGTGGCGCAGTGGTTGAGAGTCCGCCTGCCGATGCAGGGG
>NW_006779813.1:1031271-1044894 GCF_000442215.2 Lipotes vexillifer | reverse complement strand
CCGTGAGCCATGGCCGCTGAGCCTGCGCGTCCGGAGCCTGTGCTCCGCGACGGGAGAGGCCACAACAGTGAGAGGTCCGTGTACCCAAAAAAAAAAAAAAAAAAAACACAAGGCACTAGGGATACCTCTTAGATTTCCACATGACAAAGCGTATCACAAACTGCAGGGAATGAGTGCTCTGCACCCCAGTTTCTGGCAAAAACACAGTGCCACACTGGCATGATAAGAGCTAAATTACATATGGTGGTGTTCAGCACACAGTGGACCACTGCAATGCCAAAAATCAGAAAATGCATGTGTCTAATAGAGAACAGAGTTAAAGATGTAACTCAGAAGAGAAGTTCTTCCACAAATCTTAGATTCTTCCCTCATTATTCTCCACTGTACAAACAGCTTTTGAAGTAACATTTTGATATCTCAGCGAGGCCTTCACTCAATAGCTATTGATATTTTCAGTTTAAAGCACAAACTCTTGTATGAGATTCAGAAACCTTGGTAGGTTCCCATTGATAATATATATCCCTGGGGTGAAATTTTGATGCAGTTAAAATGTGCCAATTAACTTAGATGTTACTAATTATGTGAAACACGGGAAACACAAATCACAAATATTTAGGCTAATTTAATATCATGCTTGTATTTAGGATATGCTTTATTTTGGGGGGCTTTTCTCTCAGTCTCTCATATAAAGAACCCCAAAAGTCAGCAGCTTCTGTGCATTAAGCATATGTTTTACTATGAAAAGTAGTGTGCTAAGATGTTTGAAAAGGAACATGGAAGCTGTGCCACCAAATTCTAACCATGAATTGCCTTTAGAACCCTTTAATCTTAAATTAGATGAAGCAAGCCTTTACAGATGCTTTTCACAGTGTCTTCTTCAGAATTTTTATTAATTTAAAGAACATTAAATGTCTAATCATGCTTTGGGGTATACACAAAAAGATATCAAATGCAACAGAACATTTTAAAACATTCTGAAACATCACCATTCCATATGTTGGAGGGCATATTGCAGAATTACAGTGAATTCTTAGGATCGTGGTTTCACTGTAACACTTTTTATACTAACAATGGTGTTTAAGCAGACAATCTGTTCAAGACTTCTGGTTGCCCAATTATTTACACTCTAAGTCTAATGTAAGCCTGACACATTTATTTCTGTGAACAGCAAGTATTTTGCTATAGAAAGAAGGTGTTTGTAAGCATTGCCACATGGTTCTAGGGATGGCTGAGTACAGTAAGAAAGTCATTTTTTTTTAATTAGAAAACAAAGGCAATGTATACACTAGAAAGAAGCAGTGCTGATTTTTGCTGTTTAAAAATGTTTTAGGAATTTTTACATTGCTTTTAACTTAAGACACAGAAGATGTATAGTATAAAAAGTAATTCATTTTTTACATAATAAAAACTCTGCCTGAGGTTGAAAGTATACCTCAAACTATAGACATACACACATGCGCACTCACACACACACACACGAAAGTATACCTCAAACTATAGACATACACACATGCGCACTCACACACACACACACACACACACACAGCCCTTCAGCAAAGGTCAAAAGATTTACTAGTTAAAGGCATTTAAGGAAATCTCTAATTCCTAACTGATCACTAAGATACCTGAGCAGAGACTTTAGTGGCCACACCCAACAAAACATATAGACCTTATAGAATTAGTTTGGAAAGTCACTAAATAAACAGACAGCAATAGCAAAAACAACAAATCCTTGGATTTCTAGATTTCCAGAGTGGTCTAGTTATATTACTTTAAATGTCCAATTTTCAACATAAAAATTACAATACACACAAAGAAACAGGAAAGTATGACTATTACAGGAAAAAGGTAGTAAATAAAAACTGTCCTGAAGAAACACAGACTTCGGATTGCCTAGACAAAGACTTAGATCAGCTATAACATATATGTTTAAAGAACTAAAGGAACCCATACTAAAGAATTACAGAAAAGTATGAGAATGATGTTTCTTCAAATAAAGAATATCAACAAAGAGTAGAAATTATAATATATAAACCAAATAAAAGTTCTGGAGTTGATAATTACAATAACTGAAATAAAAAATTTCACCAGAAGGGCTCAATATCAAATTAGAACTGACAGAAGAAAGAATCAATGAACTTGAAGATAAATAGATTGAGATTATCCAGCCTAAAGAGCAGGGAAGTTGAGAGAATGAAAAAAAAAACCCAGAAACTTAGAGACCTGTGTGACAACATCAGTTGTACCAAGATAAATACAGTGGAAGTCCCAGAAGGAAAGAAGACAGAGAAAGAAGCAGGAGGAATATTTGAACAAATAATTGTTAAAAACGTTCCAAATTTGATGAAAAACATTAATCTGCACATTCGAAAAACTCAGTAGATCCCAAATGTGATAAACTCAAAGAGATCAAGACCTAGACAAATCATTGCCAAACTGTAGAAAAGCAAAGATAAAGAATCTTGGAAAACCAAGAGAAATGTGACTCAACATGTACAAAGGATCCTCAGTAACTATAAGATTCTGACCTCTAATCAGAATCTAATACGGCCAGAAGGCAGTGTGATAACATATTCAAACACTGAAAGAAAAAGACAGTCAACCAAGAATTTTATGTCCAGCCAGAAATGAAGAGGGGGAACTTCCCTGGTGGTGCAGTGGGTATGACTCCATGGTCCCAATACAGGGGGCCTGGTTCAATCCCTGGTCAGGAAACTAGATCCTGCATGCATGCGGCAACTAAGAGTTCACATGCCACAAATAAGAGCCTGCATGCCACCACTAAAAGATCCCGCATGCCACAACTGAAAGATCCTGCATGCCTCAACAAAGATCCCATGTGCTGCAACTATGACCCAGCGCAGCCAAAATAAATAAATAAATAAATTTTTTTTTTAATGAAGAGGAAATTAAGACATTAAAAAATAAACAAAATACAAAAAATATTAAACGTAGGCCTTCAAGCTGAAATGAAAGAACACTAGATAATTATTTGAATCTACATGAAACAGTAAAAACACCAGTAATGAAAAATATACAGGTCAATATAAAAGACTACATACATGCATTTTTTTGGTAATTCTTTTCTTCTCCTATTTGATTTAAAAGACAACTGTATAAACAACAATCATATGACTGTATCGATGGGCTTATAATCTATAAAGATGTAATTAGTATGACAACACTAACACAATGGAGAGGGAGGAAGCAGAGCAATATTGGAGCAAAATGTTTGCATACTATTGAAACTGTCACTCAATACAAATAGATGGTCTTAAAACTTACATGTTAACAATAATCCCAAGGAAACCACTAAAGAAATAACAAATATTTATATATATGTATGTATATATACACAACAAGGGAATTAAAATCTTAACACAAGACTATACCAATTTAACATAAAGGCAGGTGATTATTACCAAATTTCATTCAACTCTTTGGCTTAATGTGGTAAAATTAAACCACTGAGTTCTTATTTGTCAAGATGACCATAAAATTTATCATGGAAATCAAAGCAGTTTTGAGAGTAACACAGGACATTGTTAATAGTTATGTCAGGACAAAAGGCATAAATAGGAAATGTCTCTGGTTAACCGGTATGTAAGATCACCCTACTTCCCTACTTTTATTTTTTGTTTTGCGGTACGCGGGCCTCTCACTGTTGTGGCCTCTCCCGTTGCGGAGCACAGGCTCTGGACGTGCAGGCCCAGCGGCCATGGCTCACGGGCCCAGCCGCTCCGCGGCACGTGGGATCTTCCCAGACCGGGTCACGAACCTGTGTCCCCTGCATCAGGCAGGTGGGCTCTCAACCACTGAGCCACCAGGGCAGCCCTACAGTAATAATTGTACTGAGTATTTTCATTCATTTGACTAGCATAGCCAGCTCATTTCAATAAGTATAATGGCTTAGAATGAATGTTTCCTTCAATCTTTTGCAGGTTTTATTTACAGTTGCTCAACCCTTCATCTATTCAGAGGGAACATGCCAAATAAATATTTACTGAAAATCAATACATTTTAACTGTGATGTAATAGCCATGAAAACGTCCTAATTAGAAGTAGTGTTTATAGTATTAGTCAAATATAGAAAACCATAATTTTATGAAGAGTGGCAAAAATAAATGAATGGGGTTTCCCTGGTGGCGCAGTGGTTGAGAGTCCGCCTGCTGATGCACGGGACACGGGTTCGTGCCCTGGTCTGGGAGGATCCCGCGTGCAGCGGAGCGGCTGGGCCCGTGAGCCATGGCCGCTGGGCTTGCGCGGCCGAAGCCTGTGCTCTGTGGCGGGAGAGGCCACAACGCTGAGAGGCCCGCGTACTGCAGAAAAAAAATTAAAAAACAAAAAACAAAAAATATATATATGAATGAATAAATAAATGGATGGATAGGTAGATAGACAGACAGACAGATAGTAGTTTCTGAAATTCAATCTTCACTCTAACCAACCTGCTGAGAATTGAATTCATGCTGCAAATTTAAAGCATGGACCAAAAAAAAAAAAAAAATCAAAATTAATGAAAAATCTTGTAAACTTGGTGGAGATGCTGCAATCATCAAAATAAGTAGCAGTAAAATCACTGTAACTTAGAGCTGCCTTTTACTAAAAATTATATGTAGGAAATATTTCATCAAGAAAATCCTAAGAAAGAAAAAGAATCTATGTGATAGACTTTGGGTTGTCAAAGCAAAAATTATCCATGATAAATAAGAGGTGGAGGATGATGATTACAATCCATTTTTTAAAATAAATTTATTTATTTTATTAAATTTATTTTTGGCTGTGTTGGGTTTTTGTTGCTGTGTGGCCTTTCTCTAGTTGTGGTGAGCAGGGGCTACTCTTTGTTGTGGTGCACGGGCTTCTCATTATTGTGGCCTCTCTTGTTGCGGAGCACGGGCTCTAGGCACACAGGCTTCAGTAGTTGTGGCGCACAGGCTTAGTTGCTCGGTGGCATGTGGGATGTACCTGGACCAGGGCTCGAACCCATGTCCCCTGCATTGGCAGGTGGATTCTTAACCACTGCGCCACCAGGGAAGCCCACAACTCATTTTTTTAAAACAGTGACATTGGTATACATCTTTGAGTCAAAGCTGGGACTCCTCTTCCCCTACAAATAGATAAGGTAGGCTGTAAAATTAACTCCAGTTAAGATCTCGGCTTAGGGCTGGGGCTTAATTTCAGAAGATTTGCTTTACACTACCTTGGGGCCTGTAGGGGAGCCCCTCAGCAGAGGGGTGTCTGGGGTGGAGCATGCTGATTTGACATCCCTGGCACACCCACGTCTACAGACAGACAAAAATGCTGCTGCGGATTGACTCTAAGGATGGCCTTAATTAGGTGAATTAGGTGATCAAGATCACCTAATTCAGGCTGATGTTTTAATGTGTTTTGCATATGCAATTATATGGTAGAGAGACAAAGTCACCCGCTTTCACTTTGCTTTCACAGAGGTAGTTCTCTTAATGCATTTTCTCTTTTTGTTTATGTAATAATTTACTCTGGATTGGCTGGGTTCTAAATTCATTATGATTTTGGCAAAGTTTCTGAACTTTGTGTTTCTATATTACACACCTTGTGTCTGTTACTATTGTTGTGGTTCTACACTCTGGACTTTAAAGTCTCAAAGATAATCACGGTAAGTCAACACCAGTGGCTCTGTTTAAAATATTCCATCAACAGGAACTCGGCACAGAAACCTTCCCTTGAACACCCCAGGCTCTCAGAAACCCTTAAAGATTTTTATATTTAAAAGATGTGTTAAAAAAAAAAACACCTATTTTTACTTAACTTCAGCAGCATTTGAAAGAAGATAAGGACATTTACTCTGGACCCCATCACTTGAATAGTATGGTTACTTCATTGTTAAAACTAGGAAAAATTAGTCTGAGATTTAGAAAGAGCAACTAAATAATTTATTCCAAATTCTTACCCATAATGACTAGAGTATGGGGAAAAAAAAGAGAGAAACAAAAATACTGTTTTAACATAGTAGAGAGAGTGTAGGCTTTAGAGCCACATATAGCCACACTCCCTGCGTAAGTGCATTTTGTGAAGCTATTTAATATCATTAAGCTTCAGTTTCCTCATCTATGGAATGGAGATGATACCTCCTGCATGGCATTTCTGTGAGGATTACAGCATGATAGGTGAACTCTTAATAATTGGCACTCAGTATACACTCAATATATGGATGCTGTTAGTATCAGGAGGGGCTCTTTCTGCTCATGGTATAGACAGTGGTTAAGAGCTGGATCAGGGTATTTATAATGATTCCATGGAAAAACTGTGTTCCGTGGTGATGTCATGGATATAAGAATTAAGACAGAATTTTCTAAACCTTTTATGAGACTCAATGAGAAAGAAAGAGCTGGGAGTGTTGAGGGCTAAGTGTCAGGACAGCAATGGTTAAATTAATGCAGTGCCTGATGGTTGAGCACACCTATCTTCTTCCCCTTCCCCTTAGACTACTGTGTGAGCTTCGTACCTTCCCGCATGAGGCAACTAAGATCTCCCAGCACAGGTCCCAGTTGGCATATCTACCAATGACTCTCACCAAATAATACTTGTGTCCTGCCTACCTTCCACACCTCCTAGCCCTTTCACCACCAAAAAATATATATTATGATTATGTTTTCTTTCTTTCAGCAAAATATTCTGACATTCTACATACAATTGCATTCCAAACCCAAGTTCCGCTACTTTAATAACGATACCGTGTGTGTGTGTGTTTCCTTGAGGGAATTTTACCTCTATAAACCATATGGCAAGGGGACAAGACAGAACATGAGTCACAGTGCACATGGGAACAAACAGCCAGACATGAAGACAGACGGCGTCACAACAACTCAAGAAGCTGGCAGTTTCTGGGCTTCTAAAGTAGAATAATTTTTTTTTAACTAGGCAAACCACAGCTACCTGTGTGGTTGGTGTGTACCTAAAGGCCATGGCTTTCCTATCATCTGATCTCACACAGAGCTGGAGTGCTTCCAGTGAGCAGGTGCCAACGGTCCCTGGAAGCCAGTTTTTAAGAGACCAAAGAGGGGTCAGAAAGACACCTCCAGCTGTTGTCTCAGAGTGATACGCTTTTGAAATCGAAAGAAACCCAGGTTTCCCGAGAAACTGCTGTCAAGGTTGAACAGAGATTCCAGTACACAAGCAGGCAATGTACCTACCATTTATCTTTATTGAACACCTTCTTTGTACTGCACCTTCCCATCTTTGTCTGTTTAAATCCGGCTGTTTCTTTAAATCTCAAGGAATCATCATTTAGTACGGACTTTCCTTCCTTCCCTGAAGAGTTCACATCCTCCTTTTATACACACTGGAAATATTTCTCTCTCCTTCACAGCTCTTACGACAGCTGAGTTTTACACTTATATTCTTCTTGGATTAACATCAGTCTCCTTCACCAGCTGTAAGCACCTTGGGAGCAAGGGACCGTCCCTGACTTTGGTCACCTCCATGTACATCCACAGTGTGTAACAGGCACTCAGTATAAATTTGTTAACAATTGCGGACCTTTTTGTTGCCTGCAGTCTTACGTACTCTCTGGGTAATAGCTCAGCTGACCTGGCGTGGGGTCAGCTGGGATAAAGTGAGTAAATATTGAGAGACAGTGTGTATTTCTTTCTTTGGGAGACAGAAATCACCCACACCAGTGGTGAGCTGGTAGGCCAGCTCCCAATAACTAAACAAATAAATAAACAAACAAACAAATGAACCTGATTTGTATTGTTTGCCATTTTCCATGGTATAAAGACTCCTACCATATCCAATTTCAGGTTACCATCAGGAAATCATTGAAGCTAAGTTGGGAAGAAATGTACACAATCAGTTCTCAGGAGCCAGTCTGAACCAGCACCAGCCTACTGCTGCCTCGCACCCAGGGATACTCTTGATATTCTTAAATATTGCATTGTTGCTATGGTTTATCATATCTATAGACAAAAGAGCAACCTACAATAACTTTTGTCCTCTGGTAGCATGTAATTAGAGAGCTGATGAAACACAGTCACATGCAAATGATTCACCAGGAAAAGCCAACGCCATTAGGAATGGCATGTTAATTTTTTAATCTGCGTAGGATTGAAAATATAGTTAAGATGCTGTGTGATGGAACATAGATTCACATTTGCAATCTGGGGAAATAGTGACTTGAGAACATGGATTCTCATTCTAGAATGTTGCTAATTTGATACTAGGAAAATAATGTTTACTCTACAAACAGGCTCTGTGGGCCTCAATAGATGGGAGCAATAGATGGAAGTATTGAAAGGGGAATTGAAAATTTACATAAACAGGTTATCTGCTTCACATTTCTTATTTATTTATGCACTATCTAGCCTGCTACTTCTCTTTAGGTTTTGGTAGTGCTTAATATTTTACTTTTAAGTCACATAGTTAAGCTAACATTTATTGAGCTATCACACGTGTTGAGAAAATCTATAGGAGCTAGGGCTTTAAATCCAAAAGGTTGTTAGTTTTAACCACTTGCAACCCTCACACATATATGACTGAAAATTAACACTGATTTTTTGCTAAATAAAAGTAGCAGAAACCAATTATCTAAATAACTATTATTTTCTTAAAAGCAGCTGTCTTGCCTATGTATTGTAATATTTCTAAAATCTCCCAGAGCCTCTGGAGCTTTCAATAGCCTCCACCTTAGCAAATCTTTGATATTGGAGGAGGAATGACTACTGTAGTCAATAACATATGTAGCCAAGTCCAGGCTATATGTTGGTGAGTGGTAACATGCGGAACACTCTTGGGAACAAACAAGGCCCAGCTCCCAGTAATGGGCTATATGCCTCCTGGACACACTCTGAGGATTAACTGTGATATGCTGACACTTGTTGAAGCCTCTAGCACAGTTTCGGCCCAGGTAGGTACTCAGAAAGCCTCCATTTAATTAACTATAAACAAATATGTGAAGCAAGACCTCTGTAAAAGATCTTAAGGTTGAGAACATATTTTATAAGAGGCCCAAGATTGAAGCCATAAATGGGGGCAGATATGACAATAGAGTCTTTGATGTTGATAGAAAGTCAAACTGGAAAATATTCATCTTTCAGAAGCTCAAATCCACCCACACTGGAAATTGTCACTAACATACTCTTGCCCAGGAATAACACGTACTCTGACTTATAAAGCTAGTCTTGTTCTTTTATACAGAAAGAGGTCAAGAAGCAAAGAGAGGACAATTTATAGTTCTAACAAAGCCAGTTTTATATACATTTGGAACTTAACTGGGCAAAAAATTGTGAGCTAATTTAGACACTAAAAATGTGGGAAGTTATGTGGCTCAGATTTTTTGTTTTAATGCTGAATATTTGTTTAAAGATTTATTTATTATTTATTTATTTATTTTTGGCTGCATCAGGCCTTAGTTGTGGCACCCTGGATCTTCACTGACGCATACAAGATCTTTCGTTGTGGCACACGGGCTCTCCGTTGCAGTATGTGGGCTTCTCTCTTATTGTGGCGTGTGGGTTTTCTCTCTCTAGTTGTGGAGCACAGGCTCCAGGGCGCATGGGCTCTGTAGTTGTGGCACGTGAGTTCCAGAGCACGTGGGCTCTGTAATTTGCGGCACTCAGGCTCTCTAGTTGAGGCGCACAAGTTCAGTGGTGTGGTGCTTGGGCTTAATTGCCCCACGGCATGTGCGATCTTAGTTCCCTGACCAGGGATCGAACCCACGTCCCCTGCATTGTAAGGTGAATTCTTTACCACTGGACCACCAGGGAAGTCCCACGTGGCTCAGGTTTTACACAGTCTAGAAAATCATTATCCTTCTGATATTCTAAATCTCTATCAGGAAAGCCTCTCGGCATTGAAATATCTTATATCCATTCTGGCAGACTGGACAATTTCCCCTTCACCTAGTTGCATTGCTTGGCTTGTGATAAAATCTCCTGCATACATCGCAATGATAAAACATAATATAGTTGCACCTGCTTTGTGATAACTTCCTTTTGGGGGTGCTATAAAGTATTTGTTGTTGCTTTGCAAGAAATATGGAGCTGTGGTCATTTCTCAAAAGACAAATTTTTGCTTTACCCAGCGTGGTAAGCAGAATAATAATTTTCATGGACATCCAAGTCCTAATTCCTGGAAGCTATGACTATGTTAGATTACATGGAAACAAAGGGGACTTTACAGATGTAAAGATTAAGAAGTGGGCTTCCCTGGTGGCGCAGTGGTTGAGAGTCCGCCTGAGAATGCAGGGGACACGGGTTCGTGCCCCGGTCCGGGAGGATCCCACATGCCGTGGAGAGGCTGGGCCCGTGAGCCATGGCCGCTGAGCCTGCTCGTCTGGAGCCTGTGCTCCGCAACAGGAGAGGCCACAACAGTGAGAGGCCCACGTATGGCAAAAAAAAAAAAAAAAGATTAAGAAGTAAAAGTGAAAAGATTAAGGTTAAGGCCCTGGAGATGAGGAGATTACCCCCGCCTATGTAGGTAGACCCAACCTACTCACATGAGTCTTTAAAAGCAGAGAACATTTCCCAGCTAAGGTCAGGCTCAGAGGGAGATATGAATATAGAAGGTTAGAGAGATGTGATTTGAGGAATCAACCTGCTGTTGCTGGCATTGAAGATGGAGGAAGAGGCCCAGAAGCCAAGGAATGGGAGTGGCCCCAGGAAGCTGGAAACAGCTTCTCCCCTAGAGTCTCCAGAAAGGAATGCAGCCCAACCAACATCTTAATTTCAGCCTGGTGAAACCTGTGTCAGACTTATGATCTATAGAACCATAAGATAATAAACATTTGTTGCTTTAGGCCAATAAATTTGTGTAAACTTGTTACGGAACTAGTAGTAGAAATCTAATACAGCAAATATCAAAGGTAGGCCCCACTGCCTTGTTTAAGTGCCTTTTTTTTGTAAACAGTCACTTTTAATTTCAAAGCCAAATAATAGTATACTCTTTTAAAAGACATCTTATATGACAATTAAACTCAATACATGTAGTATCAACATGCATGTAATTAAATTGAATGGACCAGAACATAAACATCTATGACAAGTTCATGCATGCTCAGGCAAGGACATCTACATTACAACTGCTACCCCATTGACAAACACTATAACACTGTAAGATGCATCCCAATTTCAAAAATGTTGAAAGGTAAACAAATAGAATCTCTACAATATGGAAGATAGGGATCATACTTTCGAGTTCTTCACATCCCCACCACTCCCCACTGCCAACTCCCTGTGCTCAGAGGCATTACTTGCCTGGGGCCTAGGGACCCTGGTTTAACCTCTCAGGTTCCTCTTTTGTAGACAGGAAAAATGATATCTACTCCATAGGTTCATCATAAGGGTGAAGGGTGAAATAACATCGTAAATGTGAAGAACCGTGGATATTACCGAATATCATGCAGATGAACAAGATGCTCTCAGTCTTCTTGTCACCAGACCAGACTCCTTCATTTTTCTCTTTGCCCTCTCCTCAATTCATGTCCAATAGGTCCTGAGGTCTTTCCATCTATTTTTTCCTTTTCCACTGCCCATTCCACATGTTAATGCTTAATTATTTTAATGGCCTCCATTTTAATGGCCTCCTAATAGTTCTAACTCTGAGCTACTGTTTGTTTTTCTTTTAGTAGGTTTGACAAAAACAAAGTCTTATTTCTGTCTGTCTTTCTTACAGGCAATCGTAAACTTTCAATGGTTTGAAATTTTGACTGAAAAAGCACAAACCCTTTAGCTTGGACTCCAAGGCCCATAGCACTGTTGCTCTCCACCAAAACATACCATAAACCCAGCATGTCTTTATTGAGAGCATTCTCCTGGTCTCTCTTTCCTCCTCTACGCATATCTAAATTCTAAGATTTTACGAGAATTGAGCTGAAGATCCAGCTCTGCCATGAAGCCTTTCTCAACTAACCCAGGCCTTGACTGCCCTCTCTGATCCTTTATTTCACATGTCAGATGCCTCTGAATTTTCTGACATACCCAGCATCATGCCCTAAATCATGTAAGATGATAGCTGTTAATGGTCATGAAACTCCTCCCAGGTTTTTTATTGTCCCTTGACTCTGTTATGTTCATCCCTGTATTGACAATTTACTGATGCATTTCACTTTGTCTGAAACACCTTTCCCTTACAGGTAACTAAATCCTGCCCACCTATCAAGGGTCAACTCAAGTTTTCCACCTCTCCTAAGAACTTCATCCTTCTAGCTCATGCCATATGCACTATTTGAACAACTGAGTTTGTTCTGTGCTGTGTCTCTACTTATTCAGTTGATGCATGTAACTCATGGTTTTTCCTCCAACCAAATTTCAAGCTCTTTAAGACAGAAACCTTTATCACTCTTTCTGGTTGTTAAAATTCTACCCCTGCCATGTATTTGCCATGTGGCCTCGTGAAAGTCACTAAATCTCTAAAAACCATTTCTCCATTTGTAAAATGGAGAAAATGTATGAGAAGGGACCTATCAAAGTACGTGGCACATAGTAATCCCTCATTAAATGTTTATTGTTTGCATAATATTAATTTATAAGCTTCTCCATTCCATTCCCTGTCACTCTGTCCACATATACATAAAGCTACTCATTAGACTAATTATTTCATCCCTAAACTGGTGTAACTCTAATCTTTGGGATGGTTTGTTGCTCACCACAATGACCACAACTAATGATATGCTATCCAGAAGATAGACACTCCCGGCGGTCGGTGCTTTGTTAGCGAGATATTGAAGAAAAACACTGTCATCTTTTGATCCTGAACCTTATATTTTCCACCTATAATAACACTTGCCTCCTTTACAAGAGTTTTGTGAGGTTCAAATGAGATAAATTATGTGAAAGTGTTTTACATGTACTATAAAGCACTATTAACATACATTATTATTCCAACGTCCTTATTCACAATTTTGTTTTATTCAAATTGCTTTCCCGAATACAATAAAAGAGGCTACAAAATGCAAACTATTATATATATAGGATGAATAAACAGCAAGGTCTTACTGTATAGCACAGGGAACTGTATTCAATATCCTGTGATAAACCATAATGGAAAAGAATATGAAAAAGAATATATAACTGAGTCACTTCGCTGTACAGCAGAAATTAAACACAACATTGTAAATCAACTATACTTCAATAAAATTTAAAAAATAAAAATAAAAAAATTTTAAAAAGAGGCTACGAACAATTCTCAACGATTACTCATTTATCCATTCATCCTCTCTGTCAGCAAATATTTACTGATGTCCTATTACGGGCGGAGTAACCGTGCTAGTCACAAGGAGCGAATACAGAGATGTAATATATCTACCCTCAAAAAACTTCACATTATCCTTTTTCTCTTCTCACCTTTCACCTTAAACCATCCTGTTTATCAACTGAACATTTTACTTGTCTGCACATGAGACAGAGTGGGGTGGAGAAAAAACCTTAGCAGGTGACACTGAAGGGGACTCATCTGTATGATCAACTCTGTTGTACCATGTGAACCACAAGCACTGTATTTATAGTGTAGTGAATCTTCTAGAGATGAAAAGTCTCAACCCCAGAAAGCAATGTCAAATTATGAAAAATCCGGAGGCAGGAAAACCACCCCAAAGGGTATTCTTAAAAAAAAAAAAAAAAAAAAAAAAAAAATACCACCCAAAAAAAA